>NC_134136.1:126178727-126551227 GCF_040939455.1 Microcebus murinus | reverse complement strand
TACTCATTCTATAAATACCTACAAGGTACCAGGTACCATGGTGGGCACAGACCATGTAAATTTGAATAAAGCAACGTCCGCACCTTCAAGCAGCACCCTTAGCATGTGTATCTGTCCCCTCTATGTCTTTGTAAAGGGACTACAGAATCCTACAGTGATGGAGGGTCATTAGATTCATCAATAACCCTATCTGGGGAAACTGAGAAGCACAGATGAACAAATTGCTGATTGACAAAATGTTGGATAAACCAATTTTAGCAAATAATGTCATGATGGAATCTACCAAATTTGAACAGGAGGGCACTATTGTAGTGGTAAAAGCATCTGGAAAGGTTTGCTTATCATCTAGAAATCTAGTATGAAATGGCTTCTAAATACATGATCTGTAGCTACACACAGATGAACATGTAGAACTTGCCACCTGATCAGCTTCAGCTTCAGAAGGGTAGCCATTGTGTTCTTCCTGAATCTCCTGCACAGCACCAGGTGCATGGACAAGAAAAGGCAAAGAGGAGAAAGAGAAACACGTGCAAACAGACAGGTGAAAGGACAGAATTTCTTTTTTAAAGAGACAGTAAGCATGTAAAAGTCAACACACCTTTCACAGCTTTGCAAATCACAACATTTTCCCCCTTGGAGTTAAGGAAATAACGTGTAGGCCATCTATAGCATCCTCAGCCTAAAATGGAGTATCTAGTCTGTGTGTTAGGGTAGAAAAATGAAAAGCAAACAAACATCGCAGATTTCAAAGATGCACTATCTTTTTAAAAATCAAGCAATACTATAGCATATAGCAAAGAAAAATAACAGGCACATAATGTGCTCACAGAAAATAAAGCATCCACAGAAACCAGGTAAAGGGCAAAGTCAAGCCTAAATACAAAGGCCATTCATAGACATGTATTTTAAACACAGTAAGTATTCAAATACTCTAAAGAACTATTATATTGCCCAGGGATCAATTCCACTGCATGCATGCAAATATCACATGCTAGAGATTATATATATACACACACACATGTTATTGCTTATTGCTAATACTGTGATTTATGAATCAATATCATATTAAATATTTCTAATTACTTTATCAACATGTTTCAAAGAAACAGCTAAGAGGTCACACATCCTTATTTAAATTTTTTCCAATCCCTTTAAAGGTATATTGTTCTTAATTTCTTCATAGAATTTTTTTAAACTTTAAAAATTGGATTTTTAATTCAGCAGCTGGTATAAAGAATATGCATACTGAAGACAAGACTACAACTCCTTTCTAAAGTTGTATCAAGTCTCTGAAGCATAAAATATCAAAATTTAGCATAGTTATATTTTTGCTTCATGACACTTTGGTTCTAATGACTATATTTCTTTAAAAGGCAACTAGTGAAGAAACAGTAGAGCTTTTAAAAGAATTTACTATTTCCCACCTTTTGTTTTTGTCAACAAAGTACAATAACTACTTATCACATTTTTATACTTTATCCTCCAATTTAATTTAGCACACAGTTGGCAAAGCTACCCTTCAAGGCAGTGTAATTTTTAAATGCAGCCAGTTTTTGAAATTTCCTTTTTTAAATACAAAGAAAATCTAATCATTCTTTGCTTTAAAATTTTAAAAACAGAAAAATGAACAAAAAAAACTCATACATTTCAAAGTCATGCAAGTGTAAAGCTAAATAGTAATATTTAACAATGTGAACTGATGAAAGAAAATGATTTCCACAAGCAAAAGAAAACATAGTGAAAACAAGATTAAACAAAGGTAAACCGACTAGAATAAGAACTGGATTTAACCTTCTTATTTTTGTACTACTTCATTGGCCTTAATAAAATTAAAAATTTAAAACTGAAATCATTAAATGATACTGTCAAAATCCACATTGTTTTCATCTAATGAAAATAGGTTAATTTTCAATATCTGATACTACGGTTTAAATGCATGCACGTTACCAATCTTTGTCTTGCTTTATGAACACTCTGAAACAAAGGGAAGGAAAATCATGAGGAAAATATAAGCTATAATTTACTATATATGCATTTTTAAAAATACTAATGGGGATTGATTTTACAAACTTTATCTTTAAAATTAGCACTTCTGCTTTTTGGATTCAACACTCAAACACAAACATGACTTGAAATTTTATTTAAGATAGGACAGACAGCTGACCACTTTTTAGGGGGTTGTTGAATTCTTTAGCATGAATTACATGATAAACAAGGTTAAAAGAAGCCTCAGTAGGCCTAGCCTTATAACCCCGGCCATGAATATCCATTTGGTCATAATTCACTTAGTACAAAAGTCAGTATTGCACATTGGTAACAATTTCAGCATCCTGCCCTAACACACATTGGCTTTTATTGCACATTAAAAGCATTGTAACAAATAAAGCATTTCTAGTGAACACTTAAAGCTATGACACAGCAGAGCAAATTCATCTGAGTGACTCATAAAAACCCTCTGAGAGGGTAAAGAACACTAAATAGACTAAGTGTTCAATAAAGCACAGACACACAAGGAGGAGGCCCATCTGACAAAAGCCAAATAGCCTTACCCTTATATCAGGCCTCCTGAAAACCTGTTAGTTAAAATACAGAACATCATCATCATGGACACATTACTATTGACCTGTGAAAGATGCCATTAAGTTCAACAGCCCCTTCCCTAAGAAATATCATAATACTCTAAATAAAACCAATGAGATCAATCCTAATACATTTGTCCTCTAAGTTTCATTCAACATCAAATCAATCTTAACACATTTGTCCTATGATTTTCAGGGAAGTCTATGATTTGGAGAAACATGTTGCCCTTAGGCTGAGACTAACTACATTATTTTAAACACAAAGCCCTCTGTCAAGTGCTATTACAAGCTACTGTGAACAGGCTGTGTTTAAAAAGTTCATTTGTGTTTCTGTTGGAAATACTGAATGCATTTTCCCCACAGAAACAATGATATAAAAAGGCAGTTATTTGCCCAAGCCAGCCCACAAAAACCAAACCAAAAAACCACAGAAATCCCCACATTGGACCCAGAGCACAGCTCAGCTCTAGCATTAATGATATCACGAAACTGAGTTAACTACAAAACTTAGTCTGGTTTCTATTGAAATGACATCTCCAATTCATACTCAGGACTCCAAAACTGAAGCTGCTTTAGGGAGAGCAGAGTGCCTGCTCCCGTCCCAGCACCACTTAGGGAAGCTCCAGGTGGGAAGCGGTAATTGCTGGTCCTGGAGTGGGGAAGTCAAGCTTTATTCAATCGGGACACTGATTTCAGCAACATTTTTCCTGTGCCTGTGAATCCTAACTGAACATGCAGCATATACGTTCAGAAAGCCCTGGTCAGAGGAAACAGCCCACAGAATGGACGGAACTTTTTTTTTTTTTGACAGCTCCAGTTAGCATCACCTACGTCAGCAGGGATGGAACTTTCGAAAACCAAATAGTTGTAATGGCCTAGGGAAGACTTTAATCATCTGTTTCACATTCCAATGTCTGAAATCCTATCATCTAACTACTAAATGTTCATGGAAAAAAAAAAAAGAAAAAAAAAATCACTGGAGGTTCTTATTAGCTTGATGGTTTCATTTAGGATGCATAAGATCACCTGAATATGAAGATGCAGACTTCAAAAACATTGTATCATTAAAAGAAAATAATCCAGAATGTCTTTTTTACTTCAAGGAGTAAGTGATGCTGTAGCTCAATGAGAATTAAAGCCCATACAAAAGTTACTAAACAGACTATTTAGACTAAGAAATTTAAATCTGGCTTTTTTGTGGGGGAGATTTATTTATCTTTGTGGTGCTGGTTTCATGTATGTCAAAACTTATCAAATTGTTTATTTTAAATATCTGAAGTTTATCATTTATTAACTACTCAAGAATGTTGGCAAAAATATAATACATGCTTATGATAATTTAAAAAAACCTCAAAACAGAAAGTCTCCCAGAGTTTCATACACCAGTGCCAAGCATATTCACTAGACCTGTTTTTGATTCTTCTGTGGATTGCCACCACCACTACAAATATGGTTACACCTGTATTTCTTAACTTGTCAATTTTAAACAGTGTTTATTGTCCTATTTTAATACATGAGAAAATAAACTCTCAAACTATTACCTTCCTCTTCCCAATCTCTGCTGATTGAAATCTTTTTAGTTCTGTTGTTTTCCTTCAGCAGCAGCTGCATGAGAAATGCTCATGACTTTTATGTTCCAGACACTCTTTTAAGCACTTGAGTAACATATTTTATTCTCAAAACAACCTTATGAGATACAAACTATTATTGGCTCCATTTTATGATGAGAAAACCAATGCACAGTTAAGTAATCTGGCTGAGTTCAAGGTGGCAGAGCAAGTATTAATACTGAAACCCTGCTAGTTTTGCTCTGGATTTGTACTCTGAACAACTCTGCTGTGCTGCTTAGTGTGGTGTCTTTACAGTCAACACATTTAAACTATAGCCCCAAGCCCTATTGTGACTGCTCAAATGTACATCTCTCTTAACTCCCTTCAGGTTTGTTGAAGAAATCAACACCACTCTCCCTTCCTCCACCTCCTTACCTCCAAACCTCCTTTTCAGCATGCTTTATTATTTTCACACTTGTTCTATAACTACAATTAATGTTTTAATGCTTTGTCTATCAATTGCTAGTAAAAATCAAACACTAAAACACAGCATTCACAATAAAATCTTTATAGCTACTGTCCACTGCAGAACCAAATAGTGCCATTGATGAACTTCATACATGGGAGATATAACTCCTTGTCAATAAGCCTTTGCTACTGGAAGAAGAAACTAACTTGAAAGTTTAGAAGGGGTAAGATAATAATCTGCTTTTAAAAATCACATAATTCTGTACCTACTGTAATGAAATTCTCAATGTTCTTGGCATGAAAGGGAGAAGGCCAATGGAGGCTTACCCGAAAGTCTCTAAGTTAATACCTATGTGTTTCTCTCTGGTTCATTTTTCCCCTCTCCTGAAATAAGCCACTTTAGGCACACACAGAAGTTCATTTTCCTCTTGAATCTGATTCTGATGGAAGCCAGAGAGAATAGTGGTTTTAAGTCAGGAGGCCTGGGGGCCAGCTCTCACTGAGGATATAGGACTTCCTAATGCCTACACTCTGGGCCTCAGTTTCTACAAATAAAATGATGGGTGTCTACAGGATGACTGCATGACCCTGACCAGTTCTAAAATCCTAGGAGTCAAATTATCTAAACCTCATTAAAAGACTTAAGAAAATATCTCCCAGGCTGGGCGAGGTGGCTCACGCCTGTAATCCTAGCACTCTGGGAGGCTGAGGCAGGCGGATCGCTTAAGGTCAGGAGTTCGAAACCAGCCTGAGCAACCTCGTCTCTACCAAAAATAGAGAGAAATTAATTGGTCAACTAAAAATATATAGAAAAAATTAGCCAGGCATGGTGGCACATGCCTGTAGTCCCAGCTACTCAGGAGGCTGAGGCAGGAGGATCATTTGAGCCCAGGAGTTTGAGGTTGCTGTGAGCTAGGCTGACACCACGGCACTCTAGCCTGGGCAACAGAGTGAGACTCTGTCTCAAAAAAAAAAAAAAAAAAAAAAAAAAAAAAGAAAGAAAATATCTCCCAAAGCAAGGTTTAAGGAGGCAAATTGACATAATAGTTTTAAAAATGTGCTCTGGAGTCAAATCCTGGCTCTACCACTTACTTACTGGCCACAAGACCTTGTATAAGCCATGCACCCCTCAGAGGCATAGTCTCCTCTTCTCTAAACCGGCAATGCTAAGTGTACCTCTCCCCCAGGTTGCTGGGAGGGTTAAATCAGTTAAGATAATTGTATCTGGGGTAGATAAGTAACTTTTTTGAGTTGATGGGTCTCAGCTGCCTCAACTTGTACAACTATCTAGACATGTCCAACATCCCCTCCCTCAACTCCTACACATACCAAAAACCTATGAGGTGTAAAAGAGTTGATAGTGATCTTAATCTATTTAACAAAGCAAACATAATGCCCAAAAGTTAACTAAAAATTTACCTACCCTTATCACACTCTAAATGGCTTTTACTGAATCAAAAACAAACAAAAAAAATTAAATTAGTATGAAAGTTTGTATTGGGGGTAAAACTCCCTTCCTCTGGCCTTGGGTTCCTTTGATGTCACCTTCAGGGCACTGCCAAGAAGAGAGGTGAGAGCTTCTGCTGACCACCCATTTTGGGTCGATTTGGGTAAAGGGAGCCAGCATGCTCCACATTGCCCTCTGGGATATGTCTTCCAGGGAGATCCTGAGGGTATAGCCTGTTCTCCCCAGACTGTGGGGAGTTCCCCTGTGTGGGCACTGCCCCAAGAGAGGCCACAGTAGCCCAGGGCTGCCTTTGGGTGCATTTGTTTAATTCTAGAGTGACAGATGAGGCAGCCCACCTAAGCCAGGCCCTCCAAGCCAGCTTTCATCAATTAATAAAGCTGATATTTTGGTTTAAATCTGTTTGGCTCCTCTTAGTTCTTGATAAGGTAACAGGTGATGCCCCTAAATCCTCAACAGTGTGAAAGTATTTTAGAAAGTTTTCAAACACAGCCAGTATTACAAATAACAACAAGCAGTTGTTGAAGGCTTATTTTATACCAGGTACCATGCTACTTATGCTTTACATGTGTTATCTCAACCTTCCCTGTCACCCATATTTCTAATGAGGAAACTGAGGCAGTGAGAGGCGAGGTGACTTGCCCTAGGCCATACAACTAGCAACAGCAGAGCAAGGATTCAAACTCCAGCTGGCTGGCTTTAGAGTATGCTCTTGACCTCAACAAAGTGCCACCTAGGTCTATTCCCCTTCTTGAGGGGGGCTGACAAAGGCCCTCAACTCTTAACTCCCAGAGCACCCTTCTCTGGTCCCCTTTCTCCTCTCACCACACCTTGTCTACATGTCTATTTTAACATTCACCACAGACCAACTTTGCCTCACTATGACTTCCATGGAGCCCAGCCTGGTCCCTGGCACATAATAGGTGCTTACCTTATGTTTCTGGATGGAAGTGGATTACTGTTCAGCAATTACAACACACTCCTGTATTTGTTTTTACACATATAAATGTTTATAGAGTAATAGTGTGCAGTAAGTGAGCGTTTGTATGTATTTCTTTCATATGTTGCCCTATTTAATATATTCAACTTCTGCTATAATACACATTATACAGATGAGGACACTGAAGCTTAATAAGGCTAAATAACTTGTTAGGCAGCTACTCAGTTGTGGGGTAAAGTGCTCTGACTCCAAATTTTATGATCTTTTGGATAAATCACATAAGAAAATTCTAAGTCAAATAAATTTCAATTTTTTATAAATGAGTTATCTTTGAACTTATACCTCAAAAGGCTTCTTTTCAAAAAAAAAAAAAGGTAGTAATATTGGAATAAAACCACCACTGTTTTCTGTCTTAGATATAAAGCCTATAAATAAAATAATTTTGCTTTGCAATCAGATCACTAGAAGATGAGCTTAAAAAAGGTTTTACCCTGCTAAGAAGTTTGATATATTAGATCAGGAGATGGCTGTACTTGCTGTAGTAAAACTGAGCATGTTTGTTGGCACCTCAATAACCAGAACTCTACACAGGTTAGTATTCACCAGCTGGCTTGAGTCAGAGGCCAAATACAGGCCAATACAAATCTCAAAATAGTCAATCTTCCTGTTACACTTTTTTACAAGGTCATCAGAATACAGCCGTGGTCTTTGGGAAATTAGCCACACCTGAACTTTGTTTGATACCCTTCAAACCCTGACTTAAACACTCTGTAAAGCCCTCCAGAAAATGTGGAGAATGAGCTGTTCAACCCCAACCTGGTTGAAGTACGCCAGCTTAATTTCCACTTTCAAAAGGAATGAGTAGGTGGGGCGTGGTGGCTCACCCTGTAATCCTAGCACTCTAGTAGGCCAAGGTGGGCGGATCACTTGAGCTCAGGTGTTCAAAACCAGCCTAAGCAAGAGCAAGACCCCATCTCTACTAATGGAAAAATTAGCCAGGCACGTGCACAGGCCTGTAGTCTCAGCTACTCGGGCAGGCTGAAGCAAGTGGATCCCTTGAGCACAGGTGTTTGCAGTTGCAGTGAGCTATGATGACACCATTGCACTGCAGCCTGGGTGACAGAGAGAGACGCTGTCTTAAAAAAAAAAAAAAAAAAAAAAAAAAAAACGGAATGAGTTTATCTGCAATTGAACTAGAAGGATAACTGTTGATATCCTTTTTGTTAACTAAATTCTAACATCTTTATTAGCATAATTATATTTTTCATTTAAACAATACTTCTGGTATATCATGATTGTTATAAATACTAACTATAATAAAAAATTATTTTACATGCAATATAATTATACAGTAATCTGTAAAAATCTTGACTTTTTCAAGATTTTTTCAACTTTTAATTTTGTGATAATTGTAGACTCACATGCAATAGTGAGAAATACAGAAATTCCATGTACCAGTCACCTAATTTCCTCAATGGGAGCATATTACCAAAGCTACAATACAATATCTGAACCAGGATATTGACATTGACACAATCAAGATGCAGAACAATTTCCTCACCACAGGGATCCCTACTGTTGCCCTTTTCTAGCCACATCCACTAACTTCCCTGTTTCCCCACTTCTTGGTCCCTAGTAACCACTTATCTGTCTCCATTTCTATAATTTTGCCATTTGAAGGATGTTATATAAAGGAAATTATTAATATAGTATTTAACCTTTTGGTATTGACATTTTTTACTCAGCCTAATTCTCTTAAGTTTCACCCAAGTTGCTATGTGTATATTTTTCTTTTTATTGTTGAGTAATATTCCACCGTATGAATGTACCACAGTTTAACAATGTACCTTTTGAGGAATATCTGAGTTGCTTCCAGTTTTTAGCTATTATGAATAAAGCTGTTAAAAACATTCATGTACAGGTTTTTATGTGAACATAGATTTCATTTCTCTGGGAAAAATACCCAGGAGTACCATTGCTGGGTAGGGTAGCTGCACATTCACTTTAAGAAACTGCCAAATTGTTTTCCAGAGTGGCTCTACCATTTTACACTCCTACCAGCAAGGAATGGATGATCTAGTTTCTCCACATTTGGTATTGTCACTGTTTTTTAAATTCTAGCCTTAGGTAAATAATGATATCTCATTGTGACTTTAATTTGTATTCTGCTTTAGATATTGATGTTGAACATCTTTTCATGGGCTTATCTGACATCTGTATATCCTATGTGATGACAAGTCTCTTCATGTGTATCTCTCACTGCTTTCAAGGTATTTTCTTTGTTTTTAGTTTTCAGAAGTTTGACTATAATGTGTCTTGGTATCGATTTTGAGGAGTTTCTCTTGTTTGGGGTTTGCTCAACTTGTTGAACCTGTAGGCTTATGTCTTACGCCAATTTGAGAAGTTTTTCAGCCATTATTTCTTCAGGTATTCTTTCAGCCCCACCCCCTTTCTCTCCTTCAGGACATTGATGACACAAATGTTAGATCCTTTGTTATAGTCCCACAGGTCCACAAGGCTCTGTTCATTTATCTCTCATTCTCTCATTTCTCTCATTCAGATTGGGTAATTTCTATTGCTCTATTTTCAAGTTCACAGATACTTTCCTCTGTCCTCTCTATTCTGGTTTTGAATCTACCCATTGAGTTCATTTCAGCTTTTGCATTTTTCAGTTTTAAAATTTCCATGTGGCTCTTTATCTCTTACATTTCCTTGGTGAAATTTTTCTATTTCTTTTCCCTCATTTTCTATTTTTTCATTGTTTCAAACATATTTATTATTATTATTGAAGCCATTTTATGATGGCTTCTTGGCTTCTTTAAATTCTAACATCTCTGTCATTTCAGTATTGACATCTATTGATTCTCTTTTTTCGTTCAGTTTGAGATCTTCCTTGTTCTTGGTATAAGTAATTTGAAATTCAGACATTTTGGGCATTATGATTTGAGACTCTGGATCTTATTCAAACCTTCTGTTTTAACTGGCTTTCTCTAACACTGCTCCAACAGGAAGGGTACTGTTTCATTACTTCCAGGTAGGGATAGGAGTCCAGGTTTCCCATTCAGCCTCCAGTGACACTGGAGGCTGGGAGGCTCCTGGTTACTACTGAGCAAGGGTAAGAGTTCTAGCTCCCAGCTAAGCTTCCACAGAAACCTCCCTGGCTGCAAGGGAAAGAGGTACCTCATCACTATCTCCCACATGGCCTTCACTGATACCACAGTGGAGGGGGTAACCTCCTTACCAATCGATGGTAGTAAAGTCCTGACTCTCCACTAGGCCTCCTCTAACACCATCCCTGCAGGGGGTTTGTGTACCTCATTACAGCCTGGCGAGGGTGGAATCTAGTCTCCCCAATTGGCTTTGCTGGTGAAAGTAGAGCCACATTTTTTTTTCCTGTGGCATTTGGCTGGAGTAGAGTGGTTAGTGCATAAGAGTATTCCTTTTACTAGGCTGCCCCTTTTCTTGTCCTCTGGCTAGACAGAGTAGGATTTTCTTATCCATCTCTGTTGGCATTTCTATGTGGCTGGCTTCTTCAACAATGTCTAGGATATATGTGGCAAAATCAAAACCCAGGGAATTCACCACCATGTCTGTCATTTTTTGGTCCTGAGATCCCTAGCCAGTGTGCCTCTTCTCTCTACCTTTCAGAGTGTTCTTATATTTACTTTATAGATAATGTCCAGAGTTTTTAGTTATATTTAGTGTGAAGAATAAGTACATCTGCTCCATCTTTACAGTAGCAGAAGTCCAAGTCTTGACATTTTTAAGAAATAATTCTTTCTCACAAAACCCCTGGTAGATAGGATAGCACTTTTCTATCTATTACAGTGGTTACAAACTAGAAGCCTATGGTAGCAGGGTTTTGTTTTTTAAAAAATCTAATTGCTTTTAGGGGGGCATCCTGTATTCTCCAGTTCTCCACAGCACTGCCCCATGTCTGCCTAGCTTGTTCACTATCCCATGTAGGCATCTGAGATCTGAGTTTGCAGCCTCCAATTTAATAAATAAGTCCTGAGGCTAGGCTATCAACAATGGATTATGGGCATAGATTATGAAAGATCATGCTCAAGTTTCCCTTTTCATAGACTAGTACCCAGCCCAATTTAAGAAATATCAACCAAGACCCAACTCAAGCATAATAAAGCATTTCCCATACACTGTCTTCACCTTCCCTCCAAAGACCTTCTAGAAATTTTTGTTGAGGATCCATAATTTAATTCCTGTACTATCCTGTCCAATTATTAAACTTAGTACAGGACCTTCTCCATTTTCTCCCTTTTTCTTCAGAATGTTTAGAGAAGAGATCTAGCTACTCTGTGTGCATGGGTAAGGGGAGGAAAAAGTGGAGGGGAGGCACAGAGAGGTGATGCTGAAAATGATGGAGCCAGTGGAAGGAAGATGATCGTATTAAAACTAAAGTGTCCTAATTTCCATAAGGCTGGCCAGAATCAAATCATTCTGGACATAATTGAAGAATATTGTAGAAAGAAAGGCATTTAGAGGTTTATAATCTAATCTAAGCCCTTTTATCCTTACAGATAAGGGTAAGCCTCCTTATACAAGGTCACAAAGCTAACCAATACTGTTTGTACTACTCCATCATGTTCCCTCTTTCTGGCCTAGTTCTATTTTCCAAACAATGGGAGCTGTGATCAACTGTGTCACTTCTACTAATAGTTCCTAAAAATGTTTAATTACAATCTGTAACTATATTATTTCATCTAATTTATGGAAGATTACATTCAGATCTTGTTCTTAAATTTTTTGACAAATTCAAGACAGAGATTTTTTGCTATTTGTTAGCTTAGTAAAAATAAAAGTAATTGAGTTGGTAGTGTGGGTGGGGGAGGGCAAGTAAAACAAAATATTTTATTACATTTCATCTAGCAGTCTTAATCATCAGGTTAACTTTCAGGAGGACTTGGTATTAAAGCATACATTTATTAATTTAGTTGACCCATAATGTAACATAATAGCTATCTACTCTTTCAGCTGGGACAATGTTTGCCAAACTGCTGTCATTTCACATACCACCTCTACAAATTTGGCTTGCCATATCACATACCACCCATACTAATATAATTATATTCATCTTTATATTGATTTAAAATTCACTCCTTTTTTATACTTTGCCTGCTCTAAGCAATAACATCCATTAAATCAAAAGCTTGATGTGTTAGTTTTTCTAATACACAATAAAATAATTATATAACTATTAAACTATGCCCATGGACATACCATCTAAACTCATCTCCTGTGATACCAGTGATATTCTTACTACGTCTTAGATGATCGGACCCTGCACTGACTGACAATTTATGGTATGAGTAAATAATAAAATAACTGTTCAACATCTAACATGAGTTGCTAATTATTCTGATTTGTAGGAATGTACCAGAAACGCATGGTCCTAGCACCAATTTCAACAGATATAAACCTAAGAAACCTAGGTTTTCAGATTTTATTGTACATAAGAAATATATGAGGTTGGTTGCCTCCCCCAGAGACTCTGAGTCACTAAGTCTGGGATGGGGCCCAGACTTAATTTTTACAGGCATTCCAGGGAGTGCTGTTGCAAGAAGACCACATTTTGAAAAATAGTGGATGGGGGTAGGAGGAGTGGGAAAAAATTTAAAAAACACTCTAACTTTTCGATAGGATGACTTGGGTTTAAATCCCAACTCTAGCTGTGTGATCCTAAGCAAATCACTTAACCTCTCTAGGCCCCAGTTTCCTCATCTGTTAAATGATCATTATAATAATAGCTACCTCATTGCAGGATTTTTGTTTTCTTTTTAATAGACAGGGTCTTGCTATGTTGCCCAGGCTAGAATACAGTGGCTTTTTATAAGCATGATCATAGTACACTACAGCATCAAACTCCTGGACTCAAGCAATCCTCCTGCCTCAGTCTCCTGAGTAGCTGGGGACTAAAGGCTTATGCCACTGTACCCAGCTTCACTGAGTTATTTTAAGGCTTAAATGGATGACATGTCAAAAAGTATTATAAAACCTTAGAGCCCTATATGTGCTAGAACAGGGGTCCTCAAACTTTTTAAACAGGGGGCCAGTTCACTGTTCCTCAGACCGTTGGAGGGCCGGACTATAGTTTAAAAAAAACTATGAACAAATTCCTATGCACACTGCACATATCTTATTTTGAAGTAAAAAACAAATGGGCAAAAACACCCGCATGTGGCCCACGGGCTGTAGTTTGAGGACACCTGTGCTAGAGGGTTGATGACAATGATGATGATGATCATATAGAACCATTCTCAGCAGCCTACAACTCAGAAGACAATCAGCATATCAAATAAGATGCAAGTGCACTCTTCATATAAACATCTGCTCCCATTTAATTACTGATATTGAGTTTAATCTATAATAAATTAGCTCCCAAATTAAGTGTATATTTCAAATAAGATATTTACACAATAGATAATTTCAAATATTACTGACTGTTGACTGAAACTTAAATCTTCAAGGAACTTTATCTGGATCTCCAGGGTTAACTCCAAGCCAGAAGAGTCCCAAAGACCCATCTTGGTTACCCTGATTTTAAGAATTACTTTATAAGTAGCATGTACAATTAATTATCCTTGTGGTTTAGAAATATTTTATGCTTTTTAAAATTTAATTTAATTTTATTTTATTTTTTGAGACAGAGTGTCGCTTTGTTGCCCAGGCTACAGTGAGTGCCGTGACGTCAGCCTAGCTCACAGCAACCTCAAACTCCTGGGTTCAAGCGATCCTCCTGCCTTAGCCTCCTGAGTAGCTGGGACTACAGGCATGTGCCACCATGCCCAGCTAATTTTTTCTATATATATTAGTTGGCCAATTAATTTCTTTCTATTTATAGTAGAGACGGGGTCTCGCTCTTGCTCAGGATGGTTTTGAACTCCTGACCTTGAGTGATCCGCCCGCCTTGGCCTCCCAGGGTGCTAGGATTACAGGCGTGAGCCACTACACCCGGCCTATTTTATGCTTCTATTATTTAAAAAAAAACCTCTCTCCTTGAAGAAAGTGTAACAACTCCTGAATTATAAATTTAACACCAACTTTACAGATTTACTTACAGGGAAAATATAAAAAGATGGTTATAAAACACGCTCTCTTACAATAATTCATCAAAGGCTTTAGCTATGATCTTATATAGGGACTTTGAAATTTAATTTCTAAAATAAAGAAAAGCCTTATTTTTTCTTAATACCATCTGTTAAACCATTCCAACATGAACTAAATCTGCTACACAAAATTTGAAAATAGACTAAAATTGAAAAATCTTAGCTGCTTCATGTTAAAGTACAGATTCAGGCTGACCTAGTAATGTAATGTTAGGAAGCTATGCAAACAGTCAGTATTCAATCTTTTACAGAAACCACACAACACTAACAACTATTCATCATAATGAAAACATTACAGTTAACTCATAATTGTCCATAAAGAAAATTACTCCGAGGTCTGAGAGCTATTCTCTGCTAATACGGGTCCTTGAGACTCTCAACTCAGTGGGCAGTTTCTCAGCTAAGCTGGGGACAATAGGACAACTGGGACCAGTGGGATTTGCAGCTGCTCAGTGGCCAGCCACTCGGGCATCAGTGATGTAGCAAATAGTTCTCCCACCTGGAGACAAGATGTTTGCCTAGCCAGGTTTTAAGGACCAGGAGCCCCAAGCTGCTCCTTTGTGGACAAACATGAACACCAGATAGTAATGAAAATTCTTAAGAAATATACTGTCACTCTTCTAGCTGGGCAGATTATCTAACTTCTACTAAACCACAGCTATGCCTTCCTTTGGTAGGCATAATCAATAGCATCTGCCCACTTGAGTGAAGCAAGAGATAGCACCATATCCAAATCTCAATTACTTGGCTTCTTGAGTCAGTTTCTGCAGTTGTTATGGGCTAAAGAGGAACTGAAGCTAAAGTCCCTAAACAAGGAGCAGCTATTAAGAATTAATTAGGATCTTTATTACAGTCTTTGGACTAGTTGTGAGAGTTGACTGCTGGCAAGGACCATGATTGTGAGACACCATTAACTGATGGTAGTCTAGGATACCAAATGTATTTCAAACATATTTGTGAAAAATCAATCAACTTTTACTAGCAGGCAAAAATAACTATAATTAACTGAAACCTCAATTCAAGCAAACACTATTACTGAAATGCAAATGTAGTTTCATTTAATGTACTTGTTAATAGTTCATTGACATTAAAACAATGTCTTTAGCCTTAACAAAAATGGAACAATTGATTTTTCTGGTTTGTTAATTGATTCAATAAGTATTTACTGACTACATATTATGCTCCAGGATGACGCTGGGAAGCCAGTGATGAGTAAAAGAGCCCCAGTCTCTGCCAAAAAGGAGCTTATCACTCTTAACTTTAGAATAAGCAACGGATTCAACTTTTAAAATAAACAAGAAGAGATTTCTCACTTCAATAAGGACTAAAAAATGAGGCTGCCTATATAACACTCTTTAGAGATTTTGTAATTTTTTTGTTACATTCTAGTATTACATGTTAATGCTGATACTCGAGATAATGCCTAAATACAAAAAAAATTGTGAAGTTAGGGAAATACTATACATTAAGATATTTTATGAAATTCAGAATGTTAACAAAGATATAGTAAAATAGAACTTGATGTTTAAAAGAATCATCATAATCTAAAGATAGATTTTCCTCTCAATTACAAGACTATGACCACATATCTTGCATACTGGTAAAATTTCTCTTCTCAATTTCATATCTAACAACAGAGAACCTTTTGTCCTTACTCCTAAGCAAATGGTAGTTGAGCACCAGAGGCTCTTGGCTACTTAATACACTTAAAAATGAATTAAGCATGCAATGTTGCTTACCTTGTAATCTCTGGATACATTTTCTGATGTCACAGAACCTGAAATCTGACTAGAAATTGTAGCAGCTATAAGCTGTTTACACCATTCAACATGTGATCCTGTAGGACTAAAAGAAACAGAGTGATTAAAAAACTTTAAAATATAGGCTTTTGGTGAGAAAAATGAGCACTGAATAGGAATATATGCACATTTTTTTTAGATTAATGAACTTTTATTAGACTATTTGGTTACCTTTACATTTAATATAAGAATCAAAATAGTGACTGACAAGTAGGAAGTAAGATTAGGTTCCAGGTTAATTTTAAATGAATCAACCATTTTTTTCCCCAAACAAGTATAAGATTCTACTTGTTAGACAGTTCAGCATGTTATTCTCTATCATTTATTGGAATTTTACTCTATTACAATTATGTGGAAGAAATATTCTTAATATAATATATAGAGAAAATTAATTCTAAAGCGAAATATTTATCTTACAGCATACAATTTTCAAACATTCAATCAACTTTGTACTGGTAGTTTTAAATCCAGAATATAGTGGACTTTTGAGTGAACGAAAGTGACTCTTAGTGGAGTAAAGTTGATCATGTGATTTTATAAAGAACAGACTAGGCTGGGTGCAGTGGCTCACACCTGTAATCCTAGTACTCTGGGAGGCCGAGGCAGGCGGATGGCTCAAGGTCAAGAGTTCGAAACCAGCCTGAGCAAGAGCGAGACCCCATCTCCACCAAAAATAGAAAGAAATTACTTGGCCAACTAAAAATACATAGAAAAAATTAGCTGGGCATGGTGGCGCATGCCTGTAGTCCCAACTACTCGGGAGGCTGAGGCAGTAGGATCGCTTGAGCTCAGGAGTTTTGAGGTTGCTATGAGCTAGGCTGATGCCACGGCACTCACTCTAGCCTGGGCAACAAAGTGAGACTCTGTCTCAAAAAAAGAAAAGAAAAAATGACATTCTATGTGTAGTATTAACACTACCTTATATTTCAGTAAGTGCTTTCACAATTTACAAAAGGTATTCTAGTTTTTATTATATCAGAGCCTCACAACCATAGTGTGACAAGAAGGCAGAACAGGAACTAGCCAACTTGTTTTTGAGAAGAAAAACTTGAGGCACAGAGGTGATATGCCCTGTTAGAAAGTGGCTGTCCTTCCAGGACATGGCACAACCAAGAGTGGCTTATTCACAGAGCTGAAGCCAGCAGCACAGATGCTAGTCAATCACCTTATATGAAAACACAACAATGCAAAGAAAAGGGTGTCTTCCACTTCCACAGTGTTCTGAAGTGTTCAAAGCATTTCCACACATGTAGCCTTACCCAGCCCCACAATGACCCATTTTACAGATGAGAAAACCGAGGCTCCAGTTTTACTCAAGGTCACATGACTGGCAAGTGGCCAGGCTTTGCTCACTTGACCTAAAGGACAACAAAAGCAAACTAGACAGTGAGAGAATTAACAATTGCCCCTAGGGGCCAGGCTCCTATCTCAATTTGTCAAGACACTGAAGAAATCAAGCTGGCAGGCAAAAGACACTTACAAAAATTTACCTTGCAGGTAGCTCTCACTGTAAATAATGTTTCAGGCCCTTAAAAAGTCACATCACTAATTAAATCCACACTCACATATTTGAAGGACAGAAACACCTGGAATCCCCAGGCAATAATGCAAAATAACCTAAAAAATAAAATAAAGAAAACTGATGTTCTGTACTAGTGATCTAAATTACAGTCTCTAATCAAGACAGCCCAGAGGTTATCTGTGTGGTTGAAAATATAAGTAAAAACACTTGCTGAGTGGGTAGAAATTCCTATCATATGCCAGGAATCTATTTACCAATCTATTCAAACTAAGAGAGAGAAGAAAGGAAATGGGAGAAATCTGAGTTTCCTTTTTAAAAGTTAAGTCACCTTTATTGCCTGCTTATATCATACTTTTCTTGTCATAATGCTTTTTTCTCTGTCAGCACCCACCCAGCTGCATATAGGAAGAAACTTCAGAAACCCAGCAATTGACCATGAGTGACCTGTAATTACCATCTGCCCAGCATCCCTTCCCCCTTCTTCTGATAAGGACAACCCTGGCTCCAACTGTGCTCATGGCCATCTCTCCTCTTATCTGGAACAGTTATGTAAACCAAGACATCTCCTTTTGGCTTAAGCTAGATTAAGTTGTGTTTTTGTTCACCTGAGACTGGAAGCATCCTGGCCAATGCAGTTACACATAGTGTGGAGTAGTGGGCTAGTAGATGGGAGGCCTAGATGCAAGTCCAACTTTTGTCACCAGCTAGCTCCATGACCTTCAGCAAAACACATCCTCTTACAGTACTGCATTCATCATCTTTAAGAGAAGTACAGTATTCAAAAGGGAGATGAGGGCTCCACAGTCCGGGGGCATGGCCAAGCCACACCAGTAGAGCCAGGCTCCACCCTAGGGGTCACTCTTCAAAGAACAGCATGAATCAGAGCTTGTCGAGATCCCAGAGCTGAGAAGAGAGGCCATGTTTCCTCTTCCTCTCTGTCTCTCTTCTTTGTAGTCTGTGCAATTGCCCTCCACACTCCTAGCATCAGCAACCACTTGCAGACTGGAGGCTCCCAGATCTATTTCTTCAAGCCGGACTCTCCCAAGTTTGATGCCGACATTCCTATAAGACATCTCCACTAGTCTGGCCCAGAGACACTACCAACTCAAACTGTCTATACCAGCATTGGCAGCTCAACCCTGCAACTTAACTCAGGGCAAAGCACAGCCAGTTATCCAGCCACCGAAGGCCCAAAAGACAGGATTTGCCTTAGAGTTCACCTACTACTTCTCCCCACATTTGAATGCTCACCAGGTCGGATCTCCCTTACCTGCTAAGTATCTTGAAAATCCACCCTGCCCTACTTCTAGTCCAATTCCCTTTTCCAGACCTCTTCATTCTTCTGAGTACTCCACCTGCCTCATGAATTTAAGCTACATTTATGTGCCAGTGACTCCACAATTTAGGTTTCCAGCCCAGATGCCACACCTGAACTCCAGGCTTATATAAACCTACTGCCTCTTTGACATCTGCTCTGGGAGATAATTGGCATCTCATACTTGATATGTCCAATGTGAAGAGCCTGCTGTTTCCTAACCCTGCTCCACTTGGAGAGACTTCTCCATCTCAGCAACACCTTTTTTCCACAAGCTAAATGCCTGTGAATACTCCCTGCTTCTTCTCTCATACCCAACAACCAATCTTCAGGACACCCCACTGGCTCTACCCTGCAGGTCTTCAAATTATATCTAAAATGTGACCATGTTTCCCCTTCTCCACTCCAACCCTCTGGGCTAAGCTGCCATCCTCTCATTTATCCTACAACAATAGCCTCCTACCTATTAGTCTCTCTGCTTCAACTCCTTCCC
Organism: Microcebus murinus; assembly: GCF_040939455.1. Lineage (NCBI taxonomy): Eukaryota > Metazoa > Chordata > Mammalia > Primates > Cheirogaleidae > Microcebus > Microcebus murinus. Next base: position 126,531,972 of record NC_134136.1, on the reverse strand, counting down.
CTCTATTGTCCACACAGCACCCATGCAGAGCCTACTGAAATCTACAACAGATTACTCACTCCTCTGTTCCAAAGCCCCCAATGGCTACCCATGGCCTCCAAGGCTCTCCCTCATCTGTCCCTGTGACTTCTCTGACCTCATCCCTTGCTTCTCCCTCCCTGCTAGTGGCACCTTGTCTCCTTGCTGATCCTTGAACACTTCACTCACACTCCCACCCCAGAGCTTTTGCACAGACCTCTGCCTAGAATGCTTCTCCCAAGATACCTGTATGGCTGGATCCCTCACCTCTTGGAGGCATTACTCAAATATCACCTTTCTCTGCCTTTTCCTGATCTTCAAAAGCTCTGAAGTAAACCAGACTATAAGGCATATTTTGGGATGACATACTCTGGTTTCCTTCAGCTTCTTCAGTAATTCAGATGCATGCCCCATCCTCAGTACTTCTGTGTTCTACCTCTACCCTAGCAATTATCACATTCAATTTCAACTTTTGGGTTGTTCATATTCTCCACTAGATGGTAAGCCAGACAGCAAAAGCCATCTTGTATTATTCTCTGAATCACCAAGACCTCATACGTTGTTGAGTGTCTGCAAACGAGTGACATCCTCTCCATTCCAAGTGCTGTTTTAGCTGTGACTGGTTTTCAGCGAAGCTAATCACTTGGGTGATTAATTTATTAAAATATGTTGTAATGACACTGAGGTGGAAACAAAGTGAGGGAGTGTTTCTTGTTGTTCCTGTGCTTTTGGAAACTCCCAAATGTTCAGCACACTGGTATGACTAAGACAGGCAGGAATGAACATCTCTGACTGAGCTATATTACAACAGTGTCTGTTGCCTAAGCACAGTCTAGTGTCTGGTAAGTGGCCAAGACGTGGGAAAACTGGATGTCCCGGCTATAGAGTAAGCCATCCCTTGTCCTCAGAGGATGGGGTGGCCCTTCCCAGTTGGACATGGTCAGTTTATGCTTTTAACTGATTTCTCTTAGTTCTGCAACTGCCTCTAACGCAGTAGGATTGCTTATGAGTTCATGAAAATAAACCGGTTCCTTCAAAGTGTGAAGTATTGAAAGAATACGATTCTGGTTTTTTGACTCGTGAGCAGTTTGGAAGTTTTCCATCCCAGTTTTTCAAATCAGAGTATCTTTGCCTTGATCTGCACCAGGTCCCATGCTCGCGGGGTCCGGTCCCCCAGTCCCCACTCCCAACTTCAATATCAAAGAACCCAAACAGTAGCAATGGGATTTGGGTTTTAAAACAACAAGAGGCGAGGTGATGCTAAAAGAAGAGAGCGGGGGTGAAATTCCACCCCAACCTCCCCCTCCCTCTCCCCCCCCCCCCCCCCCGAGGATTCGTGGCCCCGGCAAGGACAGCCAAGGGGTCGCCAAGGGCAGTAGGAAGAGGTACGGAAGTGGTTTAACAGCTCCGAAGCCCCTCTTGGGGTAGAGGAGGTGGGCTTACAGGGCGGAAGTGAGCCAGGTGCGCGGCCCGAGGCAGGTCGGAGGACAGCTGCCAGCCGAAGGGGGTGCCGGGTTTCTGGAGGGTGGCAGAGGAAACGGTGGAGGGGCCACCTATCCCCACTTCAGCCCGGCCATGCGCGGCGTGCGGGGAGAGGGCGGCCAGGCCTCGCGCGAGGCCCTCGGGAGTAGGGGCGCGGGAGGCCGTGGCGGCCGGGGCCCTGTTTACCTGTCCAGGGCCTCCACGCTGGGCTGCCGGGAGCCGGCGGTGGCGCCCCCCACGGCCCTAGGAGGCCTCCTGCCGCCCGCCGGCCCCGAGTTCGGGCCCCCTCCGCCCTCGCAGCCCGCCGCCGTCGCCGCCGTTGCCGCCGCCGGCCTGTCCATGGCGCGCCGAGCCCTGCCGCCACCGGGAAGCCACAGTCCGGAAGGGAGCGGTGGCCGGGAAGATTCCACCGCGCGACTCCTACAGCCCGGTTTTGCCGCCCGCCTCAGGCGGTCGCCGCCATTAGCTGTCACCTGGCGGCCCCAGTTACCCACAAGGCCCCGCGAGCAGGGGTCGGGGCGGGTGGGGGCCGAGGGCGGGGGCGTGGAGGACGGCGCGCGGGGCGGGATCTGGGTACCCCCAGCCCGCCACGCCCCACCTAGGCGCCCGCCGGAAAAGCCTGAGATTTGGGGGCTAGGCCATCTTGCTTGGGCGACCTGGGCACGTACCAAGGCGCTGGGGTTTGGAATCTCCAAACAAATTATGCATAACGTGCCTTGCTCTATAGTCAAACCAGGTTGACTGTAGAGATATGGGATGTACAAAAACGTTTGTGGAAATTCAAGGATTAGAAATTATTTTCCTAACAAAATACCATAGAATAGAAAAAAAAAAAAAGTAAAAAAAAAAAAAAAAAAAAAGAAATTATTTTCCCTCTCAATTGTCCTTCCCAGGAAAGTTTTAGGTTAGGGACAACCCAGGCTCCCTGGGTGCCCCTGGTCTTAATATCGTGAAGCACTGGCAATCCCATGCATTTTAGCAATCCTTCCACATCCTATTCTTGCCTCCACTCCCCTCTCCCCACCCACACATTCGCAAACCCTCCTCCATGCCATCTGTAGGGCAACCAAGTGTTCTGATGCCGCCCTCAGAACTTCTGGCCTTGGTCGATGTTAAGAGTAATATTTAACTTCTCTTGATTAGAAATCACTGCTAAAGTATTTAGGACATTTGCTTCCTGGGCTGGATTTATTTCCTTGCTTATTTTGTTTGGGTTGCAATAGCCATCAGCTCTCCCTTCTCAGCTCACCCTTGATTATGTTGGAATTGGGAATCATGACAGCCTCTTTGCTTGTGATTGCTCTGGGTAGGAACAGGAGTCCTATGACCCAGGCTGGCTAAAGACATATAAAGGAAATAGTATACTTCCAGTTAAAAGACAGACCTGCACACCTAAGTGGACACATAGGTACTACAGTAATAGGGTATTGGGCAGGTGGGAGGGGGGAGGGGGGCGGGTATATACATACATAATGAGTGAGATGTGCACCATCTGGGGGATGGTCATGCTGGAGACTCAGACTTGTGGGGGGAGGGGGGAATGGGCATTTATTGAAACCTTAAAATCTGTACTCCCATAATATGCCGAAATAAAAAAAAAAAAGACAGACCTGAAGACAGGCAGTTACTTGTGCCCATCCCAGACCCATCCTGCCCTACCAGCTTAATAACTTCAAACCACACCTTGAAGACATGATGCCTGGAGCCCTGGCAGCCATCTTACACCCAAGAGGGGCTGACCCTGGGCTGAAAGATGACAGGGTGAGAAGGGCTGGGAGGAAGGAAAGGAAGAGCTCTAGACACACTGGAAAACCACCTTCTGCAGTCTTCTGGTTTTCCAAAATTATTAAATCAAATGGTTAACCCATTGTTATGGACTGAATGTGTCCCTCCTTGAATTCATATGCTAAAGCCCTAACTCCCAATGCTATGGTATTTGGAGGGGGGTGGGCATTAAGAGGTAATTAGGTAATAAGGGTAGAGCCCTGGTCTGATGGGACTCATGCCCTTGTAAGAAGGGCCACTAGAGAGCTTGATCTCGTGCTCTCACATGCACACACTGAGAAAAGATGGCCAAGAGGGTGGCTATCTGCAAGCCAGGAAGAGAACCTTAATCTTGGACTTTCCAGAAGAGTGAGGAAATAAATTGCTGTTTTTTAAGCCTCAGTCTATGGTATTTGTTATAGCAGCCTGAGCAAACTAATACACCCACTTTTAGTCAGGTATTTTGTTATGAGTAGCTGCAAGCATCCTAGCTGCCCTGAGATTTTTCAGAAAGAAAACAGTGCAATTTTAAATATAGTTTAAGTACCATATTCTTCAAAGAGGAATTCACTGTGACACTATCAGCACACTTAGGATTTAGGGGACAGAGATGAATCTGACATATACCTGCCTAAGATGTTCACAATCAAGTGAAGGAAACAGATAAATTAACAATGATATTACAAGTTGGTAAGTGCTGTTATGGGGAGAAATTGCACAGGCTATGGGAACACCTACTCCTCCAATCTATGGGAGAAGAGGAAGTCAAGAAGACCTCCTAGAAAAGGTGACATAAAGCTGCATCTTAAAGGAGGAGCAAGCCTTTGATGAGGTGAAGAAGTCAAGTCATAGCAGGCAGAAGGCACAGTTTTGGACAAAGGTGTGAAGTAGGTTAAACAGCTTATTATGTGTAGGAGAACTCAAAGAAATTTAGTGTTGCTGGAACATAAAGTCAGACAAGACAAGTGAGGATCTGGAATGTCTGGAATGTTAGGTTAAGAAGTTTGGGCTTTGTTCTGTGGTTCAGTGGTTCTCAAAGTTTAGCCACTTCGGTACCAGTGTTGCGATAGCCACAGATGAATGTGCACAGCAACTTTAGCTGACAGCCATGATATGACTTTTCTAACTTTTCATTTATCAAAATAAAATTGTGAACATTTAAAAAGAATGTAATGAAAACATATATGTTACCTATTCTGATGTACATTACAAATAAAGCTGCCTGTAAAGTAAAACAAGCTTTCAGTGCTTTAAAGCTTTCCTCATCACACAAGATCAAAACGAATTCGTCGTCAATGCACAACACAAACTATCATGTGGACTATGAGTGCCAGCTGTGGGCAAGGTTTCATGGCCAGTGAGTGCCGTACCAAAGTGGTTAAGATGCAAGAATCATCCCCAATCTGCCTTTTTGGCAAACGCTCCAGGTGCTTCTGATGGTCACTGCTCTTGGAGAAATACTACTATATAGTACACCTGTGGTGGATTGTGCTTCCAAAGACAGCTGCAGTAATATCCTACATTTCACATGCCTTTTTGCAAGATGACCTTGTTACTCACATGTCAAGAAGTGGAGTCTATTTCCCTTCCCCTTGAATGTGGACTGGCCCTGTAACCTCTTTGACCAATAGAATGTGGCAGAAAGTGATGTCATGTAATTGCCAAAGCTAGGGCTTAAAGCAGGGGTCCTCAAATTTTTTAAACAGGGGGCCAGTTCACTGTCCCTCAGACCATTCGAGGGCCGGACTATAATTAAAAAAAAAAAAAAACTATGAACAAATTCCTATGCACACTGCACATATCTTATTTTTGAAGTAAAAAAACAAATGGGCAAAAACACCCGAATGTGGCCCGCGGGCCGTAGTTTGAGGACGCCTGCCTTAAAGGATCTGCAACTCCACTTCGGCTTGCAGAAATACTCCTTCTTGGAACTCAGCTGCCAAGCTATGAGGAAGCCCAAGCAGCCATGTGGAGAGGCCCATGTAGAAGAGAACCAAAGCTCACAGCCAACAGCCCCAGCTGAGTTCCCCAGCCAGCACGGCCAGCAGCCAGCCCTTACTGCCAACCATTTGAGTGAGGCATTTCACCCCTTCCAGCCATCCCAGTGGCCTGGCTAACACCATGTGAAGCTGGAGAATCATGTAATTGACCCACAGATTTTTGATAAATAAACTATCATTTTAAGCCACTATGTTTGGGGGTGTTTTGGGAGCAGCACTAGGAGCACCCAAGCACTGTTCTTGATGACTGGTTCGATCCCCCACCTGCTCAACTCCTTTCCCCACTCAGCTGGGAATCCATGAACAAATCATAGCCACCCTCTAAGGAGCCATTCCACATTGTAAGGTCAGAATCTGTTATGTGTCTGAGATTTTACCCTAGTAGCAAGCTAAAACTGTAGCTAGTTGCCATACTCTGACACCCTGACAGAAAACATGAGGTCCCTGGGTCAGAAACAAAGATGGTTTATTACAGCAAAAGCAGCAGCCAGAGCAATGTCTTGGACTGAACCCAAGTCTCGATGATGTGACATTCTTTGCAATGCAACCCCGCCACTCCTACATCAAGAGGTGGCATTCATTTCCTCTCTTCTTGAATGTGAGCTGACCCTGTAACGTCTTTTGACCAAAAGGGGGCCAGATAGTATCTGCATGTGCAATGGGGTGCGTCACAGGGGAGGAACCTCCAATTTAGGGAACTCTGATCTTGTATTGGGCTGCTAGTGACCTGCCTATTCTCCCCCCGTGAGAGAGTGATTACTCATTACCTTAAAATGCAAGCAGATCTTCTCTGCAGTGATTCACCTTTACTACCCTAGATTGGCTCCAGGAAGGGAGACATCTCAAATGGCTCCTCATACCAACTTTCTTAACTCAGCTGCAAATGCATTTGCTCAGAGGCCCATGACCATGCATAAAAATGAAATAGTCATGGAGAATTGTCTCCCAACACACACATGGTCCCCACCACCCCCTTCTGCCCTGCAAGGCCCATGTGGAGGTCTCTCTATAGTTGTTGGGTTGATTTCTGCATTCCAAGAAATCACTCTAAAGGGACAAGCACATGGCTTCTGAATGCCACCTGGAGCTGGAGTTGTGTGCTAGGAGGAAAGTGAGGAATGAAGTTTCAGGCCCTCCCTCTTGCTCACCAGGGGATAGTCAAAGCCTCGTTTGCCCTCCCCTCTGCACTCCATAGTCCCTGCTGGGAGAGTGGGAGATGTTTGAGTGTATGCTGCCATGTTTATGAAATATTTATGCAGTATACTGTTAAAGGTAGTAGGTTTCAAAATCACATGCATAAAAATGACTTGGGACACTCATTAATATGCAGATTCATAAGCTTCACCACAAAAAATCTGAAAATTCAGTAGCCTGGTAGGCCAGGTGCTGAGAATCCACATTTGATTAAGTACCTCAAGTGATTCTGATACAGATGGTCTGAGGCCCACTCTTTGGGAAACCCTGTTAGAGGTGCCAAAGAGCCATAGCAAGACCCTGGAGAGGGGAGAACAGATCATATTTACTCGCCAGAAAGATCCCAGGCGTTGCATGATGGAGGATGGATTGAGGGTCAAGAGTGGCTGTGGGAAGATCAGTTAGGAAGACCTGGTGCACGAGGGCCAGGCTTTGGAGACGACTCAGTGACTGATGCACTGCACAACCTGGGCACAAAGTGGGGAAGGAGAAGCAGCCAAGATGTGCCAGACCTGGCACTGAGGTTTCAGATTTAGATAACTGGGCAAAAGGAGAGATCAGTCAGTGAGATAAGGAATCCAGGATGACCAGTAGGTGGCAGAGGTGAGTGAGTAGGATGAATTCATTCTGGATGTGTTGAGTTTTATCCACCCCAAGTCCCAGCATATATGGTGCCTTTGTGTGCATTAGCAAATGAGACCCTTTCCTCACAAAGCTGTACTTCTGTTTGTCATAAAATTGTCATAATATGCCAACTTAGTTAAAGCTCAATCTTTGACCACCATATGCCAAGAAACTGCCATAATAGAGCTAGAAATCTATAAGGACTTCATTGTGAATGATCCCTGTCTTAGTCCATTTGTGCTGCTAAACAAAATACCACAGACTGGGTGATTTATAAACAATAGGTATTTATTTCTCACAGTTCTAGAGGCTGAGAAGTGCAAGATTAAGGCTCCAGATTTTGAGGGCCTGGTCTCTGCTTCCAAGATGGCACATTGTTGCTGCATCTTTTGGTGAGAACAAATGCTGCATCCTTAAAGGGAGAAGATGGGAGGACAAAAAAGGGAAAACTCCTCCTTTTAAGCCCTTTTATAAGGATATTGAATTCCATTCATGAGGATGAGCCCTCATAATTTCACCACTTCCCAAAAGACCCCCACCTCTTAACACCACTACAATGGGGATTAAGTTTCAACACATGAATCTTGGGAGACATTCAGACCATAGCAGTCCCCCTTAGAGGTGACTCCCTTGTGTACTGCACAACCTGTACCACAATGCACAGTGGCCTTAGGAGATACCTATGAGTATCCAAGTGGAGATGTTCAGTAGACAGTTGGTTGTTCAGTAGACAGGGGTCTAGAGTTCAGGAGAGAGAGGTAATAAAAAGTTGGTTCATTGTCATAACGTTTGAAAACAGAGAAATTCTTTTTGAAATTTAACTTCCAGCTCCATGATTTGGGAACTGTGGTTGAAACCACCGGTATTGTTTCTGGTAAAGGAATTAAGCAAATGAAAGTGGACCTGATTATTCCTTGTAAAATTAGTTTCAAAAAACCACAATTTTGCTACAAATGAACAATTCTAATCCTCAATGGAACTACATGTGACCAATACTGCAGAGAAATGTTCCCATCATTTGGAGGGGTTGTAATTTCAACAAAAAAGAGCAAGACTTTGAGCCAATCTTTGTGGGTAAACTTGCATGACACTTAAATGAATTACATGTAAAAATCCATTTCTTTGAGGAGTTCAAAAGACTCTCCTCCACAGGTTCTAGGGATTAGGGCATAGACCTCTTGGGGGTACTGCCCACTCCACTAAAGAAACAGAACCAATTTTGTATGTGTGTGGAGAGAGAAAAAGCGGGGGGGGGGAGAGAGAGAGAGAGAGAGAGATGGATATTTTAAGAAATTGGTTCATTTGATTGTGGGGGCTGGCAAGTCTGAAATCTGCAGGGAAGACTAGCAGTCTGGAAATTCCAGCAAGAGTTGATATGCAGTCCTGAGTCTGAAGGCAATCTGGAGCAGAAGTTCTTTCTCTTAAGGAGACCTTAGTCTTTTCTCTTAAGGTCTTCTGCTGACTGGATGAAGCCCACCCACATTATGGAGGATAGTCTGCTTTACTCAAAGTCTACTGATTTAAATGTTAATCTCATTGTTGTGGTTTGAATGTGTCCCCCAAAAAGCATGTGTTGGAAACTTAATCCCAGATGCAACAGTGTTGGGAGGTGGGACCTTTAAGGGCTGTTTATGTAATGAGGGTTCCACTCTCCTGAATGGATTAATGCCATTATTGCAGGGGTGGGTTCTTATTGTGAGATTATGTTCCTTATAAAAGGATAAGTTTGGCCCCTTTTTGTCTCTCTTTCTTGCCCTGCTGCCTTCTATCATGAGGTGACACAGTACAAAGGTCTTTGTCAGATGTAGAACCCTTGATCTTGAACTTGCCACCCTCCAGAATGATAAGCCAATACATTTCTGTTTTATTATAAATTCCCCAGTCTGTGGTAATCTTTCATAGCAGCACAAAATGGGCTAAGAAACTCATCTAAAAAAATGCCTTCACAGCAACATCTAGATTGATATTTGACCAAACAACTGGGAACCATGGCCTAGCCAAGTTGACATACAAAATTAACCATTACAGTGTCCCAAAGGCCCTTTTGTGAAGATGAATGACACTTTGAATAAGCACAGATAAATTAATGAAATTATTAAAACTATGCCTTGATAAGTTTAGTTTGAATGAGTCTCCCAAATTTCATGTGTTGAAAACTGAATCCTCAATGTGGCAATATTGAAAGGTGGGGACTTTAAGAGGTGATTGTACCATGAGGACAGAACCCTAATGAATGAATTAATCCATTCATGGATTAATGGGTTAATAGATTAATGGGTTCTCATGGAAGTGGAACTGGTAGCTTTATAAGAGAAGAAAGAAAGACCTGAGCAAGAACACTCAGCCCCCCTGCCATGTGATGTCCTTCACTGCTTTGGGACACTGCAGAGTCCCTATCAGAAAGAAGGCTCTCACTAGATGTGGACTCTTGACCTTGAACTTCCTAGCTTCCAGGATTGTAAGAAATAAATTTCTTTTCTTTATAAATTATCCAGTTTCAGGTATTCTGTAATAAGCAATAGAAAATGAATTAAGACAATAAACAACATAGAAAACACCATAGATTACTTAACTTTGCCTCCAGAATTTATCTGGAAAGTTCTCAGCCATAGGTTCAATTATTGTCAGGGTTCAAGGGTGGTTTAGGAGGTTTTTGCCTCCACTCCCCATCATCTATCCACCAGCTCCCATTCTTTGATATTGAAATGATCATATCCTCATCCTTACATCAGGTGCTCTACAGATGCAGTGTCAAGCTCTCCTTCACACAGAAACTGCTGTCCAGATACCCCACACTCCAAACGCTCCAGAGACACACTCACCTCAACCTGCCAAGCAGGTTTCAGACACACTTTTTGCCTCACTCAGCAAACACTTCCATAAATTCCCCCAAAATAAACTCCCTTAAGGCAGCCACATGTAAGCAAAGGGCTGAGATATAGTGGTCTGCAAAGGGCTGAGGAGAGTCAGAAATAGGAGGAGATCCAGGAGATGAGATTGTCATGGAAGCCAAATGAAGAGAGAATGTCATCTTCAGAATAAATCTTAGCCTTGGGTGACTGGGTGGAAAATGGTGCCAGGCCCTGAGATAAGAAACCCAGAAAGAGAAGTTATTTGAAGGGGAAGAGCCCATTAAATGCCCAGGGGTGTTTGGATAGATGGGTCTGGTGTTCAGGATAAAGGCTGGGCTACAGATTTCAACCTAAATATGTAAAACTCAAGAACCAGAACTGGCTAGCTACATAATGTGCAGGCCCCAGTGCAAAATGACAAACGCATGGCACCTTGTTCAAAAGTGTTAAAAATTTCAAGATGGTGATAGGGGAGCATTAAACTGGGAGTGGAACCCTTTTAAGCACAGGACTCTGCATGAGTGCACAGGTTGGACAACCATGAAGTTGGCTCTGATGAGAATGTGTGAGTTTGCCTGAGGAAAGCATATGAAATGCAAAGACAAGTGTGCCAAGGAGAGCAAACTCACATCAGATGGGCTCTGATTATTAGTAACAATAATAATGCAACCAACATAGGGTTATCGTGGCCATTAAATGAATTTAATATGTGTAAAGCACTTAGAACAGTGCCTGATATATTGTAAGCATGACACAAATGTAAGCTATTATTATTTAATGGCAACTCTAAAAATGGGTTTATCACTTACCAGCACAGAGTAAAGTCTTTTCCGTGTTGACGTGGACAATGTTGAGGCCCTGAGCAGATCCACTTGATCGGCTTTGCCTCATCCTCCAGCTGCTGTGAGTGTTGTCTGCCAATCCTTCTCTGGAGGATTGCCCCCAGAGGTGAAAGGCAAAATGGGAGCCATCTAGCAAGAAAGTTAGACACACCCACTCCTGCACCCCCACACTGGGGCAGCTTGCAGCCAATGACTGACCAGGGGGAATGAAAGCCTACCCCCTTGCCTCAAAATAAAACCAAGTGTATCATGAAATTCACATTCCAGAGCCCCTGGTGGGATCAGGCTATAGCTGGACTCCCTTTGCCACCATGTCCTTGGCCAGTTCCTTCTTCTGCTCTCTCCTGCTACCTCATCCCCTTTCTCTTCCTTAATATGTCATGTGTTCTCCGATCCCTCATATTCAGTCTCTGCTTCCTGATCTAGGACATTCATGTGCTAGTGTCTTTTAGAGCTGGAATGAATGTTGGAAACCACTTGCACACACACACACTGGGACTACAATCAATGTTTCAACTATGTGTTTGTTGTTCTTCCTACTATACCAAGGTGCCTCAGTTTGAATAGAGTGCTAGAAAATACTAATGCTAATATAAAAATATGAAGTCTTAAGCAAGTTCTAATTCAAAGAAGTAAAACTGCAAAAATAAATTTAAATTCCAGGATCTCTCTGAATTTCTTGCAATTACCGTGGTCTTATTTTATAAGAACTTTGTCCCTGTAAGCTTTTTATTTTTAATAGAAATACATAGAAATTTATACACTCATTAACGTAAATATCATTGAGTCCTTAATATACGCCATTGTACTAGACTTGGACATACATAGATTACTTGTTGTTTTTTTTTTTGAGACAGAGTCTCGCTTTGTTGCCCAGGCTAGAGTGAGTGCCGTGGTGTCAGCCTAGCTCACAGCAACCTCAAACTCCTGGCTCAAGCAATCCTCCTGCCTCAGCCTCCCAAGTAGCTGGGACTACAGGCATTCGCCACCATGCCCAGCTAATTTTTTCTATATATATTAGTTGGCCAATTAATTTCTTTCTATTTATAGTAGAGACGGGGTCTCGCTCTTGCTCAGGCTGGTTTCGAACTCCTGACCTCGAGCAATCCGCCCGCCTCGGCCTCCCAGAGAGCTAGGATTACAGGCGTGAGCCACCGCGCCCGGCCGATTACTTGTTTTTAACTGGGCAGAAACAGAACTTCAGGAAATCTAGTGAATGTGATTGAGGATTCACCAAGACTGTGACCCATGATAGAAAGCCATTCTGGTTTCAGTACTAGGAATAAATGTTTTTCTTGGAGGAATTGATTTAATTTTTTATCTTAGGGATGTCGTGAATTATGTAATCAATTGTGTCATCTGTGCTTTGCTGAAAATTTCAGAGACAAATATATGGCATATTTCTGGTAAGTCTATAGGATCTTGAAGCATGAATTCTACATAATTACCTCATCTATTGTTCCTACTTTTGTTTTCCAGCTTCTCTGATTAACTCATTTATTTTTATCTTGTTTGTATTTTTGTAAGTCACCTGAAATTCTTTTCTTTAATGATTTTGGATATTACATGGCAAGAAGTAGAAATTAAAGCTACAGATTTTCTGTTTCTTTTCTCATGGTGATGATAGTTTTCTAAACTGCTCAAACTCAGTTCTAGGACATAGGAGGCTGGCCCATTACAAACATAGACTGTACAGACAGCATCCCATTATTCAGGTTTCAGTTAATCAAGTGTAGAAGAGATACCAATCATCTTTTAATCATTTGTAATCAGTTTTGCAATGTTTCTAATTCAGGAGATGGGTGCTCGTCAAGTTCCACAATTTTGTTCAGTTCTTTTTTGATTTGTATCACATTCTGGTAATAGATGAGTGGTCTCTACTGCAAACCACAACTTCCCCCTCTCAAATATTACCCAAAGAAAAGATTATTAAAAATGATTATGAGACCTAGTAGAAGGGTATCAGTCAGGATCCAATCAAGAGACAAAAACCACAAAGTCATTTGAACAGGAAAAGTTTAATAGGGAGAATTATTAACAAGGGATTGGAATGACAACAGTTTGACTAGAAATAGGTAAAGAGAACTCTAAAGAAAACAGCAGTAGCAGATTGAGGGGAAGGCTACTACCCCTAGGGCTGAGATAGAGTGACCAAGGAAAAGTCTCCTCCTGCCCCCCATTCCCCAGGGCTGGAATCCTATGGCTCATTGGAAGATAAAGAATTGTTGAGGTACCTATGCTGATGGCATTTGTTGGAAATCAGCCCTCTGGGGTGCCAAAAGGACCCATCCACAGGGAGTCACTACCCTCAGATCTCACAGTGAAGTTGATCAAGAAGGTGCCAGGGAAGGATATTCACAGAGAGGTGCCTCACTGCACTCCATTAGAAACTGCCTGAAGAGATGCCAAGGGACCCTGATGGCTACTGGCCACTGCTGCCCACCACATGCTTTAGAAACTGAGAGCTGGAGAAGCTGGGGTCAATAAGATCCCAGATGTCAAACCATCACAACACAGAGAAAGACACGGTTAATACATGCAGAAGCCTAGCACAAAAGAAAGAGCATTCTTAGGAGCCCAGCACCAGAGAAAGCAAGCTTTGCTTTTAAGGAGGCAAGCAAGAGAGGCACAGCAAAACCTGGAAGAGAAAACCCTTTTCTCCTCTGGTGTTTCTCTGGCGTCCTCTGCCAACAAGGATTCAAATTGTCCCAGCTGGTAAGAAATATTTACAAAGCCCCATCTCCATTATCACAGAGCAGTTAAAGAAGGGTGACTTGAGAGCTGAGACATACACATTGATAACTGGTGCAGAGACTCCTGGGCTTGCTGGATTGAAAGAATTAATCTCATTTCTCCTTATTTCCAATCCACATACCACTTGATGATTGAATTCCCCCTACAGACACTGCTTCTACAGGTGTAGGGGCAAAGAAAGAAAACCATATATTTTAAGCATACTTCTGTCTAAAGTCTCAATCAATACAACAAGGCTTTCCAAAAGAAGCTTACTCCATAATCAGTGATTAGTTATTTCAATGACATCTATTTAAGGATGCAATTTGACCAATGTGTAGATAGATATTGCTTGAGACAGTCATTTCTAAGCACTTGGTACTGGACCAGCTGCACAAAATTACCTGGGGTGTCTTTTAAAAAATTAATAGACTTTTCTTTCAGCAGTTTTAGTTTTCAGAAAAATTGAGTAGAGGGTACAGAGAGTTCTCATATACCCCCTAACAGCATCCCCCTACCCTGTTTCTTTATTATCAATATCTTGCATTAGTGTGGTACATGACTTACAATTTTTTGGTTTTTTTGAGACAGAGCCTCGCTCTGTTGCCCAGGCTAGAGTGCCATGGCATCAGCCTAGTTCACAGCAACCTCAAACTCCTGGGCTCAAGCGATTCTCCTGCCTCAGCCTCCCAAGTAGCTGGGACTACACGCATGCGTCACCATGCCTAGCTAATTTTTTCTATATATTTTTAGTTGTCCAGTTAATTTCTTTCTATGTTTAGTAGAGGTGGGGTCTCGCTCTTGCTCAGGCTGGTCTCAAACTCCTGACCTCGAGCCATCCTCCCGTCTCAGCTTCCCAGAGTTCTAGGATTACAGGCGTGAGCCACCACGCCTGGCCTCACAACTTAACAATTGATGAACCACAACTGACACATGATTATTAACTCAAGTCCATAGTTTACATTCTTTGTGTTTAACATTCTATGGGTTTTGACAAATGCATAATGATAATGACATGTATTCACCATTATAGTATCAAACGGGATAGTTTTACTGCCCTAAAAATATTCTGTACTCTACTTATGCATCCCTCCCTACCTGTCCCTGAACCCCTGGCACCCACTGATCTTTTTACTGTCTCCATAGTTTTGCCTTTTCCAGAATGTCATATGGCTGGAATAACATAGTGTGTAGTCTTTCCAGATTTGCTTCTTTCATGGAACAACATGCACTTAAGTTTCCTCCATGTCTTTTCATGGCTTGATAGCTCATTTTTTTTAGTGCTGAATAATGCTGCATTGTCTGGATGTACCACAGTTTTGTTCACACATTCACCTATCAAGAACATCTTGATTGCTATCAACTTATAGCAACTATATTATAAACAGGTAACAACTGCCATAAACATGTGTGTGAAGGTTTTCGCTTGGGTATAAGTTTTCAATTCTTTTGGATAAATGCCGAGGTGTAGGACTGATTGCTGTATCATGTAGTAAGACTATATCTAGCTTTGTAAGAAACTCAACTGCCTTCCAAAGTGGCTGTACCATTTTATATTCCCACTGGCAATGATAGGAGTTTCTGTTGCTTCACACCCTCAGCAGGAATTTGGTGTTGTCAGTACTTTGGACTTAGTCATCCTAATAGGTGTGTAGTGGTATTTCCTTGTTGTTTTAATTTGCATTTCCCTGATGACATATAATGTGGAGCATGTTGTTATATGCTTATTTACCATCTGTATGTCTTCCTTGGTGTGGTGTCAGTTCAAGTCTTTTGCCCATTTTTACTTGGATTATTTTATTTATTTATTTAGAGACAGAGTCTCACTCTGTTGCCCAGGCTAGAGTGCCGTGGCATCAGCCTAGCTCACAGCAACCTCAAACTCTTGGGCTCAAGCGATTCTCCTGCCTCAGCCTCCCGAATAGCTGGGATTATAGGCACACACCACACCCTGCTAATTTTTCTATTTTTAGTAGAGACGGGGTCTCGCTCTTGTTCAGGGTGGTCTTGAACTTCTGCTGGTGAGCACCACTTCTGCGGGGGGTTTTAATCTTCTTTCCTCTCCTCTGCTCTGGGCCAAAGCAAATTTCCTACAGAGCAAATTTCCTCTGCTTTTGAGGGTGTGGTGCAGGTGTGTAAGAACATTGAGGTAATCACATTATCCTTCCCCCCTGTCTTGCTTCCCAGTGGCTGCTGTAACAAATCGCCACCAACATAGCTGCTTAAACAACATAAATTTATCATCTTTCAGTTCTTCAGGTCAGAAGTCTGACATGGGTCTCACTGGGCTACTCTCATGGTGTCAGCAGGGCTGTGTTTTTTCTGGGTGCTCCAGAGGAAAATCTGTTTCCTTGCTGTTTTCAATTTATAGAAGCTGCTGCATTCCTTAGCTCATGGTCCCTTCCTCCATCTTCAAAGCCAGCCATGGCAAGCCTAGTCTTTCTCACATGGCTCAGACCCTGACTGTCTTTCTGCCTCCCACTTCCACTTTTAAGGACCCTTGCAGTTATAGTGAGCCTACCTCAATAATCCAGGATCCTTCCTCTCGTCAAAGTCAATTGATCGGCAATCTTAATTCTACCTGCAATCCTAACTCCCTTTTGCTATGTACCCTCACACATTCACAGGTTGTGGAGATTAGGATGTGGACATCTTGGAGGGGTGAATATTCCCTCCACAAATGTTTCTTCATCTGTACCCACCCTCCTCTTCTCTAGTTGCTGAGGAAGAAAAGTCCTTTTTGTTGTTCAAAGCAAATCCATCTCTGCCTGTCTCCTTTGGCTCCTCCACACTCTGGGGCCTTGTTCAATCAGGCAACAGCTCTGTTTCCTCTCCGTGATCTTGCACTCTCCACTGGCTTCTTCCTCCCAATATACGATCATACGCAAGTCTCTTCCTTTCAAAAGCCCATTCTCCTGGTCTCACTTCTCCATAGTTATTATCCAATCTCTTGCCTGTCTTTATATTCAACCCTCTAGAAAGAGTGACCTACACTTGTATACCCATCATTCACTCATTCATGCATTCAAATAAATATATATTGTGCACCTATCATGTGCCAGGCACCATCTTGGGCACTATGGCCAAGAACAAGACAGAAAGGGTCCTTGCCCTCACACACCTTATAGCGTAACGAGGAAGAAAGACATTCAATATATGATTTCAACAAAGTATGGCAAGTGCAATGACAGGGGAAATATGAGGTCCTGGGGCAGCATAGCACAGTGGACCCTAAGGACTGAGGGGAGGGGCCTTGGGGAAGACTTCCATCATCAAGTGGCATTTAAGCAGACAGGGCTTATTATACGTAAGTGGATGGATGACAGCAGAAGGTGGGGCTATTCTTCTTACAGTTTCTTTGTTTTCTCTTCACTGTAACATGGCCCTGTCCTGGGATCTGGAATGCAGGCTGCCTTGCAGCTCAGTGATGCTAAAGCATGTCCTGGTGCCAAAGTGATATTTAATAATTTCTCAAACTGGGCACCTCTCCTGCCTTGTGTCTCCCTTAGCTACTAGAATCCTGGCCACTTTTGATTCATTGTTCTTTAGCTTCTGCCTCAATGGAACAGCTCTCACAAATGTCCTCCAGGGACTTTTCACTTTCCAAATTGACTGGACACTTTTTTATCCTTAATTCACCAGATCCCCCAGGCTAAGCACCTGCTCCTTGCAATAATCTTTTCTCTTACCATCCATGCTGTAACTGTTTGCTTCTGCACTCCTCTGACCTTCCTTCTCCGTTTCATGCCAAGTCTCCTCTTCCTCAACTTGCCCTTTACAATCTGGAGTCAGGCTTGCCACTTTTTGCCACTTACTTGCACAAGCAATGTCATCTCCTTCCACAGTTTTATCCCCAATTCTGTATTTCTATCTGACTTCTTCTGTGAGCTTCAGGCCTAAACTCAACCACATCTTGGACACCTGTCCTCTTCACATTCAGCATGTCCCAAACTGGCTTAATACCGCCCCCACTTGCTCCTCTGCTGATATTCCCTATTTCTGGAAATGCCACCCAATTGCATTCATCGACAACCTCAGTACCATTTTCGGCTTTTTTCTCATCTCTTTTTCCCAGTCACACACTCCTTTTGATTCTTTTTCAATTAGCATCTCTAACCATCTCTACTCCAGGCTCAGTCCCCCCACCCCAATCTGGTCAACTACATTAGCCTCAAATGGGTCTTGCCTTGCCTTTCTGCCCTGAAATCCATCCTCAACACATGCCCCCCAGCATGCTCCACGACTGGCCCCTGCCTAACCCTTGGTCACCTTCCTCCAGGCCCGTGCACATCACAATCTGGGAATACCAACTTTCTTTGAGTTCTACACACACTGCATCCCGTTTAATGTACTAGATGTTTCTGCTCATATTGTTCCTTTCTATGGTGGTGGTTCTTTGCTCTTCTTTATTGTTTTACCATCCATACATCCCTAAACAAGAGTTTAGTTTGTTTCTGAACTTACAGGAATTCTGAACTTACAAGAATAATACCATATACGGTAGTCTCTCCCTTACCTGAAGTTTCGCTTTCCATGGTTTCCCGTTACCCATAATCAGCTATGGTCTGAAAATATCAGTATTTTGAGATAGGGAGGTGGAGGGAGAGGGAGAGGGAAAGGGAGAGGGAGAGGGAGAGGGAAAGGGAGAGGGAGAGGGAGAGGGAGAGGGAAAGGGAGAGGGAGAGGGAGAGGGAGAGGGAGAGGGAGAGGGAGAGGGAGAGAGACCGCATCCACATAACCTTTATTACATTATATTGTTATAATTGTTCTATTTGATTACTTGTTATTGTTGTCAATCTCTTACCATATCTAATTTATAAATTCAACTTTATCATAGGTAGGCATGTATAGAAAAATATAGTATGCATAGGGTACAGAACTAACAGCGGTTTCAGGCACTCACTGGGGGTCTCGGAATGTATCCTGGGAGGATAAAGGGGGATTAGTATATATTATTTTGTACCTGGCTTCTTTTAATTAACATGCTTATGAGAGTCAACTGTGTTGTGTAGCTGTGGTTTGATCATTGTGTGAATATGCTACAATTTATCTGTTCTACTATAGATGGATATTTGAGCTGTTTCCAGGTTGCTGTTGTTTTTGGCTATTAATATTAAACAATGCTGTTGTGAATACTCTTGTACCTGTCTTTTGGTGCACAGAAGTTCTTATTTCTCAAGGCTATCTCCATGCCCAAGAGTAAAATTGCTAGGTCATAGGTAGGTGTCACTTCAATTTTATCAGATAATGCCAACTGTTCTCCAAAGCAGTGTATGAGAATTCCTATTGGCTCACAATCTTGCCAATGCTTGGAAATGCCAGACTTTTAAAAGGTTTGCAATATATGGGTGTGGGTAATATCTCACTGTGGTTTGATTGTACATTTCCCTGATGACAGATGTGACTGAGCTCCTACTTAACATTTTTCTTTTTATATAATCTTTTAAAAATGTATTGTACATATTTAAGATGCACAGCATGGTGTTATGATATACATTAGTAAAACGGTTACTATATTTAAGCAAATTGACATATCCATCATCTTACATAGTTACCCATTTTTGTGTGTGGGGGGCAAGAACACTTAATCCATTCTTTAAGCAAAAATCCTGAATACGATATTATTAACGATAGCCTTCATGTTGTGCATTAGATCTCTAGACTTCTCTATCTTACATATCTGCTACTTTGCATCCTTTGACTTAACCTACATTGCCCTATTTCCTCCCCATCACCACTGTTTTTTTGTTTGCTTGTTTGAGACAGAGTCTTGCTCTGTTGCCCGGGTGAGTGTCGTGGCATCATCCTAGCTCACAGCAACCTCAAACTCCTGGGCCCAAGGAATCCTCCTGCCTCGGCCTCCCAAGTAGCTGGCACTACAGATGTTTGCCAGCACACCTGGCTATTTTTTTTCTATTTTATAGAGACAAGGTCTCGTTCTTGCTCAGGCTGGTCTCAAACTCCTGACCTCAAGCAATCTTCCTGCCTTGGCATCCTGGAGTGTTAGTATTACAGGTGTGAGCCACTGCACCAGACCTCCACCACTGTCTTATTTTGTGTATTTGACCTTTTTTTAGATTCCACATGTAACTGAGAATATGCAATAGTTTTCTTTCCGTGTCTGGCTGATTTCACTTAGCAAAATGTTCTTCAGTTTCATCTATGTTGTGGCAAATTTCCTTCTTTTTTGAAGCTGAATAATATTCCATTGTATATATATGTATATATTAACATATATATACACACACATACACACCACAGTTCCTTTATCCACCGGATAAAGGTGGATTTGGTTGGTTCCTTCGGGTGGTTCCTTTATCTAACCGAAGTGTCCATCAATGGACACTTATGAATAATGCTACAATGAACATGGAAGTGCAGATATCTTTACAAGGTGGTGATTTCATTTCCTCTGGGGATACATCCAGAAGGGGGATTGCTGGGTAATATGGTAGTTCTATTTTTTCTTTAGAAAAGTCCATACTGTTTTCCATAATGGCTATACTAATTTACATTCCCTACAAACAGTATACAAGGGTTCCCTTTTCTCTACACCCTGGCCAACACTTGTTGTCTCTTGTCTCTTTGGTAGCAGCCAGCCTATTAGGTGCAAGGTAGTATCTCACTGTGGTTTCGATTTGAATTTCCCTGATTAGTGATGTTCAGCACCTTTTCATATACCCATTGGCCATTTATATGTCTTCCTAGGAGAAATATCTATTCAGGTGTTTTGCCCACGTTTTCAATTGGGTTGTTTTTCTGCTATTGAGTTATGTCAGTCATTTATATATTTTGGATAATAACCCCTTATCAGATATATGGTTTGAAATGTTTTCTCCCAACCCATAGGTTGCCTTTTCATTTTGTTGATTGTTTCCTTTTCTGTGCAGAAGGTTTTTAGTTTGATGTAGTCTTATCTATTTATTATTGGTTTTGTAGCCTGAGCTTTTGGTGTGATGTCCAAAAAGTCATTGCCAAGGCAAACGTCAAGGAGGTTTTCCTCTATGTTTTCTTCTAGGAGTTTTATGGTTTCAGGTCTTACGTTTAGGTCTTTTATCCATTTTGTGTTGATTTTTTGTATATGGTGTGAGATAAGAATCCAAATTAATTATTTTGCATGTAGAAATCCAGATTTCCCAGCACCATTTGTTGAAGAGTTGATCCTTTCCTCATTGTTTCCTCTTGGTGTCCTTGTCAAAAATTAGTTGACCATATATATTGGAGTTTATTTCTGGGCTCTCTATTCTGTTCCATTGGTCTATGTGACTGTTTATATGCCAGTAGCATGCTGTTTTGAATACTGTAGCTTCATAATTTTAAATCAGAAACTGTTTATTTCTCAGAATTGCTTTGGCTATTGTGGATCTTTTGTGGTTTCATACAAATTTTAGAATGTTTTTTTCTATTTTTTAAAGAATGTCATTGGAATTTTCAGAATTTTGATAAGGACTGTTTTCAATCTGCATATTGCTTTGGGTAATATGGGCATTTTCAACAATATTAATTCTTCCAGTCCACAAGCATGGGGTATTTTTCCATTTGTGTTTTCTTCAATTTCTTTCATTAGAGTTCTATAGTTTTCAATGTACTCTTTCATTTCTTTGGCTAAATTTATTCCTAAGTATTTTATTCTTTTTGATGCTATTGTAAATGGAATTTTTTTCTTGATTTCTTTTCTGGATAGGTTATTTGTGTACAGAAATACAAACGATTTTTATATGTTGACTTGTATCCTGCAACTTTACCAAATTATTAGTTCTAACGGTCTTTTTGTGAAGTTTTTGAGATTTCCTACATATAAGATGTCATCTCCAAATAATTTTACTTCTTCCCTTCTGATATGTATGTCTTTTATTTATTTTTCTTGTCTTATTGCTCTTGCTGATACTTTCAGTACTATGTTGAATAGAAGTGGCAAGAGTGGGCATCTTTCCCTTGTGTCATACCTTAGAGGAAATGTTTTCTGGTTTTTCCCATTGATTATGATGTTAGCTGTGAGTTTTTCATAAATGGCCTTTACTACGTTGAGGAAATTTCCTTCTCTACCTGAATGGTTTAGAGTTTTTTTTATCAAGAAAGAATGTTGAGCTGAGCATAGTGTCTCACACCTATAATCCCAGCACTTGGGGAGGCCAGGAGTTGGAGACTAGCCTGGGCAACGTAGCTAGACATGTCTCTACAAAAACTAAGAAAAATTATCCAGGCATGGTGGCATGCACCTGTAGTCCTAGCTACTTGGGAGGCTGAGGCAGGAGGATGGCTTGAGTCCAGGAGTTCAAGGCTCCAGTGAGCTATGATCACATCAATGCACTCTAGCCTGGGTGACAGAGTGAGACCTTGTCTCAAAAAAAAAAAAAAATATGTCGAACTTTGTCAAATGCTCTTTCTGCATCAAGATGATTATATGGTTTTTATCTTTCATTCTGTTATTCGGATATATCCCACTGATTGACTTGCATATGTTAAACCAGACTTGCATGCTTACTTAACTTTGAAGACTTTGTTCTGACAATATTTCCAAGAAGTTCCCTCAACTCCCTGTCCTAGCCCAGAAGCCCTTGATCCCTATCATAGCAGGCAGCACCCTGCATGGAAATTACTGGTTAACTAGACTGTCTTCCCACTAGGCTAGATGCTCCTTATAAGGAGGCTACTGTTTTTGCTATTTGTGCTTCCTCAACACCTGGTGCAGATCTGGGTTATGTAGACAGCATTTGTTGAAGTGATCTTAAAAAACATAAAAAACATTTCTAGCTCTGAACCTTAGTCTCATCTGTAAAATAACCAAAAAATAATTGTCAATTGTATAAGGTTGTGGGGAGACCAAATAGTACAGTGTCTGACACATATGTCTCCAATTAATAGCTCCTTTTCTTACATTTAAAGACCAAGGGAGTTGAAGTACATGGTCTGGCTTTGAGTAGAAGAATAGAAAAAGGGAGTAAAACTGAAGACAACTCTAAGTTTAAATTTTGTCTGACATGTAACAAATGAATTGAACTAGTCACTTACCTAATTGTAAGTAATCATATAGCTTGTAATGGGCGAGGCTAGCAGTGTTTGACCTATCACCTCGCAAGCTTCTCTACCACCCAAAGCTAAAGGGACTGGAGTGTGGGAGGCAGCATAATGACCTCCAAAGATATCCACATTCCAATCCCCAGAACCTGTGAGTATGTTACAAGGGAAAAATAAGGTAACAGATGGAATTAAGTTGATAATGAGCTGACCCTAAGGTGGGTAGATTATCCTGAGTTATCCAGATGGGCCAAATGTCTGGTCTAAAAAGATAAGGGTCTTTCAGATGTCAAAAGAGGAGGCAAAAAGAGAGTCAGAGATTTGAAGATATTATGCTGCTGGCTTTAGAGATGGAGGAAGAGTCACAGAATGAATGAATGCAGGTGGCCACTAAAAGCTGGAAAAGGCAAGGAAAAGAATTTTCTCCTAGAACTTCCAGAAGGAAAGTGGCATTGCCAACACCTTGATTTTAGCCCAGTGAGACCCATTTCAAACTTTTGACCTCCAGAATGGTAGGATGATAAAGTTGTGTTGTAAGATAATAAATTACCACTAAGTTTGTGTTTTCTTACAGCAGAAACATGAAACTCATAAATAAGGCAAACACCATCTTGTGCCATAAATACTGTGTATGCAAATTGAGTAAAATACATTTCTGAGAACATCAAAACTTGCTCTTCCTACTTGACTATAACTTTCTACCCATTGACCAACTTTTTCCAGTCTCCACTCCCTCCCTCCCTCCCCCAGCCTCTGGTAATTGGTCTATTCTCTACTTCTATGAAATCATAGATCCCACATTTTAGATCCCACATATGAGTGAGATCATGTGGTATCTTTCTGTGGCTGGCTTATATACGTGTGTTGAAACATCACATTGTACCCCATAAATATGTACAATTATGTCAGTTATGAATTTTTAAAAATGAAGATGAATCTCTCCATCAGACTTCACAAAAATAATGCATTTCTGAGAAGGACTGTGTTCGAGTTGTAAGGAAACTTTGAAAATGTGCAGCCCTTCGTAGTATCAGGGAGGGTCTTACCTCACACCATCTGTCTAGAAAATAGGGCCATGAGCCAATGCCCAAGCCCAGACAGGAACCAGGTTTTCACACATCCTGTCCAGGGCTTTAATACAGGTTGTGTTCTCATGAAATGAGGTGAACAACTCTTTAAAGAATTTACGTGGAAGTCACTGTGAAATGATTTCAGAACCGCTGTAAGTGAATAAGCCACGTTCTCAAAAGTGACTAGAGAAATGATATGCTAAGCCTTAATGGTTGTGTCTTAACACTGAGCTACTCTGTTTGAAATATGTCATCACCTTTGCTCTTAAAGGACAAATTGAAAATAAGGAATAATCCATATTTGAATCTAAGCCTCATAGGAAGTGCAGATACTTTGTTTTTCAGGTCTTTCCTCTTCCAAATATGTTTAATACAGAAGACCTTGCTAACAATTCCTTAACTAAGTTTTAAATCTACCAATAAATGTTGGCATGTCACGCTATTTCAAATATTAGTATTCTAGCTTCACGCTTTTAGTGGTTCTGAGAGTCTAAAAATATTCAGCTGAAATCTATTTCAGCCATATAACACTTTTTGCAAATGTGCTAATACTCATTCTTGATTATGGGTTGTACACTGCACACATTTCTTATTTATCTCAAGTGTCCCCTGCTTTTGCTTTAATGGCTACCCATGGCTGTGTCCTCCAGTCATAGGTGTGGTGTATACATACACTCTGTACTAAATTCCCACATTTTAAGAATTTTCCCTTTACATAGTCCTACTTTTGCCTAATGCTCCCAAATGTGACAAGTTGACTGACACCACACATCTGCCTTATATGGAAAGGGCTGCAAGTGATGAGATACTAGTCAGCTTATTTTGAAACTTCTGAGTATTATTCCTTTCAATAAAGCAAAAGGATAAACTTTGCTGAATTATCAAAAACAAATCAGAGAGTGCTATGACTGTATTTAGAAAAAAAGCCTGTTATATTACCAAAAATATGATTCCAAACTATTTGAAGGGTTTCCCCAGGAAGAGAAGTTATTCTATTTCAACCCAGAAGGCAGACCTAAGCTAAGGCCATTGAATAGGATTCAAGAAAGGTAGACTTCAGTTTAATACCAGTATGACAGTTTGATGCTGTGGGACTTGGGGCATGTCACTGAATCCCTGGAGCAAAGACATTCTCCTCAGTTGAAACAGAGCGATAATACGATACCACCTAGCCTCTGAGGTTGTAGTGAGGATTAAATGCAGCAATGTCTGAGGAAGAACTTTGCCAAGTATTTCAAATACTCAGTTTAAAAAGATACACTTAATCTTTTAAGAGTCCTATTCTGATTTTTAGAAAATGGTCACTTTTAGTTTACTGCTCTATTCAGCATTCCCAGGTTGCAGATACATAAACAATGGAATTTCCAACTGTCAACAGTTGGAATACTATCCTATTTTAAAATATTTAAAAAATTCTTACCTAATGAGACAGCCAGTACGGCTTACTTTAATCAATATCTTACCTTCCCCTACTATCAACTGCTGTGTTCTCCATTCAGAGCCTGAAGTTTTGCATCTATTCATTCCAGCACTTTTGCAAAAGCTATCCTTATAGGCAGTTGTGACTCTTAAAATCTGCAATTACTTTTCACAGAGGTTGTACTAGTTTGCAGTCCCACCAGCAGTGTATGATTGTTCCTATCTCTCCACATCCATGCCAACATTTATTGTTTTGGGACTTTTTGATAACAGTCATTCTCACTGGAGTTAAGTGTTTATGAACTGAAATGCCCAATATCGCTGGAATTTTGGGAGAGCCCTAAACTGTGGTCCCCAAGCCCTGGGCCGAGGACCAATAACGGTCTGTGGCCTTTTAGGGCCCCGGCAGTGGAGCTCTGCTGCACCCTCCCCACCCCCTGTCCATGGAAGAATTGTCTTCCATGAAATTGGTCCCTGGTGCCAAAAAGGGTGGGGTCCGCTGCCCTACAAGGTTGTCAGTAAGATAAAGAGCACGTGAAGTGGACACAGGAAAAGAAAATATTGATAAGATGGGCATCATGTATGTTTTCAACACATACACAGTTATATATCTGAAAATTAGGTTTTAGTTAATATATTTATTACAGCAGGTCTTTAGTCATTATTGCCATGAAAAAGTTTTCAATGAAATTTCACAAAATCCTTTAGGCTATTAGTATTAGCTTTTTTTCTTTTTATGGAGTGACACTTTGTTAATTTATGAAATATTTACAGCATTTACAAAAAGCAAGAGAATGTCTAATAACATTTCTTATACTTACAAAATTCATACATTATACTACTGTACTTGAGATGTCTTATTTGGTAGATCAATTAAGCTATGCCATAAAATAATTTACAAAGATATATTTAATTTCTCTTAATTCACTGAAAACAAAACCATACCAGCTATAAATAATCCTTTACAAATCATTGTAAAACACATTAATTGTTTTAACGCTAGCCTTAGCTTTCACAAATATACTCATTAAATGAATTAGTTTAGATAGCAAATAGAATTGTGCATTTAACTTTTCACTTTATACTACAAAACAAAACAACCTGAAAAAGCAAACTGCCCCGGTACTTCAAGTAAAAATTTGTAGAACCAGTTTTTATGCACGCTTGGGGGGTGGGGAAGGGAAACCAACACCATTTAAATTGAAATTTATAAACAATATTTTTGAGAATACACTCAGCAAATGTACATCTGGGGCATTCATTTCAAAGTATGATGCTCTAGCAACAGCTCACACACTCAAGATGCACAAGTCTACATTTTGGCAGATAAGCTGGATTGACTAGAGCAATGTTTGCAACCTAAGCAGCAGAATGCACCTGCCATCCTTGAACAGTGCCACCACCTGAAAGTGATTCAGAATTTTAGGCAAGCTCATGGAAGAATTACAAAAAAACAGAACTGGCAGTTAAAAAAAATCAAATCATATTTAACTGGGCCCCACCAGTTTTTTAATATAAAAATAAACTTCTCTTGAGAATTAGGGGAAAACATTTTATATTCCACAACTTCCAAATAATGAAAAACTCATCCCCACAGCTATTTTTCCTTAAGTCACCACTTATGATGGTATAAAAGTTGGCAATTACTTAAACACCTTGCTCTTAGGTAACGCCATGGAAGCTGAGTTCAATTTGGTTTTGGCAATAACACATCTTTCACATTTGGATTCATTTTGGATAATCCAAAGCATCCACTAAGGAGCTTGAGGAAAATCCATTTTATAAACATATTTTCCCCCTTTAATTTAAAATAATGTTTTAATTAAGCCCACAAAATGCATATTATATATATAGTATTTCTCTAGAGGTAAATTAAATTTAAATTTTATCTTTCAAAAGCTGCTTTTTAACAGTGTCAGCATTTTCCAAAACCCTCATCTTGGCTCCTTTCTTCTGACTGCCGTGTGGACACTGTAGTTTTCTTGTAATATGTATTCTAGAAGGCACATATTCAAGAGTTTAAGATTATGTTAGTTCAAGTTCTACATGGAGGCAAATATTTTAATCTACTTTGTACAGATGCCCAAAATGAAAGCCAACTATTTCCTTTATTCAGAGCCCTAATGTAGTGTCAGGGTCCCCCTCAGAAGTGAGTTTGCACATGGGGCATCATTTGGGAAGGACTAGAAGGTGATGTTGGGGGGTCAGAAAGCTTGGTAGAGTTGGCAAGCTGCAATTCCTCAAGCCGCTTTATGTATTCATCGCGCAAGGCTAAGAGCTCCATGTACCGCTGCTCCACCGGATTCGGCTGCTGGAGAGAACCATGGACACAAGTTACGCTTACGCTGGCCATGTCACGAGAAGTCACCTGCTCCACACATCTGCAGAAACTGCCACTTTCTTAATAAAGCCTTCTATCAAGGTTTAACATAATACACACTTTCCTTTACTAGTGCATCACTGACACATACAGAAAAGTACCCAGAGTACTAAAACCCCCAGCTGTTCACTGCCAAGAAATAAGTAATGTACACATTTCCTCACACATGTCACCATCTTTTAAAATTTTAATAGATCTAGACACAGTTCCAGTCTTCTGAGCTGCCTGTCCCCAGGCCCACTGTCCTTTTTGCTCTGAGAGACATCTACCACACCAGTGGATAATCAGTGACTTCCAGGGCTCCTCAGTAGTACATGCAATGCCGTACTGAGTATCCTCATACACATCTCCTTGCACACATATGCAAGTGTTGCTCTAAGGAATTTTCCTAGGGGTGGAATCACTGAGAAGTAGAGAATGGTCTCTTCAACTTCACTAGATGCTGCCAAGTTGCTCTTGGAGATGGTGATGACACCTTATGCTCCTGTGTCCTCACCAGAACTTAGGAGCCTAAGATTATGATTTTTTTTCCCAATTTGAGGGCTATAACATGGTATGCCATGGTAGTTTTAATTTATATTACTCTACTAGAACATATTTTCATGTGCTTATTGCCCATTTTAATACATGGCTAAGAGCAGCAGCTCTGCTACCCTCCGGCCTGAGTGTGTATCGTGGGTTTGCCCCTTACTAGCAGTATAACTGAACCTTCTGTGGGTCTCCATTTCCCTATGTGTAAAATGGGAATAAAAACAGCATACACTTCACAGCATTGTGAGCGTGGAGTTATACATTCTGTATTGCTACAATGCCGATTTCTTTGATGGGTAAATAGGGGATTGGTATTGAGAAAAAGGCAAAAGTCAGGCTAGAGCACAATGTGATTTTCCTTAGCATGTTAATTTTTAATCACAGTGCATAAATCTCAATGTTCAGCTCAATGCATCTTTATGTATGTATATGCTTATGTATTCACCACCCAGGTCAAGATATACAACAGAACAGCCCTGCAAAAAGTTAATGTTTTGAAGCGATCATAGGGGCAAGCTTTCTAGAAAGCTTGAGCAATATATGAAGACCTTAAGGAAAAAGCAGAATGTCTACAGAGTGCCTTCTGTTAGTACACATAGTGGCTTCCAGAACCGTGCTGTTTTCTACTGTGTTAAGCAATTTGCCAAAGTTATGAACACCAACAAGGAAGCTGTGAAGACAATGCATTGATGAAGGAGACTGGATCTAATTTTTAATGGTGAAGAGAATGGAATCTATTGGAAGCAGACACCCTCCAGAACCTGCATCCCAGCAGAGAGAGCATGAGCCCTGGGTATAAGACTGTGCATGAGCTTCCTGCAGCTGCCCTAACAAGCTAACATGAACTTGGGGGACTTAAAACAACAGAAATTCATTTTCTTATGGTTTTGCAGAGCAGAAGCCCCAAGTAAGGGTGTCAACAGGGCCATGCACTCTCTGGGGGCTCCAGGGGAGGATGCTTCCTTGCCTCTTCCAGCTTCTGGTGGCTCCAGGCTTCCTTGGCTTGTGGCAGCATCACTCCAATCTCTGCCTCTGTCTTCACATGGCCTTCTCCCCTCTGTGAGCCTGTCTCTCAAGTCTCCTCCTCCTTTCTCTTATGAAGACATCTGTCATTGGATTTAGGGCCCACCCCCCCTAAATCTGGGATGATCTTAAGATCCTAAACTTAATTACAACTGCAAGGACCTTTTTCCCAATTAAGGTCATATTCATAGGTTCCAGGCAGAAACGTCTTTTTTTTTCTTTTGGCAGGGTGTGGGGGCATTTTACCCACTACAGGCTGCCAAGGAGTGACTCAGCTAAAGCCAGGTACAAATACAGCAGAGGCATAACTGCCCACGTTTCTACTGAGATTGTTGCTTTCATTAGCACTCTGGTTACAAAGGTCCACAGGTTTGCAAGAGGCCTCCTATTCCTATTCTTCCCATAATCACTGTTATTTTTAGTGTGTGACTTGGCACTGTCAGATTTTTCAGGAATGCATATAGGGATGGCATTAGAACAGGAATACTTGGTAGAACACGTAACGCCCAGTAAATGCTGTGCACTGCTTGTTAATATCTTTGCTCATTTTTCTCTTCATAAACTTGACTGAGGGCCAGATACTGTTCCATCAGTGAACAAAGGAGGCCCAAAATACCCATTTTCACGGCCTTTATCTTGCAGCAGGGGGAGCTAGACAAACAAACATAATCATCTTGTGAGTTCCATAGAATGTTTGAAGGTGATCAATACTATGGAAGAGTAGAGCAGGGTAAGAGGCTTATACTCTAAACTGGGTGGTCAGAGAGAGTCACACTGAACAGGTGATTTCTGGGGAAAGGCTTGAGGGAGATGGAAGGTGCTCAGTGGATATTTGAGTGTCTGAGGAAGAGCAGAGAGGTCAGTGCGGCTAAAGCAGTGTGTGACACAGTTGCTGGTGAGGAGGCCAAGAGGTTGGAGAGGTAAGGGGCAGGGGTCAAATGAGGCCTAAGAGGCCATCATAAGGACTTGGGCTTTGACTCTAGGTGAGATGAGCAGCTACCTGGCCAGTTCTGAGTAGTAGAGTGGCATGATCTGCTTTACAAGGACACTTTGGATGCCATGCTGAGAACAGACTGGAAAGAAGCAAGGGGAGCATATCAAGGAGTCTAGCTAGAAGGCTACTGCTACCACGAGGGGAGAGGGCACGTGGCCTGCACCTTTATATATTCATAAATAACTTGTTCTAAATTCTTCAAATTTCAAGAACTTCTTCAAGTACAGATGGTTGAAAAGAGGTTACAGGATCTATATAGAAACTACCGACACTTTTTCATTGCCAATGTTTAACAAAAAGCCACAAAAATACAGAAAAGGCTTATTTTATAGGACACAGTGCTCATCTATAAAATATTTTTTAATTAGAAAAGGAACACGTTCTCTGTAAAAGTGGTTAGAACCCTGGAAAAATTCCCATTTCCTCTTTACTTGCTATTCCAAACACTAGGACTCCTGCTAAACAAATTCCCTCAATGTGCTTCTCAGATCCCAAACTAAACAAGTGAATGTTCTCAAGCCCTGGAATCTGTCACTTTCCAAAAGAATGCACATTTCAACCATTACCAAATTGCAAAAGCCTTTCATGCAAATGGCAGAGATCTCGAAAGGAGGGTGCCAGCTTGAAATGGGCATTTCCCCAATGAGAAGAGAGCGGACAGACTGGCACGCGGCCAGCTGCCTGAGTGGAATGAAAATCTGAGAGACAGACCACAGCCACAGTGCCCTGCTGTGGCCAGCCTATTTCTGGTGGATTAAAGCTGGCGCTTATGTAAGACTGGACTGTGAGAACAGGTAGTTGACCACCCAAACAGCAGGAAAACGTGCAAAGCTTTACAAAGGGCCACCACAAACACTGAATATTTATAATGCTTAGAACAAATCAATAAACAGATGTACTGCCAAACCTTTCCAAAAAGGCTGTTTTTCCTTCTGATTTTGGATTGACTGAGGGTGGGAGAATGAAAAGCTCAAGTGTGTCTTTAATAAAATGTGGAGTCTTTCACTTCAAAAATCATTGTTGCCATCTTCACTTGATAAATGGCCAACTGAACTGACTATCCACTGACAGGTCAATTACCTTTATTTTAGAAGAAATGAACCTCAGTAAAAAGCCCCCTGACATTAGCTGACTCTGTGCACACACCTGAACCAGAGTGTAGCAAACCTTTTCTTACCTTGACAGGATCATCTAAGTCTAGTCAATGTAAAGAATTTTCTAACGATGCATATATGATATGTAACCACGTCAAGTGATTAATGGAAATCCATGGCTATAAAAACTCAGAAATTTTCTAAAGCTTTAGATCAGCTTAGATTTTAGTAAAAAAATTCTATCATTCACATTGGCAGAGGAATTTATCAAAATTCATGGTTTAGTAATTAAAAAAAATTTTAAAGTTTTGTTTAAAAACAAGTTTTTCAGCCTATTTTTCCTTATAATATTAAAAACCACCATATGAAATATCATTATCTAGGCCCAGAAGTAACCATTCAGCTGACATCACTGTCTTTTAACAATGCTACTTCACTTACTTGTTGCTTGATTCTGGGGTTCCATCTGATGTAGTAATTCACCCAGAGTTCCAAGTGACGCATACTGGCAACTGGATATAAGACTCGATTGATTTCTTTAGTATAGAAGGGGTTTTTGAATTTTTCTTTATTGTTGTTTATCAGCGACCATAAAGAAACAGTTCTTTCTGTAACTTGCTATATAGAGAGAAAGTAAAAAGCCTAAGTGAAAACACAAATACACAAGCCATTTTGCAGCCTGTGGCAGTACCTTGACAGGATCTTGTTCATTGGCAACTTGAATCACACATTTACATTATCCCCATAATAGCTCAAAAAGCCTCATGGGCCAGTGAGTGCTTGCTAGCCACTTACTGATATTTGCCTAGATAATGGCCTAGCTTGAGAGCCACTATTTCTGCCAGAAGACAAGGGGACAGATGCTATACCATCAAATTCAATTCACTGACCTAAGTTAAGACTATTTCTGGCTAGGTAAAAACATTTATGAATAGACAGGCAGTAATGTTCTTTTTAGTTCAGTGAAAAGAAAAATCATAAGATCTCATCAGCTTTTCAAACTTTTCCATTTGTTAGAACTATGAAACCTTAACCTGTGTCTACTTGACAGTAGGCATCTGGACATGAAGTTATTTTAATCACCCATCCAGATGTTTAATCTATATCATGTCAACATCTAGATAGCTGAAAACATCTAGATAACTGACTGAACTG
Source organism: Microcebus murinus (assembly GCF_040939455.1). Lineage (NCBI taxonomy): Eukaryota > Metazoa > Chordata > Mammalia > Primates > Cheirogaleidae > Microcebus > Microcebus murinus. Next base: position 126,499,779 of record NC_134136.1, on the reverse strand, counting down.
AGTCTTCACTTTATAGCTTGGTGTCTGTCATCTCATAAAGATATTCACATTTTCATTGTTTTTTTATTAAAGCTTTTTACCAAATTTTGACTATAAATTAAAGAAAAAAAAAAAGCTAGGAAAATAAAAATATAAGAATTAAAATTACCAAAGGTGGAATCTGAAATTCTTCCTAGTAATGACTTCAAGAGCAATAAGCTAAAACTGGAACATAAAAAGAATATCCTGAAATAAATGACTAAAGAAATTTTATTTATTTATTTATTTATTTATTTATTTATTTATTTTTATTGCGGCATATGATGTGGGTACAGATTTTAAGGTTTCAATAAATGCCCTTTCCCCCCTCCCCCCACAAGTCTGAGTCTCCAGCATGACCATCCCCCAGACGGTGCACGTCTCACTCATTATGTATGTATATACCCACCCCCCGCCCGCCTGCCCAATACCCTAAGAAATTTTTTAAACATATGTATTTCATTAACATGAACAATAATGACAGCATAATTCTACCTTCCTTTAAATACACTTAAAAACTTCAATTGTATCTTTCGATTGACATAAATCTATACTGCATTTTGTTTATTTGCATGTTTTTTGTTGTTGTTGTTGTTGAGACAGGGTCTCACTCTGTGGCCCAGGCTGTAGTATTGTGGTGTAATCACAACTCATCGTAACCCTGAACTCCTGGGCTCAAGCAAGCCTTTCATTTCAGCCTCTCAAGTAGCTAGGACTATAGGTGTACAACACCATTGTCAGCTATTTTTCAAATTTTTTGTAGAGATGGAGTCTTGCTACATTGCTCACGCTGGTCTCAAACTCATGGCCTCAAGCAATCCTCTTTGAGGTATGATTGACAAATAAAAATTGTATATATTTAAGGTGTACACATGTTTTGATAGATGTATACATTGTGAAATAATCACTATAATCAAGCTAATTAACATATCTGTCACCTCATACAGTTACCATTTTTTTGGTAGTGAGAAAACTTGAGATCTACTTTCTTAGTAAATTTCAAGTATACATTATTAACCATAGTTCCTATGCTATACATCAGGTATTTGGTACTCATTCATCATATAACTGAAGGTGTATGCCTTTTGACCAACATATCCCTTTCTCTCCCACCTAGTAACTATCCTTCTACTCTCTGTCACTATAGGTTCAAGTTTCTTTAGATCCTAAACATAAGTAAGATCATGTGGTATTTGCCTTTCTGTGCCCGGCTTATTTCACTTAGCCTAATGTCCTCAAAGTTCATCCACGTTTCCACAAATGACAGGCTTTCATTCATTTTTATGGGTGAATAGTATTCTGTTGTGTGTATACATACATTTTCTTTACGCATTTATCTGTTGATGGACACTTAGGTTGATTCTGTAACTTGGCTATTGTTAATAAACATAAGAGTGAAGATAACTCTTTGACATACTAATTTTCTTTCTTTTTTTTTTGAGACAGAGTCTCACTGTGTTGCCTGGGCTAGAGTGCCGTGGGGTCAGCCTAGCTCACAGCAACTTCAAACTCCTGGGCTCAAGCAATCTTTCTGCCTCAGCCTCCCAAGTAGCTGGGACTACAGGCATGTGCTACCATGCCTGGATAATTTTTTCTATATATTTTTACTTGGCCAATTAATTTCCTTCTATTTTTGATAGAGATGGGGTCTCACTCTTGCTCAGGCTGGTTTTGAAATCCTGACCTTGAGCAATTTGCCTGCCTTGACCTCCCAGAGTGCTAGGATTACAGGTGTGAATCACAGTGCCCAGCCCTAATTTCCTTTCAATAAATACCCAGTAATGGAATTGCTGGTAGTACTAATTTTGTAAAGAGTCTCTGCTATGGTCTGGGATATTTGTCTCCTCCAAACATGATGTTGAAATTTGATCCCCAATGTTGGAGGTGGGGCATAATGGGAGGGGTTTGGGTTAGGGTTCTTACTCTATTAGTTCCTAGAAGAACTAGTCATTAAAAAGAGTCTGTAATCCCCTGCTTGCTTCCTCTCTAGCCATGTGATCCCTGAACATGCTAACTCCCCTTTGCCTTCCACCATGAGTAGAAGCAGCCTGAGGCCCTTATCAGATGCCAGCACCATGCTTCTTGTACAGCCTGCAGAACCATGAGCCAAATGAACCTCTTTCCTTTATAAATTACCTAGTCTCAGATATTCCTTTATAGCAACACAAATGGACTAAAACAACCTCCATACTGTTTTCCATAATGGCTGTGAAAATTTATATATCCACCAATGTTGTATAAGGATTCCCTTTTTTACACATCCAAACCAGAATTTATTTTTTGTTTTTTGGATAATAGCCATTCTAATTAGGGTGAGGTGATATCTCATTGTGGTTTTGACTTCCATTTCTCTGATCATTAGTGATAAGCATTTTTTCATGTATCTGCTGGCCATTTGTTTGTTTTCTTTTCAAAAATGTCTATTCAAATTCTTTGCCCATTTTTTAATCAAATTATTTGCTTTTGAGTTCCTTATATATTCTGGATATTAACCCATCAGATAGGTTGCAAACACTTTCTCCTATTTCTGTAGGTTGTCTCTTCACTTTATTGATTGCTTCTTTTTTTTCTAACTCACTACTTTATTTCTTATTTATTTATTTATTTTAGCGTATTATGGGGGTACAAGTGTTAAGGTTACTTATACTGCCCATGCCCCCCTCCCCCTCGAATAAGAGCTTCAAGGATGTCCATGCCCCAAATGTTGCACATCTTACTTGTTGTGGTTGTATATACCCATCCCTTCCCCCCTGCCACCCTCCCAACACCCCATAAATGTTATTCCCGTATGTCCACATAGGTGCTGATCGGTTAATACCAATTTGCTGGTGAGTACATGTGGTGCTTGTTTGTCCATTCTTGAGATACTTCACTTAGTAGAATGGGTTCCAGCTCTATCCAGGAATATACAAGAGGTACTATATCACCATTGTTTCTTAAAGCTGAGTAGTATTCCATGGTATACATATATCACATTTTATTAATCAACTGATGAATTGATAGGCACTTGGATTGTTTCCATAGCTTTGCAATTGTGAATTGTGCTGCTATAAACATTCGAGTGAATGTGTCTTTTTCATAAAGTGACTTTCGGTCTTTTGGGTAGATGCCCAGTAGTGGAACTGCTGGATCAAATGGTAGATCTACTTGTATCACTTTGAGGTATCTCCATATTGCTTTCCACAGAGGTTGAACTAGTTTGCAGTCCCATCAGCAGTGTAGGAGTGTTCCTCTCTCTCCACATCCACGCCAGCATTTGTTGTTTGGGGACTTTTTGATAAAGGCCATTCTCACTGGAGTTAAGTGATATCTCATTGTGGTTTTGATTTGCATTTCCCTGATGATTAGAAATGTTTAGCATTTTTTCATATGTTTGTTGGCCAGTATTCTGTCTTCTTTTGAGAAGTTTCTGTTCATGTCCTTTGCCCATTTTTTGATAGGGTTGTTTGATTTTTCTTGCTGATTTTCCTGAGTTCTAAACAGATTCTAGTTATCAGCCCTTTATCAGATATGTAGCTTGCAAAAATTTTCTCCCATTCTGTGGGTTGTCTGTTCGCTCTCTTGACAGTTTCTTCAGCTGTGCAGAAGCGTTTTAATTTAATTAGGTCCCATTTGTTTATTTTTGTTGCTGTTGTGATTGCCTCTGGGGTCTTCTTCATAAATTCTTTGCCTAGGCCAATGCCTAGAAGAGTATTTCCAACATTGTCCTCTAGAATTCTAATACTTTCACACCTAAGATTCAAGTCAGTTGCCCAGCGTGAGTTGATTTTTGTGACAGGTGAAAGGTGTGGGTCTTGTTTCAATCTTCCACATGTGGCTATCCAGTTTTCCCAGCACCATTTATTGAATAAGGATGCTTTTCCCAAGTGTATGTTTTTGGCTATATGAGGATGGTTTTATATCTGGGTTCTCTGTTCTGTTCCTCTGGTCAATGTCCCTGTTTTTGTGCCAATAAAAAGCTGTTTTAATTACTATAGCCTTGTAGTATAGTTTGAAGTAGGGTAAATTGATACCTCCTATTTTGGTTTCATTGCCTAGGATTTATTTTGCTATACAGGGTCTTCTCTGGTTCCATACAAAGCGTAAAATTATTTTTTCTATATCTGTGAAAAATGATGATGGCATTTTGATAGGGATTGCGCTGACTCTGTAGGTCACTTTGGGTAGTACAGACATTTTAATAATGTTGATTCTGCCGACCCATGAACATGGTAGATTCTTCCATCTGTTTACATCCTCTGCTATTTCCTTCTTTGGTGTTTCATAGTTCTCCCTGTAAAGGTCTTTTACCTCCTTAGTTAAATATATTCCAAGGTACTTTATTTTCTTTGTTGCTATTTTGAAGGGAATTGAGTCTTTGATTTGGGTTCTCTCTTTTACTGTTATTGGCATATATGAATGCCTCTGATTTCTGTGTAGTGATTTTATATCCTGAGAATTTACCAAATTCATTTATCAGATCAAGGTGTCTCTTGGTTGAATCCTTGGTGTTTTCTAGGGATAATATCATGCCATCAGCGAAGAGTGAGACTTTGATCTCTTCTGCTCTCATTTGGACACCCTTAATTCCGCTCTCTTGTCTGATTGCTGTAGTGAGGACTTCTAGCACTATGTTGAACAGAAGTGGAGATAGTGGGCAACTTTGTCTTGTTCCAGTTCTAAGTGGGAATGCTTTCAATTTTTCCCCATTGAGTATGATATTGACTGTGGGTTTGTAATATATGGCTTGTATCATTTTTAGGTAAGGCCTGTCTATGCCTATTTTGTTGAGCATTCTTATCATAAAAGGGTGCTGTATTTTCAAATGCTTTCTCTGTGTCTATTGAGAGGATCATATGGTCTTTGTATTTGCTTCTGTTTATATGGTGAATTACATTTATAGATATGAGTATGTTGAGCCAACGCTACATCCCTGGGATGAAGCCCACGTGGTTGTGATGGATTATATTCTTGAGAAGCACCTGGATTTGACTGGCTTGGATTTTGTTGAGAATTTTTGTATCTATATTCATAAGGTATATTGGTCTATAGTTTTCTTTTTTTGTTACATCCTTTCCTGGTTTTGGTATTAGGGTTATGTTCACTTCATAAAATGTGTTGGGGAGAATTCCATCCTTCTCGATGTTGTGGAATAATTTCTGCAGGATAGGCACCAGTTCTTCTTTGTAGGTGTGGTAAAATTCGGGTGTGAAACCATCTGGTCCAGGACTTTTTTTAGGAAGGTTTTTTTATTGCTGTTTCAATTTCAGTACTTAATATTGGTCTGTTCACGAATTCTATTTCTTCCTGGTTGAGCCTAGGCTGTGTATTTCTAAGAAATTGTCCATTTCCTCCATATTTTACAGTTTGTGTGCATAGAGGTTTTTATAGTATTCATAAATTATATCTTGTATCTCCGTGTCATCAGTTGTAATTTCTCCTTTATTGTTCCTGATGGAGCTTATTAGAGATTTTTCGTTAGTCTAGCCAAAGGTGTGTCAATTTTGTTTAATTTTTCGAAGAAACAACTTTTTGTTGTATTAATCTTCCATATAGTTTCCCTGTGATCAATTTTATTTAGTTCTGATTTGATCTTAATGATTTCACTGCTGGGTTTGGGGTTGGTCTGCTGTTCTTTTTCCAGCTATTTGAGACGATTCATTAAGTTTTCTATTTGTGATCTTTCCAATTTTTGGATATAGGCATTTATGGAAATAAACTTTCCTCTCAGGACTGCTTCAGCTGTGTCCCACAGGTTTTGGTAACTTGTGTCACCTTTGTCACTTAGTTCAAAAAATCTTTTGCTTTCCATCTTGATTTCCTCATTTATGAAATGATTATTCAGTAGAAGGTTGTTTAGTTTCCATGACTTTGTGTAGAAATGAGGACTCATGTTAGGATCGATTTCTACATTTATTCCATTGTGGTCTGAAAAGATACATGGTATAATTTTTTTTTTTTTGAAATTGCTTGAGACATGCTTTGTGCCCTAGGATATGGTCAATCTTAGAGAATGACCCATGAGCTGATGAGAAGAACATATATTCAGTGGTTTTGGGGTAGAATGTCCTGTAAATGTCAGTCACTATAATTTGTTCTAGAGTTCTGTTTAAGTCCATTATTTTTTTGTTTATTTTCTATTTGGAGGATCTGTCCTGTGCTGTCAGTGGGATGTTAAAGTCTCCAACTATTATGGTGTTGTTTTTTATCCATTTGTTTAGATCCAGTGGAGTTTCATTTATGAATCTGGGTGCACCAAGGTTGGGTGCATATATATTTAGAATTGTTATGTCTTCTTGTTGAACTGTACCGTACACCATTATATAGTGACCTTCTTTGTCTTTTATTACTTTTGTTGATTGAAAAACTAAGTTATCTGTAATCAGTACCACCATACCACCTTTCTTTTGGCTTCCGTTTGCTCGAAATATTTTTCTCCACCCCTTTACCTTTAGTCTAATTGCATCCTTGCAGGTTAGATGTTTCCTGAAGGCAGCAGATACTTGCCTTGTGTTTTTTTATCCATTCGGCCAGCCTATGTCTCTTGAGTGGGGAGTTCAAGCCATTCACATTTATTGAGGCAACTGATAGGTGGGGCAGATTTCTGTTCATTTTGTTGGGTTGAACTTTGTTACTTTGTTTTCTCTCTTCAGCTGTTGTAGTGTCTGGGCTTTAATCTTTAGCTCTGAGTAGATTTACATTCATAAGTGTTTATTGCGCTTATCCTGTGGGTAACACTGTTTTGAGTACTTCTTGAAGGGCTGGTTTTGTCTTGGTGAATTCCCTCAGTCTTTGCTTATCTGAGAATGTCTTGATTTCTCCTTCATATACAAAACTTAGTATTGCGGGGAATAATAATCTAGGCTGGGCATTGTTTTGTTTCAGAAGAGTGAGAATGGGGCTCCAGTCTCTCCTTGCTTGTAAAGTCACAGTAGAAAAGTCTGGTGTTATTTGAATTGGCTTTCCCTTGTATGTTACTTGCTTCTTTCGTCTTACAACTTTAGAAGGGCCTCTTTAGTTGATATTTTGGTCAGTCTGATGACTGCATGTCGTGACGTCTTCCTGTTTGCACTGAATCTTCCAGGGGTCCTCTGAGCTTCTTGAACTTGTATATTGAGATTTTTACCAAGGCCTGGGAAATTTTCCTCTATTATATGTTTAAATAGCTTTTCCAACCCTTGAGTGTTGTCTTCTTCCCCTTCTGGTAGCCCTATGACCCTCACATTAGGTTTCTTCACATAATCCCACATCTCTTGTAGGCTTTGCTCTTTTCTCGTTTCTCTGCTCTATCTCTGTGACTGATTTATTTAATTGGAATGTGTTATCTTCAATCTCTGAGATTCTTTCTTCTGTTTGATCTACCCTGTTCTTGAGGGTTTCCACTGAATTTTGTAGTTCCCTGCATTGATTCTTCATTTCCTTCAGTTCAGTTAAACTTTTCTTCATTGTATCGACTTCTGTCAATAGTGAACTTTTGTACTAGGTCCTGGAGGCTTTTCATGGTTTCTTTGTGTTGGTTATCGAGTTGTTCTTGCAGGTCATTGAATTTTCTTATGATCTACATTTGGCATTCCTCTTCTGTCATTTTGGTTGCCTGATTTTGGTTGGTGTCCGTTTCTAGGGGGCTGGTGCTCCTCTTTGGGCGTGTGGTTTCCATTTGGTTCTTCATATTTCCAGAGTTCCTTTGCTGATTTCTTCCCATGTTGATCAGTTGTTGCTTCTTTCCTTTAGGTTTTCGTTAGGATATTCGCACGCATTGTTTAGTTTCTCCTCCGGTAGTTGGTGTCTGTGGGTGAGATTCGACCACTCCCTATATAATGAGTCAGTAGGTGCCGTGAGAAGGCTGTGCAGGATATCCTCCCTGTCAGTAAGTGGCACTTGCTTGGAGGAACAGGCTATGTTGTTGTTTTTGTGACCTGTGACCAGCTCTTGTTCCTCTAGAGAGGCACTCTAGTGCCTCAGGTGGTCGGTGGAGCCCTGGACTTCCAGCTGTTTCCTTTTCTCCCTCTTAGCTAGGGCTGGTCTGGGAGTGAGTCTGGGCGGAGCTGGGTTAGGTAAGCCTGCCGTCAGGCACCACCAATGCCGTTAGCAGGGGTCAAAATTCTGTTCTCTGCTTCCAGGAAAAGCTGCAAGGAAGACACTGGAATGGTCCTGCTCAGTCAGAAAGTCTGCATGTGGGGGTGGGGCTGTCTGAGAGCTATAGTCTGGGGCAGGCCTCGCTTCTTTCCACCGTCCCCAACTCCGCGGCTACCCCTGGGCTTCTGCCAGCAGGCCAGACCTCATGCCACCGGGCCTCCCCTGGCTGTGATGCCGGCCGGGAGGTTCCCTGTGCAGGAACGCCACCTGGGCTGGGCGCACGGACTCCCTTTGGGAGGAGGGTTACCCTCTAGGACACTGCTCTGCCCCTGAAGGCACACACACCTCAGGAGGCTGTTCACAGATATCCCTTCTGTGCCCCGGGCAATGCGAGACCAGGGTGCACGGGATTTGGTCTGCAGGTCTAACCTCTGGGCCGCAGAGTTCAAAGTGTATCCCCACCAGGGAGAGGAGTGCCAGTCCTAATTCACCCATGGGGAGCCCAAGGTGAGTCTATGTCTCTCAGCCTCAGGGTCTGCCCCATTTTCCTGGGATGGCCGGGCCAGCAGAACCTGGGAGAGCTGGCGGGTAGGGAACTCCCCGTTTGAGTTCCCCTCAGTCAGCTGTAGGGCCGCAAAAGGGAAGGTCCAGTTCCCTCGAGGTGCCTCCAGCTCGTGGCTATTTTGTCTCTCTCAGCAGCCAAGGATAGGGTCGGGGGAGGGGAGAACGAGGCAATATGGTGCCTGCCCCGCGGCTCCGGTCTGTGCACAGGGAAGCGCTCTGTGAGAGTTGGGAGCCTGGTGCCATGTCCGCTACAGGCTTACCACTCACTGGCGGTGGCTGTCTCTCAGCTGGTGTCCGCAGGTCTCTCCACCTGCGGGGCACCCACCAGCAGTCCGAGATGCAAGGGAGGGGAGAGTTAATCGTGCCACCTACCCTTGCCGCTGGTCTCCAGGCTGCTCTGGAGGTCTCTGCTTCCAGTTCTCCTCCGCAACCTCCTCCTGTGGAGTCTCCCGTGGTCTTAGGTACCTCTCCTTCTGACCCTCGTCTGATGTATGCTCGTCTTCTTGCTTCTTTCTTCTAGAATCTGTCTTTTCTGCAGAGACGCTCTGTCTGGCGGTGTTTCTCATCCGCCATCTTGATTATCTCCCTTGATTGCTTCTTTTGTTGTTCAGAAGCTTTGTAGAGATATATTAATAACTCCATTTCTCTATTTTTGTTTGGTTGCCTGTCTTTTTGAATTCTTATTCAAGAAATCCTTGCCCAGAGCAATGTCATAAAGCATTTCCCCTATTTTTTCTAGTATTTTTATAGTTTATGTCTTACATTCAAGACATTATGTCTTTAATTCATTTGAGTTTATTTTTGTACACTGTGAGAGATAGGGGTCTAGTTTCATTCTGCTGCCTGTGGATATCTATTTTTCCCAACACCATTTATTGAAGAAATTGTCCTTTCCCCAATGTCCGTTCTTTTGTTGAAAATCAATTGTAAGTGCATGGGTTTATTGCTCTGTTTCTGTTGTGTTCCACTGGTCTACCACTGGCCAATATCATGCTGTTTTGGCTACTATAACCTTGTAGTATATTTTGAAGTCAGGGAGTGTGACACCTCCAACTTTGTTCTTTTCACTCAGGATTGCTTTGGCTTTTCAGGATCTTTTGTGGTTCCACATGACTTTTATGATTGTTTTTTTCTATTTCTGTGAAGGAAACCATTAGTATTGTGATAGAAACTGCCTTTAATCTGCAGATTGCTTTGGGTAGTATGGACATTTTAACAATATTAATTCTTCTAATTCATGAAAACAGAATATCTTCCCATTTATTTGTATCCTTTTCAATTTCATCAGTATTTTATAGTTTTTATTGTAGATATCTTTCACTTCCTTGGTTAAATTTATTCCTAGGGTTTTTTTGTTGTAGCTATTGTAAATGGAATTGCTTTCTTCATTTTATTCAGGTAGTTCACTACTGGTATATAGAAATGTTACTGACTTTAAAATGTTAATTTTATTTTCTGCAACTTTACTGAATGTGTTTATTAGTTCTATCAGTTTTTTGGTATAGTCTTTATATAAGATGTCACCTATAAACAGATAATTTGACTTCTTCCTTTCCAATTTGGATGTCCTTTCTTTCTCTTGCTTAATTACTCTAGCTAGAGTACTATTATGTTAAATAGAAATGGTCAAAGTCAGCATCCTTATCTTGTTCCAGATCTTAGAAGCTTTCAACTTTTTTCATTCAGTATGATGTTAGCTGTCGCTTTCTCTTATATGACCTTTTATTATTTTGAGGTACGCTCCTTCTATGCCTAATTTGTTGTGAGTTTTTATCATGAAGGGATGTTGAATTTTATGAAATGCTTTTTCCACATCTATTAAGATGATCATATGGTTTTTTTCATTTTGTTGATGAATCACCTTTATCGATTTGCCTATGTTGAAACATCCTTGCATCCCTGGTGTAAATCCCACTTAATAATGGCATATTATCTTTTTGATGTGCTGTTGGATTTGGTTTGCTAGTACTTTGTTGAAGATTTTTGCATCTATGCTCATCAGGGATTTAGCCTGTATTTTCTTTTTTTGTTGTGTCTTTGTCTGGTTTTGGCGTCAGGGTGATGTTGGCTTCATAGAATGAATTTGGAAAAATCCCCTCATCTTTAATTTTTTAGAAGAGTTTGAAAAGAATTGGTATAACTTCTTCTTTAAATGTTTGGTAGAATTCAGCTTCAGCTGTGAAGTCATCATGTCCTGTTCTTTTCTTTTTTTAAGATGGGATCTTGTTATGTTGCCTAGACTAGACTTTAATTTCTGGGTTCAAGTAATTCTCCCACCTTGGCCTTCAAAATAGCTGGGATTACAGGTGTGTGCCACCACACTTGGCTCTGGGATTTTCTTTGATGGGAATCATCTTATTACTGATTCAATCTCATTACTCATTGTTTGTGTGTTGAGATTTTCTATTTTCTAATCATTCAATTTCAGTAGGTTGTATGTGTCCAGGAATTTATCCATTTCTTCTAAGTTTTCCAAGTTGTTGGCGTATAGTTGTCCATAATATTCTCTTATGATCCTTTGTATTTCTGTGGTATCAGTTGTAATGTCTCCTTTTTCGTCTGATTTTATTTACTTGAATCTTTTTAAAAATCAGCCTACCTAGAGGTTTGTCATTTAACTTTTCCAAAAACCAATACTTTATTTCATTGATCTTTTGTGTTGTTTTTAAAGTCTCTATTTAGTTTATTTCTGCTCTTTATTTTTCCTTCCTTCTACTAATTTTGGGTTTAGTTTGTTCTTGCTGTTTTATTTTATTGTGGTGAAATGTTCAGTGATTTGAGATCTTCCTGTGTTTTTGGTGTAGACATTTATTGCTATAAACTTCTCTGTTTTTGCTATATCCCATAGGTTTTGGTATGTTGTCTTTCCACTTTCATTTATTTCAAGAAATTTTTAATTTCCTTTTAAATTTCTCCTTTGACCCATTCGTTGTTCAGGAGTATGTTGTTTAATTTACATGTATTTGTATAGTTTCCAAAGTTTCTCCTGTTACTGATTTCTAGTTTTATTCCATTGTGGTCAGAAAAAAATACTTGATATGATTTCAGTTTTTAAAAAATTTATTGATATTTGTTTTGTGGTTTAACATCTGATTTATCCTCAAGAAAGTACCAGGTGTTGATGAGAAGAACTTGTATTCTGCAGTTGTTGGGTGGAATGTTGTATAAATGTCTGGTAGATCTGTGTGGTTTAACTCTGATATTTCTTTGTTGGTCTTCTGTCTGGATGTTCTGTCTACTGCTGAAAGTGGGGTGCTGAGGTCCTCTATTATTATTGTATCACTGACTATCTCTCCATATAGATCTAATAATATTTACTTTACATACTTGGGTGCTTTGGTGTTAGGTGCAAATATATTTATACTTGTTTTATCTTCTTGTTGATTTGACCCCTTTATCATTATATAATGATCTTCCCTGTCTCTTTTTATAGTTTTGACCTGAAGTAGATTTTATCTGATATAAATACCCGTTCTCTTTTGGTTTCCATTTGCATGGAATATCATTTTCCATTCTTTCATATTCAGTCTGTGTCTTTACGTGTGAAGTGTGTTTCTTGTAGGCAGTATATAGGTGGGTCTTGTTTTTTATTATCCAGTCAGTCAGTCTATATCCTTTAATTGGGGAATTTAGTGCATTTACAATCAAGGTTATTAATGATAGGTCAGAACTTACTCCTGACCTTTTTCCTAATTGTTTTCTGGTTTTGTATATACTTTGTTCCTTTCACTCTTACTATTTATGTTCATGGTTTGGTAGTTTTCTGTATGGATAAGCTTTGATTCTTTATTCTTTCTCACTGTATCTCTTTCCTTTCACCCCAGATACCTACTAGAGTTTATCTCTCAGTCATCTGTACTCCCTGCAATGCAAAGTGGTCTGGTTCTTGGCTCCTCCACTGAAAGCTTGAGATTCAGTTTTTTCACACTATCTTATTTACCACTTATCTCTTGGCTTTTCAGCTTCTAAAAGTTTGCTGTTGTGTTTCCTTTCTAATTTTCTCTGCTATGGGCCTGTCATTTAAAAAAGTTCCCTTACTGACATTTTTTATGGAGTTTTAGGAGACAGACCTTGCATATCTTTGATGTCATTCCTATTCCCTGAGGGCAAAGTCAGTGTCTTACAAGATATCATATCCTTTTTATTTAATAGAAGACTAGATACATTTTGGCAAGCCTTTACAAAAAAAGATTAGCATTTTGACTCACCTGTCTTTCTCGAGCAGATTCACAGTTGAATAAGAAAGTACCAAATCGGCAACTATACAGATGATCCAAAATTATAATCAAAAATCGTTCATTGAATTCAAAAGCTGTAGGGAACTAGACAAAAACAAACACACAAAGCATGAAAAACTGGGGCTGATCTTTCATAAAACTGAAAAAATACACCACAGAAGTGAATAAATGCTGTCACATTGTAGGGCTCTAGGAAACATGATAGAGGCTGCAATCTTTACATACCCTAGAGCTCATTTTTTGGTATTTTACATAGGACTGAGAAGTTTAAATAAGCATTAAGTAAAGGAATATGGAGGAAACAGATGTAAACAGGCTGATTTTCTGGGTTCTCCTGAGTGTACAGGATAGCTAATATAAGGTATTATAAGTTAGCACACATGGCTATATACAAGTGCCAGTGTATATAAAAGACAACTTAGTATTGTAAATTCCATTGATCCTCCCTTTGTACAGATAATACAGTTAAATACTTAATTTTATAACTTAATTATAGAAAATTCCGGATATATAAATAGTAGCAGGAATAAAAATGTGAACCCGTATGTACCTATAAATTGGCTTCAACAATTATTCACACACAGCTAGTCTTGTTTCATCTCTATCTCTGCCCTGTATTATTCTGGGAGCAAATTCCAGATATAATATTAAGATACCTAATTTAAACATTAAGTTGAATGTATTTTCATCCCATATATTCCTTACCTGTTTTGACATTTGCCACACACAGTCAATAAACTGGAGAAAAATAGGAGAGCGGTCAGCATCCGTGTGGTTTTTATCACCATGACCTATTCTCTGAAATGAATTGGTAAAGACAATTTGTTTGAATTCATGGGTACAAAGCTGAGAGAGAACACATAACCCACAAAATGTGACAATACAACCTCTAAATGCCAAGTTTCTCAGGGAGTAAATAGTATTATATATATTTCCATGATGATACAAACAAATAATATAAGGTTTTGAATAATGGAAATTAAGTACATAAACTTCTGTAAGATACCAATAAAAATTGGCAAAGCATCATCCTGTGATATGCAGGGTGATTATTACAATTATTTCATACAATTGGACTTCCGTAGAAGTCCTGGGCATCTGTAGATAGAATGGACAAGATTGTCCTACACAGTATGTTACCAATACACCCAAGGCAGTGCTTTCTGTTGCAAAGGGAATAATCCTAAAGTCTCAAGGCTTGGAATCGTGTCAAAAAGTATGCTTATTAGAATGAAGTCTTCTTTCTCTTTTAAGAACAAAACCAAATATCTCACACAATGTATTCATTTACTAAACCATGATTTTTCCTACTGGAAAATGTTATTCACTCTGTTTATGAAGTTGGACAGAGGCTAAAAGGTGACAGAGTATGTCTGACAATGTGGCCTATGGATCCCCTTCATGAGAAACACTGTGGAGCTGGCTGAAATGCTTCCTCCAAAGGCATCGGGAAAGAAGATCTGGGAATATGAGTTTTAATAGGTTCTCTTAATGATTTCATTTTATTTTGAGAAGGGGATACTTTTTCAAATTTACTTTCATTTATTTAAAATTGACAGATAAATTTGTATGTATTTACTATACACAATATGATGTTTTGATGTATATACACATTGCAGAATGACTATACATAATTAACATATGTATTACCTCACGTAGTTGTTTTTGTGGTAAGAATATTTTACATCTACTCTTAGCATTTTTTCAAGAATAAAATATGTTAACTATAGCTATTGTGTTATACAATAGATCTCTTGAACTTACTCATCTCTTAATGATTTTAAAAATGCATACCAGAGAATAATAAAACACCTCAACTGAAAGTCTAACATTTCCATAAGATATGTGTATTTGGTTATAATAGCTATAACATTAGTTGAGAAAATCTTCACTCTTTTGCAAAATTTTAATTTAAGTATTTCTATGCAGACTCTGTATTACTTTCAAGTAAAATTGTAAAAATAGTGTAGATGGATAAACATATCTCCTAAAAGGACTTCCACTACTCAAGGCATCACACATTTTCAAGCCTGTAAAGTGGTTTTTATTACATTCTTCAAATTTTCATTTTAATAGTGAATACATGGTTTAACAACTAGTTTTTTTAATCCCAAGTGGCATTGATCTGATTGTTTTAGCTTTACTGTTTACTTACAGATGAGAATTTATGTCCAAAACTTATCCATTCTTTTTGTACCAATATTTCAAACCCTTCAATGCTCCTGTAAAAGCTGTCCAACATCAGCATGGCCAGGGATGTCAGCTGAGCAGTCCTGTCCCATCCATCACTGCAATGCACAAGCACCGAACTCTTCCCTGAAGAAACTCTGTCTGCCACTTGAATGGCTCCTGTCAAAACAAGCTAGTGAAGAAAAATATGTGAGACAGTAGGGAGTTATAAGATACTGTTTAAACTTGAAAGTATAGTTTTTAAACGTAGAAAAAGTCATGCTTTAAAACATCAGTTAATATCTAGAACAGAACGATTTATAAAAATGAAATACCAGGAGCTGGAGGATCTGTTGATCTTCCTCTATAAACACTGCATTTGAACATGTCTAGGTATTAAAAAACAAAACCAAAAGCCAAACTGCATTTTAAACTTATTTTAATGGAGGTGATTGTAACAGTGTGCTAGGGTTGTCATAATAAAGTACCACAAACTGGGTGGCTGAAACAATAAAAATTTATTGTCTCACAGTTCTGGAGGCTAGAAGTTCAAGATTAAGTTGCTGGGCGGCCATGCTAATCTCTGAAGGTGCTAGAGAAGGATCTCTTCCAGGCCTCTCTCCTAGCTTCTGGCTGTTCCTTGGCTTATGGCAGTTTAACTCCAGTCTTCACATGGCATTTTCCCTGTGTCCAAATTTCTAAAGACACCAGTCATATCAAAATAGGGGCCCATACTACTCAATTACAGCTTCATCTTAACTAATTACATCTAGAAAGACTCTATTATCCAAATAAGGTCACTTTATGAGGTACTTTGAGGGGGCGTCAGGACTTCAACACATGAAATTCTGGGGGACACAATTCAACCCTTAACAATGTCATATTAAAAAAAAAATCACTGGCCCAACAGGTTCCATCTAGACCATAAAGTTCTGATACAATGAAAATCATCTTTTGGCCTTTAAATTAACAAAACATGAATC
The DNA here is from genome assembly GCF_040939455.1 of Microcebus murinus. Lineage (NCBI taxonomy): Eukaryota > Metazoa > Chordata > Mammalia > Primates > Cheirogaleidae > Microcebus > Microcebus murinus. The sequence goes on along the minus strand of NC_134136.1, from coordinate 126,483,752 downwards.
CTCATTTGGCTCATAAATGGCAGAATACTTATCCTAAAGATATTAAGATTATTAAATACGGAATGTCTGATTTCCTTAAATATTAAGTCTGACAGTTGATATCTCTGATGTTTTGCACTTTGACACTTCTTGGGTGGGTATTTTTTTGTTGTTGTTTTTATCATGAAGGTACATCCCCAGTCTTTCAAATGCATGTTTTGGTTTATGATTATCTTTCAAATTTTTTAAGAGCAATTTTTGTAAAACCATGGATAAGCCAAAACTTCATGTTATTTATTAATATCATTTCCATCGTAGAACCAACACAGCACAGACAGCTTGAAATAGCAACTCAGTGTTTGGGAAGGATGTGGCTAATGAACACAAAGTACATTGATAGTTGGAGAAGTTCTCTTCTGGTGATTTTAATCTTGAAAGTGAGCCACATGGGCAAACTGAAACCAAGGTGGATAATGATGAGCTGAAAGCTGTAGTGGAAGCAAATCCATCTGAACCTATGTGTGAATTAGCAACAAGGTTTGTTGTTACTATTCCAACAATATTGGACCATTGGACACAAACAGGCAAGGTAAAGCTGCTGGATAGATGGGTTCCTTCTGCATGAATTAAACAAGCGTCAGAAGAGAAATCATCTTGAAGCTTGCCTTTCTTTTGATGTCATGACATAAAGGTGAACCATTTTGATTAATTGTACTGCTTCTTGTTTGAGATATACTATACTTTTAATTCAAAATCAGACATTTCATATTTAATGACCTAATAAACTGATACCATTTTAGTAAAAATTTGAGACGTAGAAGTATCACTAAATTGGTGTATATAATGAGTCATTGCTATGATGTCATTTTTTGATGATTCAGGTATTTAGAGGTATAATTTATAAACCCTGTAGAATTTACCCATCGTAAGAGTGGTAGTTGGATAAGATTTAGTAAATTTATACAGTTGTACAACTATCACCACAATCCAGCTGTAGAACAGTCCCATCACCCAAAAAGTTTCCTGTGTCATCTAAAGTCAATCCTTAGGACCACCTTCAGCCCCAGACAACCATTTATTTGCTTCCTGTCTCTATACCTTTGTCTTTACTAAAATTTTTACATAAATAATATCATTCACTAGGTGGTTTTTTAGTGTCTGGCTTCTTTCACTTAGCATGTTTTCAAGGTTCATCCATGTTGTAGTATGTATCAGTACTTCATTCCATTTTATGGCCAAATAACATTTCATTGTATGAACAGACCACATGTCATTTACCCATTCATTGGCTGATAGACAATTGATTGTTTTTAGCATTTGGTTACTATGATAATGCTGTAAACTTTTGCATACACATTTGTAAAGGGATATAGTGTTTTCATTTCTCTTAGATAAATATCTAGGAGTGAAATGGCTGGATCATATATAGTAAACGTATGTTTAATTTTTAAAGAAACTGCCAAACTATTTTCAAAAGTGATTATATCATTTCATATTCCCACAAGCAGTGTATGAGGTTCCATCTTTTCACATGCTTATCAACCATTTGCATATATTATGTTGTTTTGAGTTGATTTTTAAAAGACATTCCATGGAGCTCCAAAAACTCTAACAGCCATGCAACAGACACATACATTATGGTCACTTTATCTAATTCAAGGAAATTGAAATACTCATTTATTTTAACTAATTCAAGGAAAAGTCAGACCAAGTGAAAGATCTGATGTATAGACAATTTTAAAAGAAACATAATTTTGTTAGTTTTACATTAATAGTAAATAAAGATAAGTGGACAAAGTAGTGCCAAGAAGGAAAGGTTAGGGGACCTGAGGATGACTGGCACATCAATTACTTGTATAAAACTCATTACTCCTAAAATAACTACAGCAGTTCATTTCTTCAAGCATTTTAAGTATTCTCTTTGAAATCCTGTTTACAATTTTAATTTGAGGTACTTCAGAAAGGACTATTGAGAAGCAATGGCGATATACTAGGATCACTTGAGTCCAATTTAATGAAGTTGGGATCCTAACACATTTTTCAGAGGGCAACTCTCACTCCAGAACTTCTCTCATTTATAATAAAAAGGCACTCGATCTTGGTCAATTATTTTGCAAAAATATTAGATGTTTTCTAATTAAGTATGAATTCCCACAATCACTTCTGACAAGAACAGCTATAATTATCTAATGAAACTAAATCAGATTTTCAAAAACCCATCAATGAAAACTCTTAAATCACCTGATGCACTTGTGACTGACGAGGAAAACCAGCAGCCATCAGGCAGGACACACTGCAGTGGTAAAGAGTACCGGGCACCATGACCGAGGTGCTGGGTGTGAAACCTCTTCCACCACTTTTGAGATCTTGTACTTTGGGTCAATCGAATAACCCTGGTTTCTTCCTCACTAATGTGAGGAGAGGAATGGTGTCCCCACCAGCTTGTCTTGGGCTAAAAGATATTCCCCCATAAAGTACAGAAATTGTGCATATGGTCAATGAAAGCTAGCTGCCACTAGCTGCTGCATAGCTGCTATCCAAGGAGCTCAAAATAATGTTACTTTAAAAAAGGAAGGACCATATGGGAAGAGTGTTGAAAAGGACAAAGAGTAAATATAAGCTCCAGACATCATAGAGTCCTTCCACCCTGTTGCAGCATTGTCAGTGGACTGGAATGAGAGGTGGGAGGTATGCCAAAGGTGGTGATCTTCTCACTATATAATGCTTGCCCTGGTTTCATGCACTGAGTGGTGAGACCATTTCACCAGACTACAGGTTAGTGATGGTCATTCCACTTCTGTATCAGCAGCTATAAGAAAGTGTAGGAGGCTGAATAATGGTCACCAAAGATGTCCAGGTCCTAACCCCTGGCACCTGTGAATACGACCTAACATGGTAACAGGGACTTTGTGGACATGATCAAGTTAGTAACTTTGTGATGGGGAGATCATTCTGGCTTATTCAGGTGAGCCCTAAATTAGATCACATGAATCCTGATAAGAGGGAGACAGGAGATTTCACACAGAAAGGAGAAGGCAATGTGTCCACAGAGACAGAGGATGGAGGGATGCGGCCACATAGATATAACTTTTCTTTTACATTTATGTTGTTTCCAATGTTTTCCCACTATTGTAAACATTCAAGTATATTTACCTTTTCAGACCTGTGTGATTATTCAAAAAACTCCTGAAGTGAATCTCTTCTCTGTCAACAAAAAAGGCTAAAGCTTCCCATGACTTGAAAATCCCTTCTCACAAACATAGGATCCTCAACCTGTCCCCCCTTCCTTTAACTACATCTCTTTTCAGAAGAATCGTCTATATTCACTACCTCTATTTTCTCAACTCTTCCCCCTACCCCATCACTAGACATCCACGATGGTCTACTTTCAAGGTAATCAAGGACCTTTCTAAATAAACCTCCTTCAAGTCCCACTGGCCCTTTCTTCTTAACGACATTCAATATCTTCCTTTGATTTTACAATTTCTCGTATGCCTCCTTCACTGAGCTCCACTTCTCACCCTGTCCTGAATACAAACATGGCCAAGGCTCCATTCAAAGTCCTCTGATCTTCTTCCTATACATCCTCTCTCTTAGCATCCACATTAAAGGGCTCAGCCTGAGTTTGTTGCCCAAAAGCAGATTCCAAAATCGACATCTCAGTCCTAAGCCTAGATTTTGAGTTCCACTTTGCATGAAAACCTACCTGGTAGACACCACTAGGTGGATGGCACACCATTACCACAAATGCGTAGTGTTTCTCTTGACCAAGCTCCTGACCAGGACTACCCTTTATCTGTAAACGATGGCATCATTTTCTGTTGCCCAGGCTCACTTTCTTGGCATCATCTTCATTTCTTAAAATACTGCACCTCGCTAATCATCAAGTATCATAGGCCCCTCCTTGGAAACATCTTGTTTCTGTCCCTCTCATAGTTTCCTCACCCTCACATTGGTAACGTTCTAATTTAGGCCTTTCCTACCCCCCATCTCTGCATTCTTGAAATGGCTCTGTTTTATCTGATTTCACTTTATTCCCTCTCCTATCTATTTTATGAGCAGCTGCCAGAATATTTTCATAAAATACCCTGATATTCCAAAACCTCTGGGGCCTCCCCACAGCCTAACCTGATAGTGAAGGCCCCTGTCTGTCTGGCTTCTTCCAGATCTCTAGATTAACCTGCAACTACGGAAATCCTTATTCTTCTTAATACAGTCTCACGTGCGCCTGGGATTTGGTCTAGGCTGTCCTCCTCCTCTAGAATGGACACCCTATCCTGCTGCTTTCTTTAAGGGCCAGATCAAGTCCCACCAAATCTCAAAGGGCCTGTTCCTTCCACTGACTCTGCTATGAAGGCCCACTTGGTCCTTAACACATGATACCTTAGAATATTATGGTTCTTTTTACACATATATATCATCTCTTCAACCATATATGAACCTCCTTAAAATCTTATACCTTTTTCCCATTCACAGGATCTAACATGATACTTTGCACACAAAAAGTGTACAATCTTTTTTTAAAAAATAAAAATTTTAATTTTAGAATAGTTTTAGATTTACAGAAATGTAAAGGTACTATGGAAAGTTCCCATGGTACACTGGTCACAATTATGGTATGTCACATTGTATGGTACATTTGTCACAACTAATAAACCAATATTGATACTCTAACCTATTATTAATAAACTTATTACGATCATACTTTATTTGAATTTCCTTAGGTTTTATTTAATGTCCTTTTTCTGTTCAAAGATCTCATCTAGGAAACCACGTTACATTTAGTTGTCACAATTTTTTTTTGCATTTTTGAGGATAAATTCAGAAAAAAATGAAAGACAGGCAAAATAAAAATATGATTCCTATCAAGTTGGAAAATAAAATTTTGCCAGACAATAATCCATCTTAATAATTCACCTATTTAAAGTTGGCTTTCTGTTTGTTTACAGAACTAAATGGCTTCTAAAGTGCTAGTGCCCTGAGATAGCTTCAACTATTTTTACTCTTAAAAGAGTGCTGGATTGTCCTAAGAAATGATGGTGAGCTAGCACCGTTTATGCAATCCTGGATTAAGCTTAAACCCGTTATCCAAAGTGAGGTAACACAAGACATGGAAAATGGGCCCTACATCTACTCGCCATCAAATTGGTACTGACTGATTAAAACTATGGTTTTCAAATGGTGGCAAAGCTCACCAGGGATTCGGGGGTGGGGGGACCCAATCTTAGGGAGATGGCGAGTATTTTGGAAGGGAAGGGCATAACTCTAACCCTTCTTAGGGAGAGGCAAAGATATACAATGTAACCAAAATGACAAAAAAAAAAATCAAAACAGGAAGACAGCAGAAGATGGCGGACGAATAACACCGCCAGACAGAGTGTCTCTGCAGAAAAGACAGATTCTAGCAGAAATTAGAGGAAAGAAGCAAGAAGACGAGCATACAGCGGACAAGGGCCGGAAGGAGGGGTACCTGAGACTCCGGGAGACTCCAAGGGAGGAGGCTGCGGAGGAGAACTGGAGGCTGAGACCACTGGAGCAGCCCGGAGAACAGCGGCAAGGGTAGGTGGATTTGCTGTTTCTCCTCCCCTGCATTCGGGACTGCTGGTGGGCTCCCCAGCGGGTGGAGAGACCTGCGGACACCAGCCCAGAGACCGCCGCCGCCGCCTGCCAACAGTGAGCCTGTAGCAGACGTGGCACCAGATTCCCAACTTCCTCCGGGCACCTCCGTGTGCAAAGACCCGAGCCGCACAGCAGGCGCCATATTGCCTCCTCCTCCCCTCCGCCCACCCTACCCGCGGCAGCCCAGAGAGACAATACAGCCACCAGCCGGAGGCACCTCCAGGGAACGGGACCTTCCCTTTTGGGACCCCGCCTGCCCTCCCAGGTGCTGCCGGAACCGTGTTCCCAGGAGAACGGTGCTGACTCAGAGGCGGAGAGACATAGACCCAGCTTGGGCTCCCTGTGGGTGAATTGGGACTGGAAATCCTCTCCCTGGTGGGAATACAGTTTGAACTCTGGGACCCAGAGGTCGGACCTGCAGACCAGATCCCCTGCACCAAGGGCTAGCATTGCCGGGGGCACAGAAGGGTTATACGTGAACAGCCTACTGAGGTGTGTGTGCCTCCAGGGGTGGATCGGCGACCTAGAGGGCAACCCTCCTCCCAGGAGGAGGCCGTGCGCCCAACCCAGGTGGCGTTCCTGTGCAGGGAATCTCCCCGCCGGCATCACAGTCCGGGGAGGCCTGGTGGCTTGTGGTCTGGCCTGCTGACAGAGGCCCAGGAGTAGCTGCGGAGTTGGGGAGGGTGGAAAGAAGCGAGGCCCGCTCCAGACTGCGGGCCTCAGACAGCCCCACCCCCACACACAGACTCTCAGGCTGAGCGGGACCATTCCAGCCCCGCCCTGACAGCTTTCCCTGGAAGCAGAGCACAGAACTTTGACCCCTGCTAACGGCCTGAGGGCAGGCTTACCCAACCCAGCTCCGCCCAGAAAAAGAGCTGATAACAAGACTCAAAATCAACACCATAGCCTGTTCCTCCAAGCAAACGCCACCTACTGACAGGAACAGCATCTTGCACAGCCTTTCCACGGCACCCACTGACTCAATATACAGGGAGTGGTCCAATTTCACCCACAGGCACCACCTAACGCCTCAGAAACTAAACAAGGTGTGTGAATACCCAAACAATAACCTAAGGAAAGAAACAACAACTGATCAACATGGGAAGAAATCAGTGAAAGAACTCAGGAAATATGAAGAACCAAACGGAAAACACACCCCCAAAGAGGAGCACCAGCCCCCTAGAAACAGACACCGACCAAAATCAGGCAACCAATATGACAGAAGAGGAATTTCGTATGTGGATCATAAGAACACTCACCCAGCTGCAACAACAACTCAATAACCAACACAAAGAAATCACAAAAAGTCTCCAGGATATGGGAAAAGAAATAGACACATTGAAGAAAAGTGTAACCGAACTCATGGAAATGAAGAATCAATTCAAGGAACTACAAAATACAGTGGAAAGTCTCAAGAACAGGGTAGATGAAACAGAAGAAAGAATCTCAGAGCTTGAAGATAACACCCTCCAATTAAATAAATCAGTCACAGAAATAGAGCAGAGAAACAAGAGAAAAGAGCAAAGCCTACAAGAGATGTGGGATTATGTGAAGAAACCTAATGTGAGGGTCATAGGGTTACAAGAAGGGGAAGAAGACAACACTCAAGGGTTGGACAAGCTGTTTGAAGATATAATAGAGGAAAATTTCCCAGGCCTTGCTCAAAATCTTGATATACAAGTTCAAGAAGCTCAGAGGACCCCTGGGAGATTCAACGCAAACAGGAAGACGTCAAGACATGCAGTCATCGGACTGACCAAAGTATCAACTAAAGAGGCCCTTCTAAGAGCTGTAAGACAAAAGAAGCAAGTAACATACAAGGGAAAGCCAATTTGAATAACATCAGACTTCTCTAATGAGACTTTACAAGCAAGGAGAGACTGGGGCCCCATTCTCACTCTTTTGAAACAAAACAATGCCCAGCCTAGAATATTATCCCTGCAAAACTAAGCTTCGTATATGAAGGAGAAATAAAAACATTCTCAGAAAACCAAAGGCTCAGAGAATTCACCAAGACAAGACCAGCCCTACAAGAAGTACTTAAAACAGCGTTATGCACGGAACATCATAATAATAACCCACGAATATAAAAACAACCAAGACCCAAAGATATTAAAGGCCAGATATTACAATGGCTCAAGACAGAAATCATAGCAACAACATCCAACCCAACAGAATGATCAGTAATCTACCTTACCTATCAGTTCTCTCAATAAATGTGAATGGCTTAAACTCTCCACTCAACAGACATAGGCTGGCTGAATGGATAAGAAAATACAGGCCAAGTATGTGCTGTCTTCAGGAAACACATCTAACCTGCAAGGATGCATATAGACTAAAAATAAAAGGGTGGAGATCAATATTCCAAGCAAATAGAAGCCAAAAGAAGGCTGGTGTGGCAGTTCTAATTTCAGACGATTTAGTTTTTAAACCAACAAAAGTAGTGAAAGACAAAGAGGGTCATTATATAATGGTGAAGGGCACAGTCCAACAAGAAAAGATAACAATTTTAAATATATATGCACCCAACTTAGGTGCCCCCAGATTCATAAAGCAAACCTTACTGGATCTAAGCAAATGGATTAATAGCAACTCCATAATCGCCGGAGATTTCAACACCCCACTGACGGCACGAGACAGATCCTCCAAACAGAAAATTAATAAAGAAATAATGGACTTAAACAAAACTCTAGAACAATTGGGTCTGACAGACATCTACAGAACATTCTACCCAAAATCCACTGAATATACGTTTTTCTCATCACCTCACGGGACATTCTCTAAGATTGACCATATCCTAGGACACAAAGAAAATCTCAAGAAATTTAAACAAATAGAAATCATACCATGTACCTTCTCAGATCACAGTGGAATAAAACTAGAAATCAACCCTAACAGAAACACACATTTCTACACAAAAACGTGGAAATTAAACAACCTCCTACTAAATGATTACTTCATAAATGAAGAAATCAAGACAGAAATAAAAAAGTTCTATGAAGAAAACGACAATGGAGAGACAAGTTATCAACTCCTCTGGGACACAGCTAAAGCAGTTCTGAGAGGAAAGTTTATCTCCATAAATGCCTAAAACCAAAAGACAAGAAGATCACAAATAGACAATCTAATGAAACGACTCAAAGAGCTGGAAAAAGAAGAACAGACCAACCCCAAACCCAGCAGGAGAAGTGAAATCAACAAGATCAAATCATAACTAAACAAAATTGAAAACAGGAAAGCTATTCAGGAGATTAATAAAACAAAAAGTTGGTTCTTTGAAAAAATAAACAAAATTGACACACCATTGGCTAAGCTAACGAAAAGCAGAAAAGAGAAATCTCTAATAAGCTCCATCAGGAATAAAAAAGGAGATATCAAAACTGATCCCAAAGAGATACAAGATAAAATTTATGAATACTACAAAAATCTTTATGCACACAAACAGGAAAATGTGGAGGAAATGGACAAATTTCTAGAAACACACAGCCTCCCTAGGCTCAACCAGGAAGAAATAGATTCCCTGAACAGACCAATCTCAACAGCTGAAAGAGAAACAGCAATTAAAAATCTCCCTAAAAAGAAAAGTCCCGGTCCAGATGGCTTCACACCTGTATTTTACCATACTTACAAAGAAGAACTAGTACCTATCTTGCAGAAACTATTCCACAACATCGAGAAGAACGGAAACCTCCCCGACACCTTTTATGAAGCGAATATTACTCTGATACCAAAACCAGGAAAGGATGCAACAAAAAAAGAAAACTACAGACCAATATCCCTAATGAATATAGATGCAAAGATTTTCAACAAAATCTTAGCTAACCGAATCCAGACGCTTATCAAAAAAATAATCCATCACTACCAAGTGGGCTTCATCCCAGGGATGCAGGGATGGTTCAACATACTTAAATCTATAAATGCAATTCACCACATAAACAGAAGCAAAAACAAAGACCACATGATTCTTTCAATAGATGCAGAAAAACCTTTGCCAAAATTCAACACCCTTTCATGATACGAGCACTTAAGAAAATAGACATAGAAGGGACATACCTAAAAATGACACAAGCCATATATGACAGACCCATAGCCAACATCATACTGAATGGGGAAAAATTGAAATCATTCCCACTTAGAACTGGAACCACACAAGGCTGCCCATCATCTCCACTTCTGTTCAACATAGTGCTGGAAGTCTTGGCTACAGCAATCAGACATGAAAATGGAATCAAAGGTATCCAAATAGGGGCAGAAGAGATCAAACTTTCACTGTTTGCTGATGATATGATATTGTATCTAGAAAACCCCAAGAATTCAACCAAGAAACTCCTGGAACTGATCAATGAATTTAGTAAAGTCTCAGGATACAAAATCAATACACAGAAATCAGAGGCATTCATATACGCCAACAACAATCTAATTGAGAACCAAATCAAAGACTCAATTCCCTTCACAATAGCAACAAAGAAATTAAAGTACCTAGGAATTTACTTAACCAAGGACGTAAAAGACCTCTACAGGGAGAACTATGAAACACTGAGGAAGGAAATAGCAGAGGAGGTAAACAGATGGAAATCCATACCATGCTCATGGATCGGCAGACTCAATATCATCAAAATGTCTATACTACTAGTGGGTCAGCGGTCGGAGCCAGGCGGAGACGTCCTCTGGCCCCGTTGGGACTCCGGAGCTGACCTTGTAGCCAAGGGCTCGGTCAGGAGAAGACCAGGAAGTAGGTCCGGACCAGGTTAGGTTGTCTGTTTACCTCACTGTCCACTTGTCTGTTGTCTGCTTTGTTTGTCGCCGGCTTTCTGTGTGTGTGTGAGTGAGTGTGACATCTCTCGTTGGCTTGTTGGAGTCTCTGGGTTCTGTGGTTTCAGCCCGAGAACCCATCAGGGTTGCATGGGTTTTCGGGCTGGGGCCGTGGAATCAGGAGACCCACGAAAAGATCAGCAGGGGTGACTAGAACCTCCAGGTGAGTATTCCCCTGCATGGGCTGGCAGCACACAGTGTATCTCCTGCCGCCCGTGCCAGGAGTGGCTCGTGCGGGAGGGGCACAGACGTTACCTCCGTAGGGAGTGTGAAAGGCTAGGGATTCAGATCCTTGTCCCCAGTGCCCCAACTGCAGAATATCGGTTTGCACATCTGCCTATTATCCACTGGCCATGGCACAGGCTCTAACAACGCTGTTGTCCATCCTGGTGAGCCATTTTAAGGATGTCAGGGCAAGGGCACACAACCTGTCCCTGGAGGTCAAGAAGGGAAAGTTTGTTACCCTTTGTGAGGCCGAGTGGCCCACGTTTGGAGTGGGGTAGCCCAGGGAGGGCTCATTTGATGCCTCCTTGATCGAAAAGGTAAAAGGGGTGGTATTTGGCCACCATGGCCACCCTGATCAGATCCCCTATACTGTGGTCTGGCAAGAGTTGGTTCTAGACCCGCTACCCTGGCTGAAGGCCCTCCTACCTGCCCCGAGGGGAAAGGCGGAAGTTCTGGCAGTTAAAGAGGTCAGAAAGGAGAGGGCACACAGTCCGCGGTCTGTTGGGACGCCAGTGTTGCCGGACTCCAATCTCCGAGAATCTGAGAGACCTAATTAATATTTTAGACTCTGTTCTTTTTACTCATCAGCCCACCTGAGATGATTGCTAGCAGTTGCTTAAGGTGCTCTTAACAATGGAGGAAAGAGAAAGGATTCAGGGGGAGGCATGGAGGCTGGTTATGGGGGAGAACGGCAGACCCACTACAAACCCGAGAACCATCAACTGAACTTTTCCCCTTGAACAGCCGCTTTGGGACTACAATGGGGCTGAAGGTAGGGAGCGTCTCCGGGTCTACTGTCAGACTCTAATGGCCGGTGTCTGTATGGCGGCGTGAAAGCCGACCAATTTGGCCAAGGTAGGAGATGTTCGTCAGGGGCCGGAGAGCCCGGCAGCATACTTAGAGAGGATCACAGAGGCCTTCTGGCGGTACACCCCCATAGATCCCACAATGGAGGAGAATAAGGCGCTGTCATGATGGCGTTAGTCAATCAGGTGGCCCCCCACATTAGGCGCAAGGTGCAGAGAATAGATAGATTAGGCAAGAAGACTCTGCAGGACCTGTTAGAAGTGGCGGAGAAGGTCCATAACAATAGAGAGATGCCAGAAGAGAGGTTAGAGAGGATCAGGATAGAAGATAGGAAATTCCAAGCTGGGGAAGCACGGAAAGCAAACAGAGAGATGGCGAAAATCCTGCTAGTCCCCACAAGAGGGGGGCAGATAGGGTCAGAGGATAGGGAAAGGCCCCGGCAGGAGAGGCTAGGAAGGATCAATGTGCCAATTGCAAGGAGCATGGGCATTGGGCCCGAGAGTGCCCCAAAAAGAAAGGGGGGCGAAGACTTGGAGGTCCTGAAAAAGTCATGGTTGCAGGACAGGTGACAGATGAATAGGGAAGACGGGGTTTGGTCCCCCTCCCCGAATCTAGGGTAACTTTGCAAGTGGAGGGGAACACAGTCAGCGTCCTCATAGATATAGGAGCAGAACATTCGGTACTAACGGAAGATACAGGAAAATTGTCCAGTAAGACCAGTTGGGTGCAGGGGGCAACAGGAGCCAAACTATACCGGTGGACCACACGGCGGAGATTGGATTTGGGTTCAGGACAAGTGAGTCATGCCTTTATGGTCATCCCTGAGTTCTCCACGCCGCTACTGGGAAGAGACATCCTTACCAAGCTTAAGGCTCAAATTCATTTTGAAGAAGAGGGAGTAATAATAACTGATAATAAAGGCAATCTCATCAACAGCCCCCGGGTCACTCAGATCCTGACCCTGACACAGGCAGATGAATATAGACTGTACTAGCCCACAAAAAGCAGAGAGGAAGGCATGGAGCAATGGCTCTGTGAATTTCCCATAGCGTGGGCCGAGACAGGGGGCACAGGATGGGCAAAACACTGGCTGCCTCTTTACGTTGAGTTAAAACCTGGAGCCGAGCCAGCCCGAGTCAGACAGTACCCCATGTCCCAGGAAGCCAGAGTGAGAATTACGCCCCACTTTTGGAGACTCCTGGACAGTGGGATTCTTGGGAAATGCCAGTCGGCCTGGAACATCCCCGTTGCCGGTGAAGAAACGGGGGGGGGGGGTAAGGACTATAGGCCTGTGCAAGACCACAGGGAAGTCAATGCAAGGGTCCCTATATCCACCCCACAGTCCCTAACCCCTATACTCTGTGAGCTCTCTCTCTCCCACGCTGTCTTGGTATACCGGCCTAGATCTAAAGGATGCCTTCTTTAGCCTGGCTGTGGCGACACGCAGCCAGGAGATTTTCCCTTTGAGTGGTGGGAAGAAGAGAGAGGAATTCATGGGCAGCTGACTTAGACGAGACTGCCCCAGGGGTTTAAAAACTTGCCTACCCTGTTCAACCAGGCCCTCCATGATGACCTTGGTGAGTACCGAACTAATCACCCAGAGGTGACTCTGCTGCAGTACTTGGATGACTTGCTGTTAGCTGCACCTAACCCCCGGGCCTGCCCAGAGGGCACCAAAACTTATTCAAAGTATTAGGCGAGTTGGGGTACTGAGCCAGTGCAAAGAAGGCTCAAATTGGCAAGGATGAAGTCACCTATTTGGGATATAAAATAAAAGGTGGCCGAAGGTGGCTGACCGAGGCAATGAAGCAGACTGTGTTAAAGATACCCACTTCAGCCTCATGCCGCGAACTGAGGGAATTCCTGGGGTCGGTGAGTTACTGCCGCCTCTGGATTCCAGGGTTTGCGGAAAAGGCTCCACCTCTGTAACAAGGGTGTAAGGCGGGGCGAGCATGGGAGTGAACTGCGCAAATCAAAGACACTTTTCAGGCCCCGAGGGCAGCCATGCTGGAAGCCCCGGCCCTAGCACTCCCTGATCCTACAAAAGTGTTTCACCTGTTCATAGACGAAAAGAGGGGAATAGCCAAGGGGGTACTCACGCAGGCCCTGGGACCCTAAAAGAGACCGGTGGCGTACTTGTCAAAAAAAAACTAGATCCGGTGGCGGCGGGGTGGCCAGCGTGCTTGGGAATCATCGCAGCCACGGCCCTGTTGGTCAGAGACGCTGATAAGCTCATCCTAGGGCAGCACCTGCAGATCACCACCCCGCACGCCATAGAGGGGGTTCTGAAGCAGCCACCGGGAAGGTGGATCACAAATGCGAGGCTGACTCCTCATTACCAAGGGCTTTTGCTGGACGCATCCCGCATCAAGTTCCAGACCCCTGCTGCCTTTAATCCGGCTACGCTTCTGCCAACCCCCGATGCAGCCGCACCTGAACATGATTGCCTTGAGATCCTAGCCGAGACCCAGACAACCCATAGATACTTGAAGGATCGCCCCCTTCCAGGTAGCGACCTGACCTGGTTCACGGACGGAAGCAGTTTCGTCCGGGACGGACGCAGGTGCGCAGGAGCGGCCATAGTAGATGACCAAGGTAAACTTATCTGGGCGGCATGCTTTCCGCAAGGGACATCTGCTCAGAAGGCAGAACTAATAGCACTGACGGAGGCTCTTAGCTGGGCCCGAGGAAAAAGGCTGACGGTGTACACTGACAGCCGCTATGCCTTTGGGACTGTGCACATACATGGGGCCCTCTACAGGGAAAGGGGCTTCATCACGGCAGAGGGAAAAGAAATTAAGCACAAGCCTGAAATACCCCACTTACTGGAGGCTGTTTTTCTGCCAAAGGCAGTGGCAGTAGTCCATACCCCGGGACACCAGAGCGGGGATTCAGTGGAAGCACGGGGCAATTGGAGAGCGGACGCTGAATCTAAGAAGGCTGCAGAAGGCACTCCGCAGCCAAACATCCTGCACCTTAGCCTGCCACCCCCGGGCATGGGACAGTTGCCTCCTCTGCCGGACTATTCCAGTGTAGATGAGGTCTGGGCCTCAGAGCAGCTACGTGTAAGCAAAAGTGAAGATGGCTGGTTGCGGGACGAAGGGCATCGCCTAATAGTGCCAGAACTCTTAGGACGCCACCTGTTAGAACACCTGCATCAGACCACACATCTAGGGAAGAGAAAGATGCTGCAACTGCTGGACACTGCTCAACTAAGGTTCAAGTCACAAGGACGGGTTCCAGATGACATCGTCAAAAGTTGCTGAGCCTGTCAGGTCATGCAGCCGGGGAGGACCAGAGGGACCCACGCAGGTACGAGGGAAAGGGGGAGGCAGCCAGAACTATTTTGGGAAGTGGATTTCACAGAGGTCAAGTGGGGAAAATACGGGTACCGATATTTATTGGTCATGGTAGATACGTTTTGCGGATGGGTAGAAACCATCCCTACGAAAGGAGAAACAGCTTTGACAGTAGCTAAGAAAATATTAGAAGAAATAGTCCCCAGGTATGGACTGCCGGAAGGGATAGGATCAGATAATGGACCTGAGTTTGTCTGTCAGGTTAGTCAAGGGCTGACCCAGGCTATGGGGATAGACTGGAAATTACATTGTGCATATAATCCCCAGAGCTCTGGGCAGGTAGAGGGAATGAATAGAACAATAAAGGAGACCCTGACTAAATTGGCCCTGGAGACTGGCGGAGACTGGGTGACCCTCCTTCCCTTTGCCCTGTTCCGAGCCCGGAACACCCCTCATCACTTGGGTTTAACCCCTTTTGAAATCATGTACGGCACACCCCCTCCTGTAGTTCCTAGGATGAGCCCTGAGGCTCTTCTGGGACATCCCAAAGAAGTGTTACAAGCGGTGCGGGCTCTGCAATGTGTCCACAGTCAAGTATGGCCGGCCCTCCGTGCTATCTACCGGCCTGAGGAGGAGGGTACCGGACACCCATTTCACCCACACCAGCCGGGTGACTGGGTGTGGATGAAACGGCATAACAGCAGAACCCTCAAGCCGAGGTGGAAGGGCCCCTATCAAATTATTCTTGTTACCCCCACTGCTCTTAAGGTCGATAGAATAGCGACCTGGATACACCACTCCCACGTGAGACCTGCTAATAAAAAAGACCAGGAGCGGTGCCAGGACTAGTAGAAAGCAACTGCAGACCCGAAGAATCCTCTGAAGAGCAGACTGATCCGCGTGGTGGCGGCAGCCCAGCCCAGGACTGCTGACACAGACTTGGACTGGGGTTGTGGCATCTAAGGATTGAACTGGGTGGCAACATGGACGGGTCACGGTGGGGGTTGGTTGTTGTGGGTCTGTTTTGGGGATGGAGACCTACAGCTGTACTTACCTCCCCGAACCCCCACCAACTCCATAACCTTACATGGGTCTAAAGATTACTGTATAATGGTGTTAGTGTTCCCAAAAATAATATACCACACTGAGGAGACAATGTATGAGGGCATAGTAGCGCGAAGAGTCATCAACCTAATTTTTGAAAGAAAAAGAGAGCCCTTCACAGCCATAACCCTGGCTACTCTTTTTGGCTTAGGGGCAGGAACTAGTATCTCTTCTCTAGCAATGCAGCAAAGAGGGTTTAATACTCTGAGGGCAGCCATTGATGAAGATATTGCAAGGATAAAAGATTCAATCTCACACCTAGAAAAGTTACTAACCTCCCTATGTGCTGCCCTCATAGAAGAATGTTCTATGCAGACCATACGGGAGTTGTTAGAGAATCTATGGCTAAGGTCAGGGAAGGGCTTGCCCGCCGCAAATGGGAATATGAACAGTAAGCAGGTTGGTTTGAGTCTTGGTTTAACAGTTCCCCCTGGTTAACAACGCTACTATCCACCCTACTAGACCCACTCATTATGCTAATCTTAGTCCTTACTTTCGGGCCGTGTGTAATTAATAGACTAGTAGCTTTTGTGAAAGAATGGATAAACGCTGTCCAGCTACTAGTACTACAACAACATCAGCAGCTAGGGTCAAATGCTATAGAACTAGAGCACCTAAGAGACCTTGAGGACGAGCAGGAGTGCTCGTCTGCTACCTAGAGAAAGGGGGGAATATAGGGCAGAGGAAGGGCAGAGGAATTTGTAGGGCAGAGGAATTTTTCCAATTGTCGGGAATTTACTTGGGTGGGGCAATGAGCTAACCGCAAACTTTTGCTTGCTTGCTACACTGCTGTAGGGGGAATTATGGGATGAGGTCATTGAAGCACGGGCAACTGGCCCATCAGGCAATAGAGGGGAACCAACCCGCCAATTATTTCAAAAGGCAATAGTGGGCAACCAGTCATTTTAAAGGTCAACGCATGATCCATGCGTCAGCTTGTGCGCAGCTTGTGCACCATGGGGATAAAAGGCATGCTGTTGTTCTGGTCGGGGTCCTTGCCTGCGAGAGTAGCCTCTGCATTGGTGCTCTGGGGCTTGGGCCCTGGCTAGCCAGAAAATAAACTTCCTCTTGTGTGATTGCAAAAAATAAATAAATAAAAAAATAAATGTCCATGAAAGACTGAACAACTTCTTACTGAAAGATGGGAAGGGACATCTATCTCTACAAACTCTAAAAAATTCTATAGTGATAGGCCGGGCGCTGTGGCTCACGCCTGTAATCCTAGCTCTTGGGAGGCCGAGGCGGGCGGATTGCTCAAGGTCAGGAGTTCGAAACCAGCCTGAGCAAGAGCGAGACCCCGTCTCTACTATAAACAGAAAGAAATTAATTGGCCAACTGATATATATATAAAAAAAAAAATTAGCCGGGCATAGTGGCGCATGCCTGTAGTCCCAGCTACTCGGGAGGCTGAGGCAGAAGGATCACTCGAGCCCAGGAGTTTGAGGTTGCTGTGAGCTAGGCTGACGCCACGGCACTCACTCTAGCCTGGACAACAAAGTGAGACTCTGTCTCAAAAAAAAAAAAAAAAAAATTCTATAGTGATGTTATGATATCTTTAATTTAGGTATGCAAATTATAAAGAAACACAAAACTGTCAAATGTAGAGTCCCCTACTACAAATAGTTTATCTGTCAGTGTTCAATTTTTTTAAATTGAAGGAATTTCAGAAATTCCTGTTCCACTAAAACAATTACTTTCTTTTTACATATATACAAATCTTTAAAAAAAATACTTGCCTTGATATGTTCTAACCAATGAGTAGACTCCAAACTGGACAACCAGTGAGATTCTTCTACATTAGGATAAACAATGTCTTTCACTTTTTTTAAAGATTCCCGCATAACATGAATGTTATGAATGTCTAAGAAGAAAAGTTCGGCATTATGATAGGCATCATCACTTTCATATCCTCCTCCTGTTGCCTAAGAAACAACACAATATTCAAACAATCAGTTGGATTTTCTATTTTATCAGTAACTTACACAAATATTTCAGAAGTTATTCGTCCTCTAAATCTCAACCAAAAGCTCTCCAATTTAAATAATTGGTGTGACTTGACTTCCTATCCAACACTTAGGTCTCAACATTAGCATACTTTGAGCTAGAAAAAAAGAACAGAAGGGTGGCAATTTCCTAGGGAATCTGTATTAATGAGAAAAAAATCATCTTCAAAATGCTCTATAATTACTAGCTCTTCTTTTGGATTTGGAAAGGTAAGGGCAAGTTTGGAAAGGTCCTCATCGTCCATTGATTTTGTAGCTGTAATAGTACTCTTCAGAGGGGAGACGGCTAGATGGAGCTGCCACAGGCACCCCTGGTTTCGTAACAGCACTAGTGTAGGATGTGATGCTTTAAGAAAACAGACTTTGGAGTCAGACCTAGTCTGATAGCTCAACTTCAGCCTCTCCTGTCCTGTGATAGGGCAAGGTACTTAAGCTTTGTGAGTTCCGGCCTCCTCTTCTGTCAAAGGGGGATAATGCTACCTAGGTTTCACAGCATTAAAGGAACCATACTCTGCTATAACAGCTGATGCCAACCACTATTTAATGAGCTCCCATGACATTCCAGGTACTGGGATTCTTGCTTTACATAATTTTATCTCTTACAGCAATGCTGCAAGATAGGCATTACTATTTTCATTTTGCAAATGAGGAAACAAACTCAGACAAGCTATTTAACTATCCGCAAAGTCATCAGGTAATAAGTGGAATTTAAGTCTAGTTTGACTTCAAAGCCCGAACTTTTTCTACTACACCATGACTACTCTCTACTATGTGAACACCAAAGACAGAGCACTGCATGCATTGAGGCTTTGAAGAAAAGGTTTCAAGAGAAGACAAGATATCCACCATCACTGCAGCACCTACAAATATTAACTTGCTAGGGCAAGCTTTGGTTCACCTTCACAGCATGGTGAAGTGTGCCTGTTTTCCACATTGACAAAAAGATGCTACAGTTTTGTTTAGGAATCTAGCTGCATTCTGACTAAATATTTTGAAATGCCATGGAACACATGGCCCTTTAAGAAAAAGTTCGACAGTTCTGAGACTTGCAAAAAAGCAACATTATATTAACTTCAGAGTGTCTGTAGGAAGAGAAGAAGGAAACACCTGTCTGGGACCAAAGAGAAAAGGGGAAGTCACCAGACAAATGTGCCATCACTATAATATGCCTCTTTTGTTTTTATTTATAACAATGGAAGGAATATAAGTTTGTAGCCAGGGTAGAAGGGCCAAAGCAACCTAGGGTTTTTTCTTAGGTTATTCACAGAGAAGGTTTCCTACAGTCGAAGGAAGGCTACCACTTCAACTTCAAATGTGTAGGCCACTATAACAAGCCAGAGGCTTTGGTCTCCAAAGACTCTAGATGAGAAAATATATTAAGGCAAAAATATTTCTTTAAAGCTTGTTCTAAATAGCATCAATAATTATTAGTATTCACTTTGTTGTTTTTAAAAAAGTTATTAGCTAATAAACTAGAAGACAAATGGGCTACTTTCTCCTCTTTTAGGTAATCCATGCCTTGGGGAAGAATGCCAGCGGGGCTTCTGTCCACCTGGCAGTCACTCTTGTAAACTGCAGACACGGGGCCTGGGAGGAAATGGCCAGCCTGTGTTTTGCTGGATCTGCAGGCTTATAATGCAATGACACATCACCCTTCCCTCCCATAGACAGACAACCTGTGTTGCTGCACATGTGGTTTTTAAATAGTTGTGGTGGTTTTCAAATAGATTCTTGACATTGAAGTTCCTTCATAAATAACTGAAAATGTTATGTGAAAAAATAAAAGGAAAAATATACTTATTACTCATTGCCAAAGTTTCTGGCAAAAACAGACATCAATACAGTTTCACTTTAATTCACCAGTGTACTGGCACAAAAATAGAAGCAGTTTGGTGCTAGATCTTACCGAGCACTGGATTTTGCTCGTTTAATTTAAAATGATGTAACAACGTGATATTGCTTGTTGCATCTGGGGTTGTAAATTTCTAAATATCCACAGAGGAGGAACAAGTAGGTCCAAAGAGAACGAAAGTCAGAAAGGGTGAAAATCAATTAGTCAAGCACACATTGAGTTCCCCAGAATCCAAATTCTATATCTCTGGTTACTTTTGAAGTCGTCTTTTCGGTTTTCCTATCTTCAACAAAAAAAGAACAACCCAGATTACCTAGTACAATCGTGTAAAGGTCCAAGGGCCTGTTGCTATGGATATAGACAACTAGCAGAGAGCCACAGTTGATGAGGGGGGGGAAATAGTGTGGTTTTTAAAAGAATGACACAGAGATCTTTAAGGCTTAAGGCTTTTCCCTTAATATTTTCCTTCCCTTGATTCCTAAGAGGACTAGTAATGGTGGATTATTTCCAAAGCGTTAAAAAGGCATTCAATAATTCTATTGCTTTAATGAGCTTTCAAGTTAATATAATTAAGGTATTTATTTCATTTAATATTTTAAAATATTCTTTCTAAATACTTCATTTTAATGTTACATCATATCTATTTCAGGCTAAATATGCCCATGGAAATACTGTGTCTTATACATGTCTTCATTCTGAATTATATATGAAAGATAATAGGAATAGAAATACATAAAGTGAAGGACAATGCAAGAAGATATTTAGATTTAATTTCCTAAACGTTTTACTTGCAATTACTAATTTACTTATCAATTTAAATTCCTGATTGCTTTACATATAATTTCAAAAATTATTTCGAAACAAAAACCAACTATGGTAACAATTAGCTGGTCCAAGAGCATGCATGGGGTGGGGGAGGTGGCCCAGGATTAAATGTGTAGAACAGATTATCTGTGTGTAAATAATGAAGAGTTGCACCCCGCACACATGCAGTTTTACTCATCTTAGTGTAGACAGACATCATAGATTCCATTAGGAAGCTGGTACATCTATCTGAGCTGCTCAAGGACTTGTTTTGCTTTCTGGTTCTTGTCTTGTGTTCTGAATAATTGAAGATGCCAGATAAATGACCTTGGGATAATCAAAGTATTAAAGATGATGAAATTTAAGCCTATAGCTGATGAGAAACAATAAATATGAAAGGCAGAATGGGAGTGAGCACTCGGGGAAGGCCCACTGTGAGCATTTGGAAGTGACAGCTGGCAATGATGGGAAGAGAAGAAAAAAAAAAAAAACAGAAAAAATCGAATGTAAGATGCCTATCAATCTGGCCATGTAGCGTGGGGGCAAACAGCCTTACATCTTGCAGCAGCTTCTGTAGGCAATACTGCACAGTCACAGACGTTCATAATGATGGCCCTAATCAACTTTCAGTGCATTTGGTATATTCTGCTTAAGAAGGCAAAAAGCCAATTGAGACAAACTTCTTTGAAAATGTAACCTTTTGTGTGTGAGAGTGATTGGAAAATTTGTATATGTGGATCTACTCATTTCTTGAATTATCTTACATAAATGAGAATACACATTTTATATATGGGTATTGGAAATTGAGTGTTTGAGTAAGGCTACAAAATTAGGATTTTAATAATTAACATCTTTCCACAACTCCTTATAGATGCCTCAATAGTGTATACAATGAGATTGACCATACACAGTCAAAAGAGCTCCAAAGTGATTCTAATTTTTGCCTGCTTCAGATTGTGGCCCAAATCCAAGTTCATTACAATTCTTGATGTGCCTATTTACCTAAAGTTTATTTTCATCTGATTTTAATGTATTTGACTTTTGTTTAAGATAAGTTTTGTGATTAAAATTATGTTCTACCTAAGAGAACTAGTTTTCTTTTAAACCCACATGTTGACATACCATGGCAAAAACATTCATGGACAACACTGCACCTGTATGTAAGTTAAATTTCCATCATGTCATTAAATACACTCACCTTGTTGGCCACTGCATTTACACTGGGTCTTGCATCATAGATCGTGAGTTTAGAAATTTGTCTATTAGTCTCCCTGATAATGTCAAGATATTTCTCATCATCTTTATTTCGTTTACCGCTCATACCAACGAGAGGCTGACTGCAACGGACAATGACTGTCTTGTTTTCTGGATGAATCCATGACAGCACCTAGGTTTAGTTCAGAAAGTTTAAGCTACCAAGAAATGAAGTCTCAAAAAAAATTAGAAGTATAAAATATAAAACAGTAACAATCATGAAGAAGTGAATCTGATTGTGCTTAAATAGAATACTAGTTCACTTACAATTTCACTGTGTGTGGGCACCCAAAGACACACATTTAATAATTACGACTACTTAGAAACAAACAGAATCACTAGTCTTTTCTTAATTAGCACCATGTCTAATGGAAATTAAATGCTTACCTAAAAATAGTGATATCACTTAAAGGAAATAGAAAGCTTCTGATATTATTTTAATTCTGAAGCTTGCATTAGATTTGTTATCATATAGAAACAGCTTTCCCAAAAAGTGAGAGGTGAAAGAAATCATCTCTGGTACAGTATGTTTCTCATAATATTAACTTGCATCTACAGGTGATTTTCCCAATAGCCTCAATTCTAGAATCTAACATGGGGGGGAGAAAAACCCAAGGAAGCAAAAAAGATCTCAAGGCAGCCCAAAGAGCTGCCAGTCTCCACAATGCAGCTTGGGTACCTGATACCTAAGAGAGCTCATCAAGCCTTTATTCAGAATCCATCTTCTCTTATTTTATATACAAGCCTAGCACATTTGCTACCTGGTTTCCCAACTCATAGCAATACATGTAAAAAGTAACCAATAGTGTAATTTACCAAACACTTTACAATTGTACACTTGAGATGGAGAATTGTTTGATATGTGAAGATCTCAATAAAGCTGTTAAAAATGGGAATGGGAAAATGCAGTGTGGCAGGTGACAATGTAGGCTTTGACGTCAGATGCCATCTCTGCCATGGCTCTCACCTCAGGCACTTGCAGCTTCTCTGGCTTCCCCTTCCTCCTTTGTCAAATGGGGAGAATAATGTCATCTCATAGGGCTGCTGGGAGGCCTAAAGAAGAATGCCTAGAAGTCTGCAATAAATGCTGGCTCACATTAGCTTCTATGAGATGCAGGCACAAAAACTAAAGAAGCATAACTGTGTGGGCTCACTTACTATAAAAACCAAATACCCTGGCATCTCTGAAGTCATCCTACTATGATGGTAAATGACAATATTGATATTTATAAAATTAGTGTTTATAATAATCTCAATGGATTATTGAGAAAAGATTACACAATAATGAAAATACTCATTCTCAGAACAAGTATATGAGTCCTTGTACCATGCCAGTGATCAATTAAAAACATCATGGTAGCCCCCTGCCTAAGAATTCAAAGGCTCAAAACTGGGAGCCTTGGGAAAGGCACTGGCCTGCCCTAAATCTCTAGCTTCTAACTTGTCCTACTACCTCCTATAGCCCTGGTATCACAGAGATAAAAGGCATGAGGTCATTTTTTTAAAAGAACAAATTGATTATTTGAGAAAGACCCTCATTGAGTTGTAAATTTCAGTAGGCCCATAGGGAAGAAACTGCCCTCTGCCAAAGCCCTCCTTTCTCCCACTCCTCTTCTCTCTGCAGTGTCATGTTACCAAAGCTACTCTTTTGAGTTGTTTCACCTCTGAATTTCTTTGTTTGTGGGGGAGTTGGTGGTTCTTGCTACCTTTTTTAAAAAGGATGCTTGTGGTAGAGCTGAATGGGTACAAATAATGTTCAAACTACCATGAGTGCTTTTAAAATATATGGTACTGCATTATATTATTCTTATAAAAATTAATATCTAGGCCGGGCGCTGTGGCTCACGCCTGTAATCCTAGCTCTTGGGAGGCCGAGGCGGGCGGATTGCTCAAGGTCAGGAGTTCAAAACCAGCCTGAGCAAGAGCGAGACCCCGTCTCTACTATAAATAGAAAGAAATTAATTGGCCAACTGATATATATATAAAAAATTAGCCGGGCATGGTGGCGCATGCCTGTAGTCCAGCTACTCGGGAGGCTGAGGCAGAAGGATCACTCAAGCCCAGGAGTTTGAGGTTGCTGTGAGCTAGGCTGACGCCACGGCACTCACTCTAGCCTGGACAACAAAGTGAGACTCTGTCTCAAAAAAAAAAAAAAAATTAATATCTAGAAGCTATAGATAATTAAGGAGTACGCAAGTATTTAGCCACTGAAAAATGTTTATCACAGCATTGCTTACAATAGCAAAAGATTATATAGAACCTAGATGTCTCACAACAGAAAACTGATTAAATAAATCATGGTACATCTACACACTGGCATATGAGATCATATTTAGCAATGTAGGAAGTTGTTTACAAGATGTTACTAGCTAGAAAAAGTAGACACAAATTATAGAATCTATTTTTCAAATATTCATATGTGTGTGTGTATATATATATATATATATATATATATATATATATATATATATGGAAGTCTGGAAGGATGTATACCAAAAATGTTAACACTGGTTCTCACTAGGTGGCAGACTCCTTTCAGCTTATCAGTATTTTCTAAAATGTCTAAAATGAACATTTATTACTTGTACATTAAAGACTTCTACAAAATTAAGACAAACCTGTTTGAAAACAAAAGTATATGTATCCATTAAGGGGAACATTAATGTACATGGATTATCTCATTACCCAATTATATTTTATTATAGTTTGTATCTTATTTATATGTAAAATAAAATCTCTTTCTCATAAATTCTTTCTATATTATTACATGGGCTTTTATCAAAAGAAATGACTATCAAATATTAATGATTTTACATTAAAGTAACGTATGTTTTCTGGGTGTAAGCAAAGCTCTGGACTTATAGTCAAGAGTCAGATGGTTAAAAGGTATTAATATATCAAAAAGAGCATATTACCACACTTAATAATACCTAAAAGTAGATCATCTATAAATAAACAGAGGTTGCGGACAGCTTAGCCTTAGCTTTTTTAGGAAAATAAATGCAAATTAGGATCCATTACAAAATAAGAAAGATCAATAAAATGACTAATTAAAAAGTTAAATTCTATTTGTTCTACAGTAGACTCTTATTCATTCAGGATAATGGCACTATTGGTTCAAGACAGCAGACTGAGGTGGCAGACTGGGCACAGTTGTTTCATTTCTTCTCCTGCCACAAATTCCATGAAATTCACCCACATACACAAATGACATAGTAGATGCTGAATAAATAATGACTGAATGAATGAGTGAACAAAACTGAACCATACTACTAGGCCACTCCTCCTTGGGGACAAGACATGTATTAGCAAGACAGCTGGCCCACGTAGGGATGCAGTCTGTGGCTATGGTACAGAAAAACATGTCCAAGCAGAGCACAAGAGGACTGAACTTGTAACTCAAGTGTTATTAGCACTGTGTTTTAACAAAATGAGTGAAAGAACATCCTTTCAAGTACAACATATATCATGAAGATATAAATGGACACTAATAATTAAAGGAGCAAGTGAATTTTAAGAGTCACAATACATAATAGGCCAGTGGTATACAAAAGTTTCTCACAATTATCCTTTTAAGGACAAAAATGTCTAAACTTGAAAGTTAAAAGCAAGGTGACATTAAATCTTAATTTCTTCAACCTTTGTTTTTAAAAATTTACTAATTTGGGAAAAAACCCAATGCATTTATTATGACCCTGAAAAGTAACAAAGAAAAAAAAATCTCTAAATTTTTAGTCAATAAAATTTACATACAGAGTAGATAGTATGAAGTCTCCATAAATATTTAAGGACCAAAAGAGAGCTTTTTGAACTAGGTTCAATGACAGTGTAAGTCCACTGTCCGGAATAATGTGTCCTTGACTCCAGTTTGTTAATGGTATTGAGGCAGCCTGCGAACGTGATGAGGATGAGCTCATCCTAGTCACAGTGAGTATATATAAAAGCCTGTGCTTATACATCCTATAACACAAGCTAGTGTGTTCTTTCCAGCATGATCCATCCAACATTTATTGAGAGCCTATTGTATGTAGGGTATAGTGCCACAAAGATGAAAACCATAAAGAGCCTGTCCTTTTTTCCACACAACACTTGGTTCACATATGACAACCTTCCTGATCCCTCTTTCATATAGAGCTCTTTACTCATGTTCATTCTCCATGCTAGATCGCAAGCTCCTGGAAGGCAGGTATTGTCATACTTCTTTTCCCATTTGGCATGGTGCTTTGCACTTGGAAGGCACTTTATAAATATTTGCTGGAATGAAATTCCAAAAGGAGTGTTTCTCTAAATTACTTGCCTACTGCTCTTATGGAATAAAAGGCACTCTTTGAGAAAAACACTAATTGCAATACTCACTGGAATTCGATTTCGAGATCTGAAAGTTGCAACTCTCCTGAGGTCATCATCTGAGGCACGATATGGAACCACCAAAAGAGCAGGGTAAGTGTCACAGAGCTCATAGCACTTATTAATAAAAGTTATTCTCCAATGGTGATTAGGCAAGCCCTGTAGGAAAAAAGGAAGTTCAAGTCAATATTGCTTGACTTCAACTCTGGATTTGGCCTTGGGTCTCTTTTCTTCCTTAAAGCAATATGTACACATGCCTCTTTGACCACAGTGTGATGACGGCCTACCTATTTATAATAAGGGTACCAAATCAATAATCCAGACAACATAAGAACACAAGACACAACACTGGTGGTCTCCACAATTCTAAACTATCTTTTGTAAATATAGATTCTCTTGAATCGTAGATCTTCCTTTATTTTGTGTTAACATATTCTTTACTACTTACACAATACAGATATAGTTCACCCCCCACCCATGCACTTCTCCCACCCCCAAGAAAAGTATCCTGTGTCATCTTAATCTATGTCTAAGGGTAGAAGAGAGATCAGGCAATTTCCTCTCCCTGCTCAAAACAGAGTGAATGCTTCAGTCTGTTCCAAAGTGGAAAGAGGCTGAGCTCATAAAGAAAATCACAGAGGGGAAGTAAAGGAAAGCCCCTCTGGGGAGGCTCATTTCGCCACCTCTGATGAGTTTTTTCAATCAAGCTCTTTGGGATCGATGATAGCCCTATAGGTTGTATGAGAAATACAGTCATTTGCATTTTAAGCAGACTGGTAATGTGACAGGGAGATGCCTCCCATCCTATCATCTCCCCACAAAATTGCGGTTAGTATGGATGAGATCCAGAGGCGGTGAAATATTCTCTCCCCATACTCACAAATGCACAAATAAACACACATGAAGGTGAGCTATGTGGGTATTTGCTTTGGGGACAGACATTGTACCTTTTCTTTAGGTCTGGCCCTATAGACCACGGACCAAACAGATGTTGAGTCTGATGCTGAGTCCAATTAGAGAGTTAAAAGTCCCATAAGAAAGTTATAAGAAAAAAAGATTGAATATAATGGCAGTCTAGAACAAAGTACCTTCAACAGTTCATATATGCATGCAATCTTAAAAACAGGAACTGTTTTGTTTCAAGCTAGAAATTTTGAACTAAAGAAAAAGTCTTATATTATCAATAACACTACAAAAATAAAGTAAAAATATTTTAATATATAATGTTACAGAGGTCTCCAAAACATGCAAAATGTTTTAACGGTCCTCCTTCCACCTTAGTCTGGTCCAGAACAGAGGTCATTAAATGAGGTGTACACAGCCTTTGAAAGCTCAACAGTCTAAACCGATTTATGGAAGCAACAGGATATACTGCCTCATACATGTTCTAGGGCTAAACTACTGCACCGAAATTCCAGAGCATCACATCAGCTCATGAGTAGGCAAACCACTGTCCAAGACTAAAAAAGGAAATCAGCCCTGGTTCTTGGTGGTGAAGGTTCTAGAAAGTTCTTCTCAAGTCTAGGGGTCCACAATTTTACTTTATATTCATTAGCTTTTCTTAGAAAGCAAATGGGTTTGACTTCATTCTCAAGGCTGATTCAACAAAATTTCCCAATTATCCAAAGAGGTTTATAGAACAAGAATTATGAAAAAGTCCATCAAAAAAAGAAAAGAAAAACTCCATCGCAGAACTCCTACCTGTCCTATAGAATTTGGTTATATCAGAGGTCAAATTGTGGCTCTTGTTACATAATATCCACCAGATCTTCTTCATAAAAATGTTATAAGAGACTTTTGTCCCTGAATAGCACCATTATACCATGCCTCTTTTCTTTATTATAGTAAATAACCATGCATGTAGGTGAAGTTTACAAGATAGCAGTAAAGGCAATTTTAACGTACAAAGTTTTCTTGGAAAATACATCATTATAGGAAAACCATTCTAATTCACTTGAATATGCAAACTCAAATGAATATAATTTAAATCTAGCTGCCAGTAATAGTTAAGGTTCCAAATATATAAATAGCAACATTAATCCCTAAAATGTAAGGTATAAGAGGTTTGACTTTTCTAGATCCTAATTATTAATCATTTCACAAACAACACAAAACTGATGTTCTTCATATAGAGAAGGAAACAGAATTTAGTCATCTAGCCTTCAATGCAGCTTGCATGTGGCTATGGAATAAGCTTATAAGTTACAGGTAATAGAATGAGCTATATTTTGCAACATGTGGGTAATATTACTGCCATTAAAAAATATGTAGCAAGGATGTCGCTGATTCTCAGAAAGAATGCTGATGACATATTGTCACTATGCATGTTGGAGATTCACCACATACTAGACAACAGCATCTAACAACTTACCTGCCTTCTGTATTCTTCGACTGGATTATAAACTGTCCATCCATCCACATTAAATTTTTCTTCATTTAAAAATGCAAATAATGGCTAGAAAAGGCAAAAAAATTCAAAGTTCAGTATGAAGGAATAGCCTACTACATTCTTTGATTTCTCATGAAATAAATTTCACTAGATTTGCGAACCATGAAATGACAACTGAAACCAAGACTTGTAACAAAGGAACATTGGAAATTCCAGATTTACACTAACTTCTATCTTGAATAACAATTACTTCTGAAACCTCAATTTTCTATGGCTACAAACACCTTTAATTTTTTTAAATGATGCTCCACACACACAAAAAAATCAGATCTCCAGACCAAAGAGTGCCTATCAATTTTAAATAGTATTAGCCATCAATCAGGTAAAAGGCACTTAAAAAAAGAAAAAGAAAAAAGAGTGTCAGGGAGGTGGGGGGCTAGGAGATGGGTATATACATACATAATGAATGTGATGCACACCAACTGGGGGATGGACATGCTTGAAGCTCTGACTCGAGGGGGAGGGGGACAAGGGCAATATACACAACCTTAACACTTGTACCCCCATAATATGCTGGAAAAAATTAAAAAAAGAAAGAAAAAAGAAAATTCAATAATTCCTGAATTACTATTAAATACTACAACTGTTTCAAAAGGGAATAATGACATGTTTCTCTATTTAAAAAGAGACAGGACATTAGGGAAGCTCTTAATTAACTGCTGTCTATGAATTCTCAATCAATGCCCTGGTCACTGAAATGACAGGACTTGAACCTCTCATCTTTTCTCTATCCATGCTCGCTCTCGAGGCACTATTGATCAATTTCATGGCTGTAAATACCATCCATACCCTAGTGACTACTCAATAACTATTGCTCTAAAGCATCCCTCTGAACTCCTGACTTGGTTGTCTAAGTGCCCACTCGACAACCCTGGACTGTGTAAGTGGCATCTGAAGAACCTGTAAGTTAACACATTCAAAGCCAAACACCTGACTACCCCTAACCAGGCCTGCTCTTCCCACAGTCTCCCCATTTCAATAAATAACAGCCCCATTCTTCCAGTTGATTGAGCCAAAAACCTTAGAGTCATCCTTGTCACCACATGGCTACCACCCTGGTCCAAGACTCCACTGTCTCTCCCTTGGCATATTACAATAACCTAACTGCACCCCTGCTTTCATCTTTATACCTCTAGAGTCAGAGTCATGGTAGCACAACAGCATAGGTCAGATCAAGTCATTCCAGGACCCCAAAGCCTCCTACAGCTTTCCACCTCGCTGGAAGTAAAGGTGGAAACCCTTCCAATGGCCTATGCGACTGTATGCCATCTGGCCACCTCCCCAATGTTGCCTCTACTCTTGGCCTCACTCACTCCACTCCAGCCACACTGGACTTACGTGCCATTCCTTAAGGTGTACATCAGTCTCAGGCCTTTGCACCTGCTACTCCATCTTCCTGGAATCCTCTTCCCTCATGCCTTCCTCTCACTTCTCTCTCATCTCTGATCAAATATAACCTTAATAAGGCCTTCCCCAATATTCTACAGAAAAACAACATACTATGCCTCACAATAGCACCCCCTATGGTCCTTCCTGTTTTATTTCTCCCTACCACGTAGGACTATTTAACATATATGTACTTGTTTACTGTTGGAGCCCCTGTCCCCTCCCCTAGAACATGGGCTCTGTGAAGGCAGATGCTTGCTTTGTTCACATCCTTTATTCCCAGTGATTAGAACAGCACCTGGTCCATGGTAGGCAGAACACACATGACATGTTGATGGAATGAAAGCATGAAGCCCACACAGCCCCTGCACAACAACTTTCTCTGGAGGCACTGTGTCTGGGCACTTTTCTCTAGGTATCTCCCTCCTCATCTATCTCCCTCTGTTACCAGCATGTTGCTTTGAATACTAGTGTTCCCTCCCCTACATTACAGAGTGTTATAGGAAAAGCCTCACTTAGCAGCAGTTTTCTGTATTTGAATGGCAAGAGGATTAAGGTAAAAACTGATCAAGAACATACTCTTGGGCTGGGCACGGTGGCTCACGCCTGTAATCCTAGCACTCTGGGAGGCAGAGGCGGGCGGATTACTCGAGGTCAGGAGTTCGAAACCAGCCTCAGCAAGAGTGAGACCCCATCTCTACTATAAATAGAAAGAAATTAATTGGCCAACTAATATATACAGAAAAAATCAGCCAGGCATGGTGGTGCATGCCTGTAGTCCCAGCTACTCGGGAGGCTGAGGCAGGAGGATCACTTGAGCCCAGGAGTTTGAGGTTGCTGTGAGCTAGGCTGACGCCACAGCATTTACTGTAGCCTGGGCAACAAAGTGAGACTCTGTCTCAAAAATAAAAAACAACAAACAAACAAATAAAAAAAACATACTCTTGGGATTATCAAACTTTCCTAAGCAAACAGTACCCTCAACAGGTCTCAATTCTGGCAGCGCTAGGACCAAGTGTTGTTTACTCCAGATGGATGGCATGCCAACCCCAAGCTAGTAATGGCACTGACCTAGCTAAGCAATTCACTAAGACTTTAGCCTGACACTGAATCCGCAAGCAATACTTATTCAGGATCACTGGGGTAAATAAGTGATTCCTGTTAACTGAAGTTTAACTCAAAAACAAAGGGACTTTTGGTAAAAACAGCACTAAAATGTTTGGTGTACTTCTTTATCTATAAACAGAAATCTATGGAACATACCTAAGTATTCTCTTGGTGATATACCATTGCTTTGAACATCTCACACTACACTGGTCAGTACCTGGCACAGGAAAATATTCATTATTGCTGAACGCTGTGCTGTGGATACAGTTGGAGACGGTAGATGGTTTGAGACATAAGGCTATACTGTCATCGATTTTAGAAGAAAACCTAGAATTGGCTTTCTTGAAGTAAGTTCCTGACCTCAACATGGTTTTTATTTACTTGTTTTTAGTTATTTGCATCTTTCCCATGAAGTTTGAGTGACTATAGTAGCCTTTTAAAAACAAAAAAAAATTCTTAAATCAAAGGCCCAGATAAAGCTCTCTTCAGACAAATCATGTGTAATAAAGCTAGCAGTATGCTTTAACTTATGAGCAGCATTTTCAACCTAAATTATAATACTATTTCTCAATCACTAATATTAAAGCACCTTTTTTTTGCTTCAAGCATTCTCTCATATCGTATATGAACATCACTAAGTATAAGTTTACAAAATTGTTTTCAGAAGATGAAAGCTATGTGGCACAAATCACAATTACATCTATAATTTCCTTAATATATTTAAGAGAATTCAAACAGAAGCAACATCAATTTTTATTTTTAGTATGAGAATGAGACAATATCCTCATGGTAGCTACACATCAAGTGGCCCCTCCCATGAAATCACTTCTATAATGACACTTCACATTCTGAATAATGTCCAGGAGATACCTTAAAGCGATACAAGTGAATCTACCATTTGATCCAGCAATCCCATTGCTGGGCATCTACCCAAATGATCCAATGACACTCTACAAAAAAGACACCTGCACTCGAATGTTTATAGCAGCATAATTCATAATTGCAAGGCTGTGGAAACAGCCCAAGTGCCCATCAATCCAAGAATGGATTAATAAAATGTGGTATATGTATACCATGGAGTACTATTCAGCTCTAAGAAACAACGGTGATATAGCACATCTTGTATTTTCCTGGTTAGAGCTGGAACCCATACTACTAAGTGAAGTATCCCAAGAATGGAAAAACAAGCACCAGATATATTCTCCAGCAAACTGGTATTAACTGAGGAGCACCTAAGTGGACACATAGGTACTACAGTAATAGGGTATTGGGCAGGCGGGAGGGGGGAGGGGGGTGGGTATATACATACATAATGAGTGAGATGTGCACCATCTGGGGGATGGTCATGATGGAGACTCAGACTTTTGGGGGGAGGGGGGAAATGGGCATTTATTGAAACCTTAAAATCTGTACCCCCATAATATGCCGAAATTAAAAAAAAAATAAAAAAAATAATGTCCAAAATGAGTCAATGAATTGGTAATCTTTACCCTGAAACATGCCTGTGAGAACTTGGTGACAGAAACAGCTCCCAGTTTATTCTTGATGCTAAGAGCCAGGCTTAGACCCCAAATATTTCAGGAAAATGTATAACTCAAGTAACAGCCAAATATTTCTCATCATGAAATACAAAGAAACACATCTAATACTGCACTGAAGCTTAGGGTAGAAAAGACCAGGTGCTTTAAACCAGTATTTTCATAATCCTAATAAGTTAGCTTACAATTTCAGAAAAACATTTTAAAAAGCACTAGTTAGTGTCTAATGTTGTATTTTTCTTTCAAAACTAAGTTTCCCACAAACTGCTTGGCTCAACTGAACCAAGCATTCTAAAGGATCCAATGCTGACATTTTCTAAAGTTGAGTGTACCAGGACTTACTTTCCAGATATTTTCAGTTTTCCTTTTTTTCTTACAAGATTAAGAAAAAAAAAGAAACCCAAGGATTTTAAAATATAAGCTCTCAGTACAGTAACATAAAGGTGGATTATTATAAAACACAAAAACACTAAGCATTAAAGGATATCAAAATACATCTGCCTGTACCTCATTATTAAAAATTCCCTGCAAGGGGTAACTTAATACAAGCTTAATTAAAGTTCTTGTCTGAAAATTGTTAATGGATCTTGAGGTTTTTAGCTGTCATTTCTCTTCCAGACAAAATATTCTTTTAAGTCTTTGAGTTTTTAGTACTATATTAGTGCACTGACATTTTCAGTAATGCTTCCTAAATATAACCTTGGGTCAATTTTGACACTTAATTTGGGCAACTGAAGTCACATGGACAGAACTGGTTGTAGAGTATTTTTGATTATAACCATTAAGCAGGGAGTCTTGTTTGCTAAATGGGTAATGTTAAAGTCCATTCCATAAGCCATTTGAGTACTGATTTCATTTCATTGCCTACGGAAAATTCAAGAACAATTCAGCCCTGATATAACAAAGTGTTAGAATAGAGACAGTGTTTTGCTGAATGTTGATGCTTCAGTAAGCACTACATGGCTTTCTTCTAGGGTGTGGTGCTTATCCAGGGACCTGCCTCGGAATCTGGGCTGGGGTGCTTTTTCCAAATGACAGTCAATGCCTGTGCCCCACCTCACCCCCTAAGGAACCAGAATCTCTAGAGAGTGACTTCCTCACTTCCATGGTCCTAGAAGAGCCACGTGGAATACACCAGAATCCTTAGGAATCTCACATAAGGGATCTGTGTGGTCAAGTTATTATTGAGGGAGTGCCTTACCTTTTCTTAAAAGTTTTCTGAAATAATTATAGATTCATAGGAAGTGAATCTTCACCCAGCCTCTCCCAAAGATAACATCTTATATAACTGGAATACAACATGAAAACCAGGAAACTGACATCAGAAAATATACTCTCAAATGCCCACTCCCTGCCTTCCTTAAGTGAGCAGGTCTTTCTTCATTCTGCTCTATATTAGTATTTGAGCATTTCATCAATTTAGACTCCAACTAGTCAAGAGATACTGTGCATGGAGACTTTAAAAAAGCAATCATACACATTTTTTTCCAGATTAAAAATAGCACAATGTAACATTTGAAAAATGTTAAAGGACAAAGTTGAGGAGAAAATCTCTGATTTCACACCAGGGATAAAAACAGCTCTGACATAGGAAATATAACTTGTCATTTTAATTTAGCTACATTTATCACTGTTGTATCTTGTGGGGAGAAAGGCTCTGAAATGATGACAGATTTTAGCTTTAATTTAATTAGCCACCATTTTTAAATGGCACCTATATAAAGAAGCACTGATTTGTTTAAAACATCTAGATTGGATTTTTTTGTTTATTTAGAAGAATCTATAAATGTTGATTGATTCCAGAGTTTCCTCTGAGGAAGAAAAGCTGTCTTCACTGCCTCAGGATCTCTCCATCTCACAATCAGAAGAATAAATTGATAAGCTATGTACATTTAACACACTGACTGCCACACTAGGAAAAGAAAAATTTCTTTGGAGCCACGGTGTTTTATTACAAAAATAGAATAAAAACTTCAAAAACAGAACGGCCCTTTCTAATTTAATGAAAAATTTATTTTTTATTGTTTTAAGTGAGTTATATGCAACTTGAAAAATGGTTCTCCCAGCTCCCAAGATGAAAAGCCGTGGAGTTACATATGCTTCACAAGGACCAGGGCTCAAAACTAGCGTGAGTTAAATACAACTCACATGGCAGTTCATGTGTTAAAAGTGCTTTCAAATGATGTTACCACCATGCAATGACATAGTCACTGATGGACATGATTTTCAGGAATATCAGGCCCTTTTAATGAAGCAAACAAACATAAGGCCAAATATCTAACCTTAAAACTTCAGGGAACCACTCACTAACTGCTTCTTTTTGGACTGAATTTTGCAATATTTGAATAGGAATTTAAGTGATCATTTTTTTCTAATTTGATTTCCCAAATTGGCGATTCCTTTTTTAAAGCTTCCATCTATCAATTTAAGGGTGCAACAATGTAAAACTACATCACTTTTATCTTTTAGATTATACTGTAGAAATAAGACCTCTTCATTTAAGAAAAAAATGCTTTCATTAAAGTTGGGAAGAAAAGCCTAAAATTTTAAAGAACCATAGGAAGTACTGAAATTTGGCAAAGCTTATAATTCTAACAACTTAATGGTTCAGTGTAAGTATTTCACACAACTTTACAGAGTAAGTTCATTTAAGTGTGTTTTTGTTTGTTTGTTTGTTTTGTTTTTGAGACTCTCACTCTGTTGCCCGGGCTAGAGTGCCGTGGCGTCAGCCTAGCTTATAGCAACCTCAAACTCCTGGGCTCAAGCGATCCTCCTGCCTCAGCCTCCCAAGTAGCTGGGACTACAGGCATGCGCCACCATGCCCGGCTGATTTTTTTCTGTATATTTTTAGCTGTCCAGACAATTTCTTTCTATTTTTAGTAGAGACAGGGTCTCGTTTTTGCTCAGGCTGGTCTCGAACTCCTGAGCTCAAATAATCCACCCGCCTCGGCCTCCCAGAGTGCTAGGATTACAGGCGTGAGCCAATGAGCCTGGCCGTAAGTGTGTTTTGATGCAGTTATTCCAAAAACCTGACAAAAGTTTCATAGGTCAGAGGCAAATAAATTTCCATTTATACTTCTGTTTGCAT
Source organism: Microcebus murinus (assembly GCF_040939455.1). NCBI lineage: Eukaryota > Metazoa > Chordata > Mammalia > Primates > Cheirogaleidae > Microcebus > Microcebus murinus. The sequence goes on along the minus strand of NC_134136.1, from coordinate 126,448,079 downwards.
AAATAACTCTCCTAATCCTATTTCTACCAATGACTAAATCCACAATCCTGGGGGAAATGGCTTGATATTTTTGGGTTAAGATTACTTTCATATATAAACGTACACATTTATTTATTCAGGAAAGGGCCGTAAAAGTACATTTCGAATGTCATTTGAAAGCATTTTGAAAAAGAACATTCTTTACAACTTGTCCACAATCATAATCATTTAAGGCTGACATTTCCCAGGGTTCATATGCTATACCTCCTCTCACTATAATTCTCTCTCCCGGCAATTTTGGCCACATCTATGAAAATGCTAATGATTACCTCCAGGCCTACCAAATAAACCTTTCCCCAGGCAAGAGCTTTGGGTCTCTGAAGTCACCTGCTTCCCAGATATCTATCCCTGGTTGTCCCACAGTTACCTGTGACTTAGCCTCTTCCTCATTCTCCTCTATTCCCCACCTCAACCACTGGCTTCACCATCGGCCTGGTTATGCAGGCTGGATTCTTCCCTCATCCCCACCCCTCCTCATAAACTACATTCAATCAATCACCAAATTCTACTGATCTTACCATCTAAATCTTTCTCAAATTCATTCTCTCCTGTCCCTCTCCACTGCCCATTTCAAGTCCTCATCATCATAGACTGAGGTGACTAGCAAAAAGCCCCAGGAATGAGGCTGGGCATGGTGGCTCATCTCTATAATCCTAGCAATTTGGGAGGCCAACATGGGACCAGCTTTAATAGTTAAAAGAGTGTTATCAGAGCATGAATAAAATGATTGATGCAAGAAGAGAAACACTTAGAAATAAAACCAAATACTCAGAGGAATTCAGTGTGCAATAAAGCTGGTATTACAAATCAGCAGACTAGTCAACAAACGATATTGCAACAAGAGGGGAAGAAGGAATTGGATTCATATCTTATAATTTAACTCCAAGTAAATTCCAAATTGATCAAGTATTTAAATCTTAAAAAAGAAACCAAAGTACTATAGGAACATGCAGTAATTCTTTTATAACTCTTAGGTGGGGGAAGGCTTTCCTAACTGGGATACAAAATCCAGAAACTATAAAAGAAAACCATGCAGAAAAGAGTTAACACTGCAGGACTGATGTTGCTCTCCTTAGAAAGGCTTGCTTACACCGTTGGCCCTTGGCTGGCATCTGGGAATCTGGATTTTGGGAGAGTTCCCAGAATTCCCTAACTGATAAGAGTGGTTTACTGTGCCTGAACCATTTGTATTCATATAAATGATGTAGCTTATGCTGAACTCCTGCTTTCTTTCTGGGAGTCTAGAACTTTGATACATGCTAGGCAGTGGGTGCCTACAAGACCAGATCCCAATAAAAACCATGGACACTGAGTCTCTAATGAGTTTCCTGGGTTGTCAATATCTCAAATGTGATGTCACAACTCTTGCTGGGGGAATTAAGTGCATGCTATTTGACTCCACTGGAAGAAAATTCTGGAAGCTTATGCCTTTTCCCTTTGCTGGTTTTGCTTTGTATCTTTTTGCTATAATAAATTGTACCATATGCTGAGTCCTTTGAGTCCTCCTAGTGAATCACTGCACCTCAAAGTGTTCCTAGGGCCCCACAACACACACTGTCAATGAATTCTACCACCAAAATAAATATAAAAAGTTCTCCATAGCAAAATCCATCACAAATAAAGTCAAAAGATACATGGGGAAAATATTTGCAGCTCATTACATGTCACTATAGCTATTACATAAAGAGTACCTACAACCATCAAGACCAAACCTCCCCCCCAAAAAAATAGGAAGAAGATTGGATAAATAGAATGGATAAATAGAAATACAAATAGCTCATACCTAACGATATTCCATTTTACTCAAGATAAATAGAAAATGAAACTATGAAGATACATTTCACCTATTAGATTGGCAAAGATAAAAAAATCAGAAAATATACTGGGTTGGTATGGTAAGCATAATAATGGCCTCCCAAAGATGTCCATGTCCTAATCTCTGGAACCTGGGTTATGTTACCATACACAGCAATAAGGAATTAAGACTGCTAATCAGCTGACCTTAAAATAGGGAGATTACCCTGAATTATCTGGGTGTGCCTAATATAATCACAAGGGCCCTCAGAGTGGAAGAGGGAAGTAGAAGAGTCAGAGGAGGAGAAGTGATGATGGAAGCCATAGGTGTGAGAAAGTCTTGACCCACCCACTGTTGGCTATGGGGATGAAGGAAGAGGGCCACAAGGCAAGGACTGTGGTGGACTCTAGAAGCTTAAAAAGGCAATGAAAGGAAGGATTCTCCCCTAGAGTCTCCAAAAGGAACACCACCCTGCTGACACTTTGATTTTAGCCCAGTGAGATCCATTTTAGATTTCTGACCTACAGAACTGAAATATGACAGACTTTTTTAAAGCCACGAAGTCTGTGGTAAGTTGTTATAGCAGCCCTAGCAAATTAATACAGTTGGAGAGGATATCTGGAAACAGGCACTCTGACATGCGGCATGTGGGAGTAAAAACCAGTACTACTTCTATAAAGGGGAATGTGGCAATACAAGTAATTCTACTTTCTAAGAATTGAGTCTACAATATACTTGAACATATACAAAATGATGTATATGCAAGGTGATTCACTGCAGTATTTATATAATAGCAAAAGTTTGGAAATAATCTAAATATCAGTAGACGACAGAATAAATCATGGCACGGTCAATAGAACAGACATAAACAGAGTGAAGAAGCCCATTCATTAGGCAATATCTATGGGTGAATGAAAAAAGTAAGATATAGGACAGTGTGTAGAACACAGTACCATGGTCCAAGGGGGAAGAAATGTAAATAAGCTGCCTGTGTAGGCCTAAACTATCTCTGGCTGGAAACATAAGAGCCTGAAAACACTGGATGTTGTGGGGAGGGGAACGGGGTGGCTGAAATGTGCTGGGAGGGAGATATTTACCTTTTACATCTCCCAAATTTTCAATCATGGGTATATATTAGCTATTTAAAAATAAAATTAAAAGTAAATGCCTGTTGAATAAACGTTCTTTCTAAACAAAATATTCTTACTGATGGCTTGGTTTCTATGGCTTTCTATTTACATTAGTATATTCACTTAATCAATATGTACTGAGGGTCTATTATGAACAAAGTATTGGTGGAGAAAAAGACGAGTAAGATATGGCCACTATGTTTAAGGAGCTAGAAATCCTCCAGAGGAGAGAGGTGAGATCAACTATAGGTCACATAAACAGGAAAGCCACAAGAGGAAGTAGCTGGTTACTGCTGGACAAATGGGCCTGGAGGGACGCTGATGGCAATTGAGCTACCCTGGAAGGTTAAGATGACTTTGGACATGATAATGACCACAACAAAAAGGCACAAATGGTGGCCAAACTGAGAATATACGGCCATCAGCAAACACCTCAGTCTACACTCACCTCATTGAGTATAGAGGGATAAGAAAAGGTAGAAAGAGGTGGGGTTGCATTGTGGAAGACACAGAGGTGTGCCTCCACACCCAGAGAGGGTGTGGTCACTGCAGTTTTGGGGGCAAGGGAATGAGAGTCAGGGCCAGGAGTTAATCTGACAGAAGGCGTGTCTAGGGGTGAATGGAAGGCAGAATGGAGGTAAGAAAACCAGTTAAAGCATAGTTCCAACAGTTTATAAGAGAGGAGATGAAGACCTCAACTAACTCAGGTTGAAGAAGGAGGAAGAATGCCCTGGAGTTAGTAAATGTTAAGGAACAAAGAAACTGCCAATGGCCTTGATTTCAGATGTGAATGAAGAGGAGGAGGGCAATACCATTAAGAGTAACCCCGAACACAAAGGATCAGGTTTTTGGGAAATACAAGTCATTTTAAACAAATTTTTAGGTGTTGGTTAAGTTATATAGCAGCTACAGGGAAAATAAGAAGCTATACATTTAGAAGTCACACTCCAAAAGGCAATGCTGGTAGACATGAGAAAGAGAAAGATTGCTGAGGGGGCAGTACAGAGCAAGGAGGAGGAGAAGGACAGACTTTTCTAGAAAACCCATATTTAGATGACAGAAGGAACAGAGGAACCAGAAAAATATCAAGAGACGTAGAAGGAGCAGGAGAGTTAGATCTCAGCAGCTACAGGGAAAGTTTAGTTTCAAAAAGAGTCTAGAAATGTGATGATCTACATGCTATGAGACTTCTGCTGAAAACTTCTAAAAATGCTGGACACAACAGAAAAAATTTTTTTAAATGCATTAATGAGCCTGTGAGGGAGGAATAAATACTCAGAAGCCAAAAACAAACTGCAAACAGGTGAGCAAAGAGCAAGAGGAACACACTGGCTTTCACCTTCAGAACACTCATAGAACTGGCTTTCATGGCCTCTTAGAGTACAGGAGATAGGACCCGAAGACCTAGGCCCACCTAAGATGGGGAGTCAAATCGGAAACCTCTCAAGTGCTACAGCTCGGGGGAGAGATGAATGGGAAACAACAGCCTGGGGATGAGAATTTACCCGTTCAGATTACTGGTGTTGAACAAGGGAGGGAAAAAATTCCTACTACTGTTCCCCCTCTGGAAATCTGTAGCCACAAGTCAGCCCTTAAGGAGTCTGTAGCCAAAACTCACAAAACTTGATGATCCCAAAAATATCAACTGGAGAATTCAATTTGTAGCCATTCCAAACCAGTAGCACCTCAATATTCCTGGCAGAAGGAAACACCAATTCTCTTTTGGTAAAACTGCCTTCAATCAGGCCTCAGGGTATTCCCATAGATAAAGTTCAAAGGAGCAGGAGTTCACAGGCAATAATCACCAAATGCACCAGGAAACTAAGCACCATGAGCCAGCAAAACCAAACACACCTGTGGTGGAAAGAGGCCATAAAGGCTTTGGGTACCCTAATGATCAGACACATACTATGAATTATGTTTTATGTGCTTTCAGAAGTAAAAGAGGGGGTGGAAAATCTGAATAGAGTGGAAGAGATTATAAATAATGACCAAACAGATCTGAAAAAGAACCTAATAGAGCTTATATAATTGGAAAATATAATTATGGAAATACAAAGTCAGCAGATCAGGCCCAGATGAAGTAGAAGATAAAACTGAATAAGATATCCAGCTTGCATCTTAGGAAACAAAGGCTTGTTCCATAGATCAGTATTCTTTGTCTTTTACATATATTTTATGAATATCCTTTTGTATCTGCTCAATACTTAAAAATCACAACTTAGAAAAATGGGGTGGTTAAGAATCAAATGATGGTACTGTTGAAGAGGGTAAGGTCTAACAGACTACCATGTCTTCTAACTTGTAACATCTTGAGTCACTTTCATAAGAATAGTTCTACTTGAGTAGGAGGCCTAGAAGTCTGGTCACGCTGAGTTATGGAGTGGATCAGAGGTCCTCAAACTTTTTAAACATGGGGCCAGTTCACTGTCCCTCAGACTGTTGGAGAGTGTGCACTGTGGGCCCGGGATGAGTCGGCTGCTAAGCAGGACAGGCAGCGGTGGCAAAAACACCCAGAGGGCCGGATAAATGTGCTAGGTGGCCCGCATGTGGCCTGCGAGCCAGTAGTTTGAGGACGCCTGGAGTGGATGCTGAGGATGTGTAGGTGGGCAGAGAATTCTATGCTTCTGAACACAGCCATGGCAATGCTGGGGGGAGTCTGGGTGAAATGACAGCTTCAGGAGGCGGGTAGTGAGGAGAACTGTAATTCAGAGGCTGAGAGGAAGAAGGCAGTAGAGGGGGAGAGATTAAGAGAATAGTGGTTCAAGTCTTAGAGGAGGCAGAAGGAAGGAGGTTTAGAAGCATGATTAATCCCTTAAGTAGCCAAGTTTACTGTTTACTCAAGGGAAAAAAAAAGTCCTGGACAAAAAGAAAATAGAAAACTAAGATATAACTTTTAGTCCTAAGGCCATATCTAGGCTGAAAGCAAGTGTATATGTGTGTGGGGGGGGCAGTGTGGTTGTGTGTGGGGCTGTGCATGTGCTTCTCAGTTCAATCCCCAGCTGAAAGGAGTACTTTCCTTTTGTCTATTAACTCTGTAATCAGCCTAGAAAGTAAGGGTCCACTAAATTTCAGCCTAGTTTAAAATTTCAAAGGAATTTATAAAATTTTCCTAATTTCTGAGCTGAAAAACAAAGGTACAAAATAAAAATCCTATGTTAATTCTCTATTCCTAGGATCATTTATACCTCTCACTCAAATGACCAAAAAAGATGTATACCCCCATAACCCAAGGTACTAACTTTTATGGAATTCTTTTTAAAAGTGAGCACAATTGGTGGGGGAGGAGAGGACATGAGGTAGAAATGGTGAAGTGCTTAAGCGTGCTTTGGTGATGTGGTTCACCAAAGCTAGGTGACAAGAAATAAGCAGCAAACACTATGGAAACCGAAGGCAACAGTAACAAATACTTGCAAAAGCTGATGGACCCTGCTCTCAAAGGCACTGGTGTCTCAAATTGCTTCCATCCTTTGGATTCAATATAAAGCCATCAGTCCATCGGAGGCTGCTGGTCTCCAGAGCAAAGGCCGTGCAATCCATTTGCTTCTCTCCTGAAATTAGTGAGGGCAAGAGCAAGTCCCTTTACCTGTGCTTGTTTCAACTGCCACAAGGTCAAATTCCCCCTCAACAACAACAAAAAAAACCTTAGCAACTATAAGACTGCTAATCAGCTCACAGAATAACAAAATGTGACACTAAAGGGCTTAATGCAGAATGTTAAAGAAAAACGGAAAGGGCAGAAACACAAACTTGAATGAGCCATGGTCCCCTGAAAGCAGTAAGCCTGAGCAGGGTCAAAAGATGAAAAGAAAAAAATGGAAAACAATTGCTGAAGAATTCTGTTCATTACCTATCACTGCCTCTCACATCTCACATTTTTAGTTCAGATGCTTTCTGGATTTAATACTCTGAAATGTAAGACTTTCAACAAATCCTTTATCAAGGTACAACCAATGGTTTGTTAATAATACTATTTATTCTTTATATAGCATCTTTCTTTTGAAAGGCTTAAAGTGTCCCACATATTACCACAATTACTTTATTAACAGTCTTGAGCAAAAGCGTGTTGGGGTAATCATCCTTATTCCGTATACCTGCTGGGAAAACGGCACTAAGAACAGAACAGCTGACATTTATTGGGCACTTATTGTGTGCTAGGCAGTGTTGTAAGCACTTTGCATTTAATTCCAACAAAAACCCTATGGGGTGGGAACTGTTATTGCCATTACAGATGAGAACACTGAAGCACATAAATATGTGATTTCCAAAGTTGCCAAGCAGGTAAGTGCCTGAGCCAGATTCAGATATGGCTGTTGGACTCCATAGCATGTGCTTGTAACCACACGACCCAAAGTCTCTGTGAACAAGTCCCTTCAGTGGGTCTCTCGATAAGTGGCTGCTGTGACTCTGGCACCCAAGTCTTGTGCTTTATTTCTTCTAGCTCTAGACTTCCCTCATGTGAGTCTACATCCCGTGAGTTTATGCATAAACTCAAAACCTTTGCTTGAAATTCAAGAAAACCCATGTATGCCTATAGCTGTAAAGATAGATTTAAGTGACTTTATTAATGCCTACAATAACTTAATTTTATTCTACCATTATCTAAAATGGTATTTTTTCAAACTTTCTTGACCATGATTAATGGTAAGCAATACACCATGACCCAGTATACACACATCTGAAAGAAATGTTTCATGAACCCATACTTATCCATATTATGTGTTATGCTTAGTATTGTCTATTCCATTTTAAAATATTTGTTGAAACCTAGTAAATTAATTTTTATGACTAACAGGCTGAGATTGATAGTTTAAAAACCCATAATATGCTGAAATAAAAAAAAAAACTCTTATCTAAAATTTATATTATCTCTGACTATCCCATTTGAGTTAAAAATGAGCAAATAAAGGAAATTAATGAAAGATCTTTGCCATTGAACATATCACCCCAACAATCAAACTCTTTATCTTTCTGTAGCACTATCACACTACCTTCAGATGTACATAATTTTTATTTCTGCCTTTAAAAAATTGCCATAGTATCAGAAGCATTGGAGCCTTTCTTTTTTTTAATTTTCCAATTCCAAATATATTACAACTCAAAAAAGTTCAAATAACTTGTAATATCAAAATTCTTCAGGTATGCAATAAACTACAGAGTGACAATAACAGAAGCAATTATAATCTCAGATACTGATTAGAATTTAGAACAAAAATATTTTTAGAGGAGAGTATTTTGAAATATTATATTACCATATTATTTAAATAAAAGTATGGTGACAATTGAAAGTAGGGCTACTTTTACTACGTTTTATTACTGTATTAAAATACTCTACAGAGAATGCCTTTCCTTATTGTACAAAATGTATACAAAACACTTTTTGTAAACTCTGCATTGGAGCCTTTCTTATAAAAATGTAGCATTTATGTAGAACTAGTATCAAGTTGCATGCGATTTATGAGAATTCAGTACAATTTCTAACATTTGAAAAGCAAAGATAAAACAAGAAAATAAATGCTTTGGCCCAAATAGAAAATATTATGTAAAGAAACGTGCATGTCTTACCAGATTGCCATAATACAGAAAAAAATCAGGTTAATGGTTTGAGGTGAATTCTATTGCTAAACAGCTCAAGTTCAATTTTAAGTGTAAGTCCTGACTTGAACACAGAGTGGTGAAAACACTAATGGGAAAGGAGGCCAGAGAGAGTCAAAGGGGTGGTCTGAAATAAAAAAAAAAAAGCCCACTCATGGTCTATTCATGCCCTGGCCAGATTTGGGACCCAGCTCACTTGGCCTACAGACACCATTTCATAGATGCAACAGCAAGTTCACTTCTGATTTCAAATGCCAATAAAAATTACTGAGATAATCTGCAGCTGGCTGAACAGTCCCAATAATATTAACAAAGTGATCTTTTCAAGCAGGGGGCCTTTGTATTGTTCAATGCAGTCAGGCTTAGGGTACACACCCAGGAAATCCCTTTTTGGCACACTCCCACATTCCCCACTGTGGCAGTTTGGAAACTTTTCTTCCCCCTCTGTCTCAGAGGAATAATGGTCCCTTCTCCTTTCCAAAATTGCCCCCACAAACTAGGCTTGAGCCCATCCCCACTGCCTTCTCTAGGATCCTGCTCTAGAATAGATCCCTTCTCTCTTGTTTTAAAAAGAGGAAAGACTTCTTTCCCCCGTCCACAAATATATTCATTAACCTTTCTTGAATTTTAAGGAAAAAAAAATCTTCCCTTAACATGCTTGCTACTCCTATTTCTTTTTAAAAAACCATCTACTACTCTCCTTTTAAATCCCTGTAATCGGGCTTCTATCCCTCCGCCCTGACATCCTTTTCCTGGATTCATCAAAGTTCAATAAATGCATGCTAGGACTGGATTAGGCACTGGGGATACAAAGATAATAAATGGAAGTCCCAGCCGCAAGCAGGTCACAGTTAGGGAGTTGCGTTCACATAGAGCTCTTGATCCTTCTCCCCGGCCCCACCCAGCATGTGACACCCAGGACCACCCTGTTAAACCCCTCTCTCCACAAACCACACACTCCAGGTTCTTCCTTCATCCCTCTAACCATTCACTTTGCTGGCTCCTTTCCCATCTTTACTCCCTACAAGCTGGAAAAGCTTGTCTCTTCCAAGATTTTGGTTTTGAATTCCTCTATTACATACCACTGTTACTTAGCTGGGGACCCACAGAGGAGCTTCAGAGGGGCCAGGAGTCTCTAAAATTTTATGTAAGGTTCTATACATAAGTGCATTTTTCAAGGGAAGAGAAACTATAATTCACACTACATTATCAAAGGAGTTCATAACTCTAAACAGCTTAAGAACCATTATTCCAAATCTACATCTCTAGACTCTTTTCTGAGGGGCAGGCCTGCAGACCTCCTCCTCCTTCCCCTTTCTTCTACCTGTTTCCGCAAATGAAATCCTTTTCTGACTTCTCTACTCTGTCAATAGTGCCCACCCTTCTCATCACTCAAGCCGCAAGCCTTTTCTTCTACAGGGACTCTGAAATGAACTTGACTGATGAAGCAGTTGCACAAGTTGGCTTGAATATCAGGGACTGATCTTCCAAAAGCAGTGTTTTGATCTCTATCTTGTATTGTTTTGGTGACTGACTGAAATTTTTTTTAAGGATGACTTTTAGTGGTTAAAACTTAAGAGAATGCCATTTTCCAAAACTTCGTATGAACAATTCAGTTCACGTTTTTTCTCTACTTTGTTACTTTATTGACGTCCCGAAGGAAGAATTACGGATTCCCAGCAGATAGGAAACATATAGCCAAGTACCACAGATTTGAGAAGTCGAGCTCTCTGTGGATGACTCCAGTGACAGCAATAAGGAATTCTTGGTACTGGTGCTAGATTCACATTATTCAGAAATATCCATCTGTTTGTTTCCATACAGTGGAAACATTTTTTTTCCTTCACTTTCTACTAAACCTGAGTTCAATAAAAAAGCATCATTATAAAACTCCCATGCATAACTCATCATGCTGGGGCTAGAGAAGAAATAAAGGCTGATCCCTGCCTTGATAAGCTCATAATGTATCAGGCTGGGAAGGGGTGTGGCAGGCAATTATGACATAATTACATGAGGCAGACTGAGATAAGTGCTCTAATAGAGGGACACACAAAGTCTGACTAGTGAGAGGTAGGATGAACTCTCATTGGGGGCACACATGAGGCAAGGCAAAGGACCTAGGATGGATCAAGACATTGAAGGCTGAGGGTGTGGAGGATGGGTGTTAAAGAGACAGGGTGGAAGTGCAGGCAAAGGGGACAGCAAACTGAACAGAGACAGCACGACATGCGCCAGAGGACCACGGGGCTGTCCTGTGTGGCTGCCATGTACACAGCATAGCCATGAAGAGTCACTGGGTTTTTTTTTTTTTTTTTTTTTTAATTTTCGCAGGGGTGCAGGGATGACATGGTGACATGATCCTACTTAAATTAAAAACAAAACAAACAAAAAACAACTGGCAACATTGTGTAGGAGGAGTAGGAAGGGGAGGAAACTGAAAGAAGGGAAGCCAGTTTGGAAGCATGGCTCAAAGTAGGAAGCACAAGTAGAAATGGGAAGAAATAGCTGAGTGTTACTAGTAAGCAGACCAAAAGATTCAGAACTGATGTGCCTATGGGACGCAAGGCAGGGGGAGAATAAAAAGTTGCCTTCAAGTTATCGAACCTGAACGACTGAGGCTCCTCAAACTTGCAGGACGTATAGGAAAAAGAGTAAGTTTTGTGAACTGCAAAGAACTCATTAGGGTGATGATGAGTTTGTGATTCTCACAGACTTCCAGAGGAAGGTGTTTGAGGGTTAGACTCATACTCACTAAAGGATAATATCAGGGCTAGATTTACAAGTCATGTACACAGCAGTGACAACTTAGGTCATGGGAATAAATGAAATTACCAAGGCAAAGTGAGTAAGGTGAGAAGAGAATACAGCTGAAAATGTTTACATTTAAGGAAAAGACAGCGGCAGTAGAGACTGAGAGGAACAGTCAAAATGGTACAGGAACACAGGAATCAAGACTTTCGAGTAGAAGGTGGTCAAAATGTTGAATGCTAGGGAGAGAGCAAACAGAATAAAGATGAAAATGAGCCACTAGATTTGGCCAGTAAGAGGTCATGAGCTCCATACTGGAATGGGCCAGAGGAATGAATGGTCTGGAGATGAGGATAGGCTAGAATATTCCTTCCAGACATTGGCAACAAAGTAAGAGATGGGATAGTAGTTTAAGGAGAAAGTTGGTGCAACGTTTGGCTTTTCCTAGAAGAGAAGGAAGATACCAGAGAAAGGGGATGGCTAATAGAGCAAGATCTTGCAGGAGATGGATTAGGGCTTCAGCTCCTTCAAACCTGCCACTCTGCAAATTTCTGCTTAATTTAGGGGCAGATATGCATAAACCAAGACAGAACACATTTCCTAACTGAACTTTCACAAATTAGATTCACATTCTCACTTTCATAATTTAGAAGATATGTTCCCATAAAACTCTTTTTATTGTAATATAGTTAAAAACATTTAAAATAGATTTTTTAAAATTACATATTTAATCAGAAACTTAGAAAAGGCTGAAAATGATTCAACAATATCAGTGCATTTGTTTCCAAGTGTTACACTTTCATCTGTGATCAACACATGACTCTTCTACTTAAGGATCCCTTTCATCGCTTTCAGTTTAGTCTGCAGTATAATTATCCTACACTTAAAATAAAGGCATTTATACAATATTTTTAAAAAGAATTATTTCCTCACTCTCCTTAGTAGACACCTCCAAGTTTGTTTAGAGTCAACCAGAAGAGGAGAGGGGTAAGAAGATGTGAGCAAAGAATGACAGAAAAGAAAAGAATAAGATGAAGGGAGGATATAAAGAAAGACTATCAAGGGCAAGACTCAAGAAAAGGCTTATTTTCAGTCACACGGCTAAGGACATTCCAATAGTTTGGTGAAGAGAAAGGAAAAGTTTTAGGTACATATAATGCTGACTCACCTCATGGACTAAGTCATAGATTGTAACTCATTAAATGAATAATATTAATAAATTAGCCCTGCCAAATATATATAAACACTATCAAATAATATTTGAAAGGTCATTCTTTTAAAAAATAAACCTGCCTCTACTTAGCTACTGGCTGTAGTACCTACACAACACATCCTGTATTTGCTCAAATGGCATTTAGGCTCAGAGGGTTCGTCTTTATTCATAACTGGAGCCACAAAAGCCTCACATATATCTGTCATTAGCTCCAAAGTTGAGAGCAACAGACCCTGGGATGTGACCTCACAGCGTCATTGCAGGCAGCTGGCCTCACTACCTTCTACATTGTAAAGAGGGCTGGCCGAGACTAAGGGCATGCTTCCGGGTGGAAGAGCACAAGTTGCCCCAGGTGAAGCTCCCAGGCTCACTCATGCAGGGCTCCAGGGCAGCCTCCAGGGCACCAGGCATAGTGTTTCTGCCACCTGGGGCAATACATCCTGCAGACTGGCAGGAAAGAGACCTATTCCTTCTGGAAACGATTACATCATAGTTGATAAATACTCCTGAGTGCATATTACACTGGGAAACACAACACAGAGTGAAAGAAAGAGGATTCCAGCCCGTAGGCAATTTTCACAAAGAAGGCACTTAAGAACTTTCTGACACCCAGGAAAGCGCTGGAATTTACCAAACTGTGGGCCAGAGGAAAGGAGTATCTCGTGAGGATCTCAAACATATCTCTTCTGCTGTGGCCTTCCTGTTTCAATGCAAACCTCAGGTTTCTCATGTCCTAAGGGGCAAAGGAGAAATTTGACAGTTCAGTCTTCAAATAAAGTCATGTTAATTAGCAAGAAATCTTCTGTTCATTAAGAAAGAAGAGTCACTTACTTAAAAGGGCAATGAATCTAGATTACTAAGAAAACTGCTTTGTTTTATATGATAATTTGAAATATCCAGTTTAAGAACACCTGCAAATATTCCCATCATAGCCATCAGTACAAAGATAAAGCAACTAGTGCTAAAGAGAAGACAGAACTAAAATTCACTTTATAAAAAGAAAAAAAAAATCAAGCCTTATGCTGCACATCATCTGCTATGTCTATCTACTTTCACTGGTTTCTGAGGTATTTAATTATAAAACAATATTTTATTCACCCAACTTTTCAAAGGAATATCTGCGATCAAATATAATCTCAACATTATCAAACATGTCACTAAAATACAGCAGCTTTCTGTCCAAATGACTGGCATTTTAAGCTCTCATGCAAGTAATGTAAGTAATATATTTTTACTATACAATTTTACTTTCACAGAGTTCTATGTAAGTCACATTAAGGTGCCCCACATTAGTAGTAACTATACTTTCAGGAACTAAAATGTAATTGTCAAAACCAGATTTTAAAGGTATTTTTTAATACATGTCTCTGTCATAAGCAGGAAAACTATCTTTTAAACCAAATTCAAACCAATTAAGCTCCTTTAAAAGTCAACTTGTATTATATATATTATATTTATATATATATAAACAAAAATATAACATTCTATCTTATTTTCATGATGAATTTTTAAGGTTGTCTCTTGGGGAAAAAAAGGCAAGATGCTGTGAGTGAGTGATGGCTACACATTGAAAACTTTGTACCCTGCACTGTACCTTCCATTCTCATTTCAGGAAATGAGCACTATGCCGGACACCTTGGTAGTGACACAGACCCAGTACCTGCACTCTTGGAAATCATAATCTTCATATTTTTCAAACTGCTTTTTCATTTCTTATCTCAAGAGTATTCTTAAAGCTTCCTAAGTCTTTGGTCTGAGGGACCAGCAAAGGCTGTGCTATGTACAAGATATCCCAAAGTGCAAATGGCAGCAAAGAAAGTTTGAGGAACTAAACTCTAAGACTGCTAATGACTGACCTGAGATTGATCACTCTGTATACAGATGGCATCTATTAGGCCTTGCCAGCTCCTGGATTCTGTGCTTTCATTTTTGTTGTTGTTTTTAAAAAGCGTGTAACTGAATAAAGTCCAACAACGAATTCACATCACATCCCAAGAGTATTGTTGATAGTACTTGTTGGTTCATGATGAAAAACCAACAGTCAAATTAAGGGAAGATCCTTTCAAATGGATGATATTTGGGTTTACAACCAGCCACAGGTACAATACTGGATAACTGAGGACCCTCAGGGCTCAATGACCTGGGAAGAACCTTTTTGCTAACAGCCACAGGTCAGATGAAAACTCTGTAAGCATCATTCTCTTAACTTCTTGGCCAGAAATTTAACCATCTCTAAATAAATATTTATTCTGATCTATTGGTGATTCAAATAATTACTTTTAACATGCCAAGGCATAATTGATTCAAGTAACTTCTTTTTGCCATCTGATTAAGATACAATTAAAAACAATTATTTCTTGCCAACAAGAAAATTGAAGCAGAAAAGGCAAATGACTCACAGGTGGCAGATTACCAAATCTGTAACAGAGATAAGAGCATACACTAACTGGTAAGTTCCTCCTGGTTTCCTCAGAGTTTGACTGGTCAGGGAAGGGTACCTGGGAAAGATCCTTGTGGCATAGGAGTCTTCCAGCCAGACCCTTGGCTCATTTAACAACTGGGTCATATGGTGCTGCTCCAAGCCCTGCTACAGTAAGAGTCAAAGTAAATATATCCCCATAACAATGACTCTGAAGGGCTGGTTTAGCATGGCATCATTCCCAGTAGGCATTTCTAAACAAACAACTCACATCATTGCTGATCTCAAAAAACCACTGTCTTTAAA
Source organism: Microcebus murinus (assembly GCF_040939455.1). Lineage (NCBI taxonomy): Eukaryota > Metazoa > Chordata > Mammalia > Primates > Cheirogaleidae > Microcebus > Microcebus murinus. Next base: position 126,432,834 of record NC_134136.1, on the reverse strand, counting down.
CCAAGTAGATGAAAGTGAGGAGGAAAAAGAGAGACAGACTCTGTGGCAGTATAGTTCTGTAGCTTTTTTGTTTTACTGAAAGACACTAAGGGTCAGCAAGGGCTGGTATGAGGGCTGCAGGGTAACAATTCACATATCCAGTGCTACCTTCTCCCTTGTTGCTGGACAAGACCTCTGAGATTTATACCCACAGTTTGGAAGTTGCCACTGGCAAGCAGAAATCCCCATGTGCACAGCTTATATAGCCAAATTTGTAGGGGTTGTAACTACTTTTTTGGGGAGAGAAATACAGTTGTATTATGGTTATTGATTGCAGGTTAAATGTAACCTGTGCGAGACAGGATAGCGAGTCTTTATCCTACCACAGCAGATTCCCTTTACATCAATGACAGGTCTGTTACTGAGAAAATGGAATATGACTCTATGACATCAGTGTTTCTAAGAAGATAATTTGGTTAAAAGATTGTGCTACAATGTTGTTCTAGGGGCCACCACCTTTTGCCTCATGCTAATTCTAACAAATATACATATGTAAAATTTGAAAATTATGCTTGGTGAGTTGTTCCTAAGCCTTTTGTTCTTACAACAGTCAAAGGGTGAGAATGTGTTTTGTCTTATTAATTTGGGGGATTGATATTTAAATACAGGTTTTTCCTATTGATAAGGTGGCAAATAGGATTTTTAAAACCCTATTAGAATAAAATTCCCTTCAAAGTAATCAAAATAGCAACCCCATTTTCCCTTGAGTACTGTAATATATAATACTCTACTTAGTACCTGGGATAATAGATAAGGCATTAAGGTAGCTCAAAGTAAAACAAAAAACGGTGAGGTGGGAGTAGTACAGAATTCCAGTTAAAGTTTAATGATGACATAATCCTTTGGTTTCTGAAAGTGTACTAATATTGATCTTTTATAAGCTGCAGAGAGAAACACCGTAATATATCATAACCCAAACATAAGTATATAAGGTTGGTTTTTTAGAAATTATAATGGATGAGACTAGGAAAAGGAGACTTTAGTCTTTAGTTTTGGCTCTTCCACTGGCTCCTTGGGCAACCCTGTGTGAGTAATCTCACTCAGCAAAGGCCTCATTTCTCTAACCATAGAGTGAAGGACTTAGATTGACCAGAGGCCAACAAACTTTAGTCCAGGTCAGTTTTTGTATGGTGCTCAAACTAAGAATGTTTTTCACATGTGAAAGGGGTTGGAAAAACAAAACACAAAAAAGAATATGTGACAGAAATCCTATGTGGCCCAGAAAGCCTAAAATATTTACCATCTGGCCCTTGAAAGAAAAAGTTTGCTAACCCCTGCACTACACAGATGGTTCAGTCACCTGAGACACTTGAAAGCATCTCAGCCTCCCAGGAACTAGCCTTTGGAGGTGTCTTAGCAAAGTTACCTAACTCTTCTGAGCCTTAGGCTCCCCATCTCCCAGATGCCCAGCTCAGAGGGCTGTGCTGGGTACTGAACGCAAAGCACCTAACAAGTGTTTGGATGGACATAGATGCTCAGTGCACAGTTACTACTACAACAAAATGTTAGGCCACTACCTCTGAAAACTACCTAGGCAAAAGTTATAATGGTTGTTATAGGTAAGGACACATCCTGTTCACAGAGGGCAAAATCTCTTCTATTCCTCCTTCCTTTGCTGGTATGAAGGTATCTAGCTGGAAACACATGACATGAAGGGGTACCCAGAGCAGACTGTAGCAAAAATTAAAGTGGGTTTAAGAAATTTTATCTATAAAGTTTTCTTCCCCCCTCAGTCAAGCTAACAAACGGACCAGTTCCTCAAGTCCTCATACACAGTGACCACAGTGGTTCCCTTGTGTGGGAACTATTTCCCCAGGAACTTTTGGAAAGCTCAATTTTGAGGGAAGAATCATTTCCAAAGCCTTAGATCAGGTGTCCTCAAACTACGGCCCGTGGGCCACATTCGGGTGTTTTTGCCCGCTTGTTTTTTTACTTCAAAATAAGATACGCACAGTGTGCATAGGAATTTGTTCACAGTTTTTTTAAACTATAGTCCATCCCCCCAACGTTCTGAGGGACAGTGAACTGGCGCCCCGTTTAAAAAGTTTGAGGACCGCTGCCTTAGATGAACAAGAGTTTTTGATTGTTTTTCAAACCCACATTAACTTTCTAGTATCATTCAACACTAACGTGCCTTGTTCTTTATATAAGAAAATACTGAATCTCTTACTTTACAAGTAATATCTAGACCATAGGAATTTTCTCCTCTACTTGTCGCGCCTCCCATTTTTTCAATTCTTGAGATCACACCCAGAGGAACATCAAGTATTAGAGCAGAATCCTGCAATGGAGAAAAATACAAAAGTCAATATTTCTATCAGTATAATTAAAACATCAAAAACATACTAAAAGAATCATATACTTTCAAGGTGTTTTTACCTTGGTCCTTTTTACCACTTTATGAACAAAAATGTGACACAGATCACACATAAAAGAGCAAGCATTGAAACAGTCAATTATGCAATCAAGATGCATCCCTAAACATTTGCTATTGTGTGCTGTCTGTGCAATAAAGACTAAACTCCCAAGTACACATTTCCAGGGCCCCCGTGCTGTCCCCTTCCTACCTGTTTCTGTAGGCTTCTCTCCCACAACATTCTGCACCCCAACTAAGTGAATTCCTTCACCATTCTTCAAACAACACTTGGTCTCTAATCAGGCCATGTGCTTTGCTCAAGGTGTTCCCTTCCCCTAAAATGAAGTATCTTTCCCAACTACCAAAATTCTCCCCATGGCTTCACCCCTGGATCAGCAAGCATCACCTCTAATGAAGCCTTGCTTCCCAATTAGATCAAGCAATATTAATTACGTCATCCTCAGAAGTTCCATAGCTCTTGATTCAGACTGCTATTACAACACTTGCTTCATTCAGCCTTGTTACCACAGATTTACATGTCTGTGTTCCCCCACTAGAAACCAAGCATCTGGAAATGGTGCTTGTCTCAGGCAAGGGTGTGTTTACCAAAGCAGAGGGCCCGAACACACAGCTTCTCCATCATTTGCTATCCAATGCTAGGTGTGTGTGGTCCACAGAATGCTGGCATGATGAAATCATGTTAGTGAAGTCATATCACAATCATTGCCACAAGCAGCTGCCACATACAAAATACCTCTCTACGCCACATACTGCAATAGGGACTTGGCACGCATCCTCTCATTTTATCCTCACCACCACTGCAAAATGTAGGGGAAGTATCCCTGTTTCCTGATGTGGCAACCAAGGCTTTAAAAAGATTCAGTAACTTGTTTAGTAAATATGAAGCAGGGTTCAGATTTAAGCCAAGGCCTGGAAACACACATCAAAAGAACCATAAAAATGGTCCTACTCTTTGATCCAATAATCTCATTCCTGAGAACTTACGGCTATCATTCAACAGGAGGAAAAAAAGCTATATGCATGAAGCTGTTAAGTGGAGCCAGAGGTGGATATCAGGATGGAGAAAATTATAGTTAGCTCCATACTTGTTCCATAAAGTTGACTATTAAAGTTATGGTACATGGAAAAATAAGTTTAAGTGGGAAAAAGCAGCATACAAAATATACTATGATCACAATAACATAAAATACATATTCATATGAACAAAGATATGAAAGGGCATACAGTTTTTATTATTTTTGAGACAGAGTCTCGCTCTGTTGCCCGGGCTAGCATGCCATGGTGTTAGGCTCGCTCACAGCAACCTCAAACTCCTGGGCTCAGGCGATCCTCCTGCCTCAGCCTCCCAAATAGCTGGGACTACAGGCATGTGCCACCATGCCCAGCTAATTTTTTCTATATTTTTAGTAGAGACTGAGTCTTGCTCTTACTCAGGCTGGTCTTGAACACCTGAGCTCAAACGATCCACCCGCCTCAGCCTCCCAGAGTGCTAGGATTACAGGTGTGAGCCACTGTGCCTGGCCAACTATACAGTTTTTAATCTAAAATTTTCCTTAATGTGTTAAGTAACTTTGTTCTTTAAAAATATCCTTTTGAGGGATACAAATAAAAGTTTTATTTCAAATGCTTCATAAAATATAAATGTAGCTCATGGGTTATCTAGAAATTCAAAAGGTGTAAGACCTAGATATAGAAAACTGCTGGAACCTTGAAAAAAAAAAAAAAAAAAAAAACAACAAAAAAAAACAAAAGGTGTAAGACCATGGGCATGTGTACCATGGAATACTACTGAGCAACAAAAATGAATGACCTACTGATATGTGCAACCTGGAAGAATCTTAAGGGCACTATGCACAGTAAATAAAGCCAATCTTACAAGGTCACACATGCTGTATGAGTCCTTTTACACATTCTTTAATGATAAAACTGTAGACATGGAGCATCAAGAAGTGGCTGCTAGGGGTGGAGGGGAGGGTGTGACTACAAAGGGGCAGCACGAGTGTGTTCTTTGGTGGTGATGGGACAGTTCCATATCTTCATTGTTGATGGTGGTTACCTGGGATAAGATGCCACAGAACTATGTATAAAAACATACAAAGAGTGTATAAAAAAACTGAGAAAATTCAAGTATGGTCAGAATCTAGTTAACTATACTGTGCCAATCAACTTCCTAGTTTTGATAAAGCAATACAGTTATTTGGGGGAGCTGGGTGATAGGTACACGAGACCTCTCTGTACTATTTTTATAAATTCTATGAGTTCATAATTATTTCAAATAAAAAAGCAAAAAAGTCTAAGAGTATAGTTATCATAGTACAAAGAGCATAAACTCTTAAGGTAGACAAAATTGGTCCAATCTGAGTTTTGATGTTTATTAGCTGGATAACTTTGGCAAGTTACTATCTCTTGGCCACATCTACCTGCAAAGTAGGAGTGTTAGAGATAAGTGATTTAAAGTACCTGGTGCAATGCTTGTCAATGGTAGCTAGAAAACAATGGAAGTTATTATTATTATTATGGCAAAGAATATCTTAGTATTTGGAAGACGTAACTGTGCTCTGCAAATATAGTGGATAAGTATGCTCAAGCAAGCATCTGACAGGTCTGTTTGTATCTATAAGGAGGAATTTTTTAGCTGTTGCCATGGAGTGAGAAACCTCACTACATGATTAAAACCCAAATGCCAAAAAATGAAAACACTACTCAGTACACTGTACGTATATATTAATAGGTGCATATTATGATGTACTTCTCAATGTAGTCCAGTTATTAAAAACATACTATCAAGCAGTCTGTTATTATGTTTAGATTATACTATATTGAAATTTATGAGGATCTGTGAACTGTATTCCTAAATGTCAAACTTAAACTTAAAATACACAGACTAGACACTAAATAAAAGTCTGATACTCTAACACTAACATGGAAGCAAGAATGTTAAAAAAAAAAAAACAGAAGAATTAAAAGTGACATAAAGCCTTGCTGCTCTCTGTCCCTGTGTAGAGGAAATTCTATAGTTCAGTCTGCTCTGGCCCTACACAAAATGGAAAATAGGACACTGAAGAGAACTAGCCAGCTCCTGACCAAAGGCACCCACAGCCTGATGAGGCTACCTGCACATTCTCCATGAATGACACATTCAAGATTAGATAGCTCAGCAGGCTGAACTGGAAGATCCAAGAATAGGAAAATTAGCTTAACTCTCTGGAAACCTGAATCATCACGATCTAAATATCAATAAATATTTAAGGATTCTCAAAGGTCTAGTCTAACTAAATTCTGTGCCTTTGTTCCTTTAAGTATCTAAAATAATTGAGAAGTTAATATGACAAACAAGTAAAACAATGCATCCACTCTCTCTCAAGTATCTACTAAGTAACAAAAACTGTACTGGGCACTGAGGTCCATAAAGATAAGATGCAGAGTTGTTCTCATGGAGCTCAGGGCCTCACTCTATCTGGGAGATAAGACACATGTGCCCAAGTAGCCACGATACCAGATTGCCAAGTGCCAGGAGCCCTAAGAAAAGTCCAGACAAAGTGGAATGGGAGACAGAGGAGGGCAAGCCGATATCTTATTGATTGGATCACATGAAGGTTCTGTGGTGATGACCACATTAAAGATGAGCCTTAAAGGATGGAGCAATAGCAGTTGGAGACTGGCATTCCAGAAACAGGTAAAAGTCACATCAGCTGCACGTGTGGGAAAGCATGAGGATTTTATTAAAAAATAAGCAGGCCAGTGTAGGGGACTGACATATATTTTCCTAGTTTAAGAATTAAAGTTAGTGAGTAATGTACATGTTCTGCCCAGAGTGTTTGAAAGTAATCTGTTCCAGACAAGGTCCTTGTGATAAACAAGGATGTTGCCTAGAGGCATAACAAAGGACCTGAGTTGTAAGCAAGCTGAGCTACCCCGCCCCACATCATTGGGGGTCTGGAGGCCACATGATAAACACATTGTTCCTGTGATTGCTGCGTACACCCCATAAGATGGCTGGTTAGTCAATGACAGGTAAGACCCCAAAAGGGAGGGGTGACCTAAGCCAGGCACAGCCACCGGGGTTCAGCTGAAGATCTTGGGGGGTCACCCTAAGAGAAGCTGGGGATGAGAAATGCCCCCTGTGGCTCACCTTGCCCATCCTTGCTAATCTTGGTCCTTTATCTATGCCTAGTGCCTAGAGCAACCACCTTGAAATTCTGAGTCAGGGGATATCTGCTTCCCTAAGGCTATTCTGGAATCTATGGCTATCCTTGCCATGCCTGGGTGGTTACGCACAAGGAACTAACTTTAATCTTTTAGTATAAAAATAAAACTGACCCGGTGTATTATTACTCAAGTCAACTGTCTGTATGTGTGTCCATGTTTTTCTTTGTGTTCTGCGTTTGTGTTTTATGTTCTGTCACTTGCATTCAAGCATCAGCTTCCATGGTTTGAGAAGTAGGTGTAGCCTTTCCTTGCTAGCCCAGAGTGCTCGGTGCTGCTACATGAATCTTCATCAAGCACCATTTCATTGTGGCATTCCTCTTCTCGAAAAGCATCCTGTGGCTCTCTGTAACCTTGATCCTAGCCCTGTGATACTCCCCAGGGAATTCTTGTCAGGTTTAAGACCAGGTGACAAGAATTCCCAGGGGAGTATCACAGGGCTAGGATCAGGGTTACAGAGAGCCACAGGATGCTTTTCGAGAAGAGGAATGCCACAATGAAATGGTGCTTGATGAAGATTCATGTAGCAGCACCGAGCACTCTGGGCTAGCAAGGAAAGGCTACACCTACTTCTCAAACCATGGAAGCTGATGCTTGAATGCAAGTGAGGGGCTAATGAGGATCTGAAAGTGGAGAGGGCTGAGGCAGAAAGTGAAAGCAATTAGCCACTGGGGAAAGCCAAGACTATAGGCCAAGGTCTCTGCCATGGATAATGGTGGTATCACAAAAAGATGTGAAGAACACAGGAGGGGGTTTTATAGAAAGATTAACAAAGCCAATTTTAGACACTCTGGGTTTGAGATTATGATAAATAAACCAAGTACAGATATTCAGGAGGCAGCTAGAAATACAGAACTAGAAGAGATCCCAAGGGCACTTCAAACTCAAGATGTCCAAAACTAAACACATGATTTTTCTCTCCAAGGTTGCCTGTCTCGGTGGCTGGAAACCAAGGAGTCACCCCCAACATCCCCTTCTCTACCATGTTGATCTCTTAAATCAGTCTCGAATTTGTCAGCTTCTCCAACTCTATCAGCAACTTCTCTGGCCCACTGCCACAGCAATCTCTCTGCATCCACTGTTGCTCTGCTACAATCTGCCCTCCACAGCAGCCAGGGCAATGTTCTAGAAAAGCACATCTGATCCTATCATTCCTCTGCTCACACCACTTCAAAAGCATCTTGACACTGAACTCTAAAAACGCAAATCCTGGGAGCGGTGGGGGAGAGATGTAGGTCAAAGGATACAAAATTTCCGTTAGATAGAAGGAATAAATTCAAGAGATTATTATACAACATGGTGACTATAGTAGGTAATACTGTATTGTAGTCTTGAAAATTGCTGAGAAATTTTAAGTGTTCTCACCAAAAATAAATGTGTGAGGTAATACATATATTAATTAGCTTCACTGACCCATTCCACAATGGATATGTATTTAAAAATACATGTAACATGATATATACAATTTGTCAATTAAAAATAAATAAAAATAAAAACCCAAATCCTGAACAGGGTTGGTGATGCCTAGGTCATCTGGCCACTGCCTACCTTTCCTGCCTCACCTCCTGCCATTCTACACTCCACCAGCCACACTGTCATCTTGTCATGCTCCCCTTGGTCTCAAGTCCTCCTCTCAGCTGCTTTTCACCTCCCTAAACCCTGCCTCACATCTAGGTAACTGGTATGTCTTCTTCAGATCACAGGTCAAGCATCATTTTCTCAAGACAATTTCCAGGCTCCCCAACTATTGCATTCCTGTACTACTCCCATGCAACACTGACTGTAGCTGGTTATTACGTATCGCTGTGATTATTTGAAGAACGCCTGTCAATCACGTTAGAACTATGAGCTTAAGGAGAGAAGAACTGGGTCTTTGGGCTCACCACCATATCCCAGCGCCTGGCACAGTGCTTGACACAAGCTGGCTTTCAAATACCCAATCAATAAAGAACAGAAGATTGGGACTAGAACTAGAGTAAGCAAGTGACAAATGAAAAAGAAGAAAGTAAGGAAAGAATTACGGGGCAAACATATTTAGGAGGCAGGAAAGAAAACAAGAACTGCAGATCTGAATGAAGATGGTGGACGAGAAACACCACCAGACAGAGTGTCTCTGCAGAAAAGACAGATTCCAGCAGAAATTAGAAGAAAGAAGCAAGAAGACGAGCATACATCAGACGAGGGTTGGAAGGAGGGGTACTTGAGACCACGGGAGACTCCACAGGAGGAGGTTGCAGAGGAGAACTGGAAGCCGAGACTGCCAGAGGAGCCTGGAGACCAGCGGCAAGGGTAGGTAGAGCGATTAACTCTCCCCTCCCTTGCATCTTGGACTGCTGGTGGGCGCCCCAGCGACTAGAAAGACCTGCGGACACCAGTCCAGAGACGGCCACCGCCAGTGAGCGGTAAGCCTGTAGCGGACATGGCACCAGACTCCCAAATCCCGCAAGAGCACTTCCCTGTGGACAGACCAAGCCGCGGGGCAGGCACCATATTGCCTCATTCTCCCCGCCCCCGACGCTATCCACGGCTGCCGAGAGAGACAGTATAGCCACCAGCCGAAGGCACCTCCAGGGAACGGGACCTTCCCTTTTGGGGCCCTACAGCCGACTAAGGGGACCTCAGACGGTGAGCTCCGCACCCGCCAGCCCTCCCAGGTGCTGCTGGCCCGGTGATTCCAGGAGAACGGGGCAGACCCTGAGGCTGAGAGACATAGACCCAGCTTGGGCTCCCCGTGGGTGAATTGGGACCGGCACCCCTCTCCCTGGTGGAGATAGAGTTTGAACTCTGGGGCTCACAGGTCAGACCTGCATATCAGATCCCATGCACCAAGGTCTCGCATTGCCCGGGGCACAGAATGGATACACATGAACAGCCTACTGAAGTGTGTGTGCCTTCAGGGGCAGATCAGGATCCTAGAGGGCAACCCTCCTCCCAAAGGGAGGTCGTGCACCCAGCCCAGGTGGCTTTCTTGCGCAGGGAACCTCCCGGCCGGCATCACAGTCAGGGGAGGCCTGGTGGCGTGTGGTCTGGCCTGCTGGCAGAGACCCAGGAGTAGCTGCGGAGTTGGGGAGGGTGGAAAGAAGTGAGGCCCGCTCCAGACTGCGGATCTCAAACAGCACCACCACCACACGCAGACTCTCTGACTAAGCAGGGCCATTCCAGCCCCTCCTTGACAGCTTTTCCCGGAAGCAGAAAACAGAACTTTGACCCCTACTAACCGCATTGGTGGTGCCTGAGGGCAGGCTTACCCAACCCAGCTCCACCCAGACTCACTCCCAGACCAGCCCTCACTGAAAGGGAGAAAAGGACACACCTGGAAGTCCCAGGGCCCCAACAACCACCTGAGGCACTAGAGTGCCTCTCTAGAGGAACAAGAGCTGGTCACAGATCACAAAAACAACAGCATAGCCTGTTCCTCCAAGCAAGCGCCACCTACTGACAAGGAGGACACCCTGCACACCCTCTTCACAGCACCTACTGACTCATATACAGGGAGTGGTCAAACGTCACCTACAGACGGCACCTACTGGCTCAGAAACTAAACAAGGCGTGTGAATACTAAAATAAAAACCTAAAGGAAAGAAGCAACAACTGATCAACATGGGAAGAAATCAGTGAAGAAACTCCAGAAATATGAAGAACCAAACGGAAAACACACCCCCAAAGAGGAGCACCAGCCCCTCAGAAACGGACACCAACCAAAATCAGGCAACCAAAATGACAGAAGAGGATTCCGAATGTGGATCATAAGAAAATTCAACGACCTGCAAGAACAACTCAATAACCAACACAAAGAAACCACAAAAAGCCTCCAGGACCTGGAACAAAAGTTCACTACAGAAATCGATACAATGAAGAAAAGTTTAACCAAACTCCTAGAAATGAAGAATCAATTCAGGGAACTACAAAATTCAGTGGAAAGCCTCAAGAACAGGGTAGATCAAACAGAAGAAAGAATCTCAGAGATTGAAGATAACACCTTCCAATTAAATAAATCAGTCACAGAGATAGAGCAGAGAAACAAAAGAGCAAAGCCTACAAGAGATGTGGGATTATGTGAAGAAACCTAATGTGAGGGTCATAGGGTTACCAGAAGGGGAAGAAGAAAATACTCAAGGGTTGGACAAGCTATTTAAAGATATAATAGAGGAAAATTTCCCAGGCCTTGCTCAAAATCTCCATATACAATTTCAAGAAACTCAGAGGACCCCTGGGAGATTCAGTGCAAACAGGAAGACGTCATGACATGCAGTCATCAGACTGACCAAAATATCAACTAAAGAGGCCCTTCTAAGAGCTATAAGATCAAAGAAGCAAGTAACATACAAGGGAAAGCCAATTCGAGTAACATCAGACTTCTCTACTGAGACTTTACAAGCAAGGAGAGACTGGAGCCCCATTCTCACTCTTCTGAAACAAAACAATGGCCAGCCTAGAATATTATTCCCTGCAAAACTAAGTTTTGCATATGAAGGAGAAATCAAGACATTCTCAGATAAGCAAAGACTGAGGGAATCGACCAAGACAAGACCAGCCCTTCAAGAAGTACTCAAAACAGTGTTACCCACGGATCAGCATAATAAACACTCATGAATGTAAATCTACTCAATGCTAAAGATCAAAGACCAGACACTACAATGGCTTGAGAGAGAAAACAAAGCAACAAAGTTCAACCCAACAAAATGAACAGAAATCTTCTCCGCCTATCAGTTATCTCAATAAATGAAAGGGCTTGAACTCCCCACTCAAGAGACATAGGCTGGCCGAATGGATGAAAAAAATACAAGCCAAGTATCTGCTGCCTTCAGGAAACACATCTAACCTGCAAGGACATTGACCTAGGCAAAGAATTTATGAAGAAGACCCCAAAGGCAATCACAACAGCAACAAAAATAAACAAATGGGACCAAATGAAATTAAAAAGCTTCTGCACAGCCAAAGAAACTGTCAAGAGAGCAAACAGACAACCCACAGAATGGGAGAAAATTTTTGCAAGCTACACATCTGATAAGGTGCTGATAACTAGAATCTATTTAAAACTCAGGAAAACCAGCAAGAAAAAATCAAACAACCCTATCAAAAAATGGGCAAAGGACATGAATAGAAACTTCTCAAAAGAAGACAGAATAATGGCCAACAAATATATGAAAAAATGTTCAACATCTCTAATCATCAGGGAAATGCAAATCAAAACCACAATGAGATATCACTTAACTCCAGCGAGAATGGCCTTTATCAAAAAGTCCCCAAACAACAAATGCTGGCATGGATGCGGAGGGAGAGGAACATTCCTAAACTGCTGGTGGGACTGCAAACTAGTTCAACCTTTGTGGAAAGCAATATGGAGATACCTCAAAGTGATACAAGTAGATCTACCATTTGATCCAGCAATTCCACTACTGGGCATCTACCCAAAAGATCGAAAGTCACTTTATGAAAAAGACACCTACACTCGAATTCTTATAGCAGCACAATTCACAATTGCAAAGCTATGGAAACAATTGAAGGGCCTATCAATTCATCAGTGGATTAATAAAATGTGGTATATGTACACCATGGAGTACTACTCAGCTTTAAGAAACAACGGTGATATAGCACCTCTTGTATATTCCTGGATACAGCTGGAACCCATTCTACTAAATGAAGTATCTCAAGAATGGGAAAACCAGCACCACATGTACTCACCAGCAAATTGGTATTAACGGATCAACACCTAAGTGGACATATAGGAGTAACATTTATTGGGTGTCAGGAGAGTGGGAGGGGGGAGGAAGGGACGGGTGTATACAACCACAACGAGTAAGAAGTGCAACGTTTGGGGGATGGACATCCTTGAAGCTCTTCCTCGAGGGGGGAGGGGAACATGGGCAATATAAGTAACCTTAACACTTGTACTCCCATAATACACTAAAATAAAATTAAAAATAAAAATAATAATAAAAAGAAAACATGAACTGCATAGAAGGCAAAAGGCAGTAGTGGGAGAAGAGTCAAGAATGTATGGGGAAAGGACAAAGAAGAAAGGGGTAGGCTACAGTATTGATTGCTGCAGAGAAGTGAAGAAGTGGAGGATTCAACCAAGGCCAGTGGAACTGAGCAGTGAAGGAGCAGTTTCAGTAGGGAACAGAAGCCGGACCACAAGAAGTTATGGAGTGGATGGTCTGGAAGTGGAAGCACCATGTGTGGACTAATCGTTAAAGAAGTTTGGCAAAGAAGGGGAAGACAGAGGATAATACTATTGGGGGCAGGAAGAACACAAGAAGATGTTTTACAATAAAGAGACTTGAGCAGATTTGCAGACTAGGGGAGAAAGAGAACCAAAAATGATGGAAAACAAAAATGTAAGACACAGAATAACCAATGGAGCACTAAGACTCCAGAGGAGGTAAAAGGAGAAATGTTTGGTGAGAGGGATTCACTTTGGAAAAGAAGACATGTAGTTCCTACCTCTCAGATGTGAGGGAAGGAAGAAAAGATGAGCGAAGGTAGACATCCTTAGGTTGAGGGGAATTTACAAGAGCTCAGAGAGGACCACTTTTAACTTTTCAACAGAACAACAGACAAGGTCAGCTAAAGAGCACAGAAGGTTTGTCACTGCAGTGGTGGAGGACGTAATGAGAAGTCAATCTGAGACTAAAAGAATTGCCAAACCAGAGATGAGACACTTTCTGAGGTCTGAAAGCCTAATTTGTAGTGGAGCTAATAAATTGGATCCATTATGTAACTTTCAACATCTGGGCTCAGCAGCCCATATACCTTCCAAGTTTGGGGATTAGCATGGGAACAAGGGGCAGAGAAACCAAGGGTAATAGCAGGAACTGTCTTTTTTTTTTTTTTAAAAAAAAAAAAAAAAAAAAAACCTGAAAACAGTATTCATTTTGCAGCAGCAATATAAGATGATTTAAGACTCGAAGTTTAAAAGAATATCTAGAGTATGGATCCCACTGGTATTCTTATTTATAGACACACTAGGGTGTTTTATTAATAATGGTCTATTTAGTATTATTTCACTTACTTTAAAATATAAAGAACTGAATCCACTACACAGAAAAAAAGACAATCTTGAAAGGTTTCCAATGCATTTTTTTGAAAAGAACAATACTACGGGACTCCTTTTTGCTTGTGCTTGTAATGAAATGGGCTAGCCTTCCCTCTGGGAAAGAATATAGGTTAGGCTTTTAAATGCTCACAATGGAAGGTAAACTTTGTCTCTCTTCCTGGTGGTATCCAAGGCTTACAGCTCCAATGGCAGCCAACAATAGAGATTAGGGAATATAAGTGTTGCTGCACTTTTTAGATGCCCAGCTGTTAGACGGCATGCCACCTAGCACCTGTCTGAAAGTCATTTCAGAACTGGATATTTGCTAGAGTCTGACATGTGGACTGTCCACCCATATTGATTCTCCAAAGTCTATCTCTGTGCTGGTAACCCATCAGCAAAGCAAAGTAGACCACATTATGCTAGTCCTTCAGAGAAATAGTTTTACTGAGTAAACATTAACGTATGTGTTGTCTTTATAGAGGGTCAACAAAAGAACCATTGAACTGAACAGGATTCAAGAATCTTTGGTAATATACTGCCTTAACAATAGAATCACTATGTTAGTACCTTTTAGAGACAAGCCAAACAACAAATTTCTCCTTGAATTTAACCCAGGAAGAATGTGCTATTTCTGTCTTATCAGAAAATGAAAACTGTATGCCCAACATGTTTCTCATCTTGCCAGCAGTCGTGAACTTCGAGCCAAATTATACTGCCCAGGGATTATGATCTGGTCAACCAGAAGGCCTTAGAAGCCCCCATTCCTTTAGCTTCCTACACATTTCCTATATGCCATTCTAAAAAGGAGTATGTGGAATGACCAGGAACAAGAAATTCCATCTTTTGGCTGGCAATTACCTCTGGTGTGAAGGTGCAAGAGGGGATGGGACTTCTTCAGCTGGGTGGTGGATCCACAGATGTTTATGTTATTCTTTATATACTTTCTATATTAAACAGCTAAAATAATTTCTAAAGGGGTTGGGAGGCAAATGGTAGGGATGGGGTAGGGTGACCACATGTTCCAGGTGGAAAAAAATGGCTGGAGTCATCCACAAGTGCAGAAGCACAGGGTTTGTTTAGGGACTAGTGAGCAGCTCGTAGGAGCTGGAGCATGGGGTGTATTCTCAGGGCAGAGGTGGGAAAGAACAATGCTGGGAAGATAAGACAGGAGTGGCTTGGAGAGGACTATGAACACCTGGCTAAGGAATGTGTGACAAGGTAGGAAAGAAGCCACTGAGAGTTTCTGAGCAGAGGAATGGAAGGATTGCAAGTACATATTAGGGAGGAGATAGAATGCACTGGAGGGAGGCTGAAGGCAGGGAGGCCTACATGAGGGAGGTTGCAAGGGCCTGTGGGGGCAGATGATGCTGGGGACAAGGCTGTGAATGAGGGTGGGGCAAAAGGATTAGCAAGGAAAGGGCAAATATGCAAAAGTCTGCAGAGGAGAAGGGAGGATGGGCAGACAGTGGTAACTCCAGGGTGACAGGAAGAAAAGTGGCATCATTAAAAGAGACAAAAACACCAAAAGTAGGAACTGGGGGAGGGAGAAGGAGCTGAATTATTTCAGATTGGCCATGAGTCTGGGATTAGTTCAAAAGTCAAGAAATATGCAGGAGAGAGTAAAGAATGAGAAACTAAGGCGCCAAAAACAGTCAATGCCAGGGCCTTGGCCAGGCCAGCATCTGCTTTTCCTCCTCATCAGCTGATGTCACTCACGTTCAGATGGAAGAATATATGGAAAGGGGCTCAGTAAACTCTAAGGAGCTTTGTCTTAATTATTTATTTATTTATTTTTTAAATGTATTTTATTTTTTTCCTTTTTTTATTTTTTACAGATTATGGGAGTACAAATGTTAAGGTTACATATATTGCCCTTGCCCCCCTCGAGTCAGAGCTTCAAGCATGTCCATCCCCCAGTTGGTGTGCATCCTACTCATTATGTATGCATATACCCATCCCCTCCTCCCTCACCTGCCAGACACCCAATAGATGTTATTCCTATATGTCCACTTAGGTGTTGATCAATTAATACCAATTTGCTGGTGAGTACATGTGGTGCTGGTTTTTCCATTCTTGAGATACATCACTTAGTAGAATGGGTTCCAGCTCTATCCAGTAAAATACAAGAGGTGCTATATCACCATTGTTTCTTAAAGCTGAATAGTACTCCATGGTATACATATACTACATTTTATTAATCTACTCATGTATTGATGGGCACTTGGGTTGTTTCCACAGCTTTGCAATTGTGAATTGTGCTGCTGTAAACATTCGAGTGCAGGTATCTTTTTAGTAGAGTGACTTTTGTTCTTTTGGGTAGATGCCCAGTAATGAGATTGCTGGATCAAATGGTAGATCTACTTGTATTGCTTTAAGGTATCTCTGTATTGCTTTCCACAGAGGTTGAACTAGTTTGCAGTCCCACCAGCAATGTAGGAGTGTTTCTATCTCTCCACATCTACACCAACATTCATTGTTTTGGGACTTGTTAATAAAGGCCATCTCCAGTGAGAACACTGGAGATAAGTGATATTTCATTGTGGTTTTGATTTTTTAATTTTTAATTATTGTATATCTTTATAGGGCACATACATATGTGATGTATTAACACAGGCATACAATGTGAATTATCAAATCAGGGTAATTGGAGTTTCCATCCCCTCAGGCATTTTACATTTCTTTGGAACATTCCAATTCCACTCTTTTAGCTATTTTAAAGTATCCTCTAACTTACTGTTAATCATAGTGACTTTGTTATGCTACCAATATTGTTCATTGTATCTAACTATTTTTATGCCCATAACCATCCCTACACCATCCCCTATCTCTGCTACCCTTCCCGGCCTCTGGTAAGCATCATTCTACTCTCTGTCTCCATGGGATCAACTGTTTTAATATTAATATTACCTTAAGGAGATTTGTTAATGTATGATTTTATATCATGTAGAGAAATGACTGAAGCCAAGGGGGTACATAAAGCCATGGAGAAAAGAGTGAATGGGGAGAAGCTCACTGAGGCCTGGATGACCAACCAGTCAGACTCGCAACCCTGTGGACTCTGCCCTCACTGGGGCTCCCTGTGACTCTCCATGGCCTCTTTTCATTCTTATCTTACCAAATCTCGCAACATCTCACACCATAACTCGATACCTTCTGGGGATATTTCTCTTCTACCACAGCCTTTTTAGCAGAAGATTTCTACTGCTCTCGCTGTTGCTGCTCTGTTTTCTCCACTGGCGCTTCTTTGTCTCCCTGCCATGGAAAAATGTTCATGTCCCCCAGGATTCTCTCCATAGCCCACAGCCTTTTATGTTACATACTCTTCCCAGGTAATCTCACATACTTCTGTGGGCTTTAGTGCTGCCTATATGCTAATCACCTCAGAAGCTTCAGAGTCACGCTTCCGCCTGCTCCTGAGACATTTTCACCCTGTAGACGCACAGTTGTAAGTCCTCTCTTTCAGACGCATTTCCCCATAGGGCTTATCTACAACACACCTACTCCCATACTGTCGATTTTGATGAATGGGAGCAGCTCCCATCATTCAAGTAAAAATTCACAGGAGTCATCTCTTGACTCAGCTTCTTCCTTCAACTCCTAGTTCCAAACGCCACCCAAATGCTCCTGAATCTCTCACGGCTGTCCCCTCTTTTCTATCTCCACTATGAATGCATTAGGCCCTTGTTGCTTACCTGGAAAACTAAAATAACATCCTAGTTGGTCTTCCTGCCTCCCTCTCCCTCCCCTAATCCATCAGACATGACTGCAGTCAGAGTCCTTTTCCTAGAACACACACTTGATACATCATTTGCCACGTAACTTGCACGCTGCTTAAGTGTGACTTATTAGACTTTTGAGGCTGCCTGCTGGCTCTTCTTCCAGCCTCATCTCCTCCTGTTCCCCACTCCTCCCTTTACCCTTGATGTTCCAGTTCCCACAGATCACTCAACCATCTCCATAGCATACTGTGCTTTTCTTATCGTTACATATGCGACATGGAAAAGTACCATACGGCTAGGGAAACCCTCTACCTGACATGCTCCTCCCTCCGTCATGTTCAGGAAATTGTTACCATTCTTCAAGACTCGGTTGCAATATCGCCTCCTCTATAATGCATTCTAGGAATCAGCATGCTGGGGTAATAGTCCTCTTCCTTATAATCTCACAACACAATGGATGCCCCTTGCAGGCTCTGTCATATTACACCACAATTGCTCATCTCTACATCCCACAAGGCTGTGCAGGCCTCGGGAGATAGTATTATTCACCTTATGTGGTGTTATATTCACCACAGTGCTCAGTGAATGTTTCTGGAGTGAAGACATGAATGAATAAAGGTTAAATTATCCTTCTCACCCACTATAGTGTCTGAATCCAAAGTTCTCCTGGAAGGGAATCTGAAAACAGTCTTTCTCATGGTTGTCTGCCAGATTAATAGGGTATCACATGCTTACAGTAGCCCCTACATAGTCATAACATTAATCCAAAGCCAAATGTCTTAACACCCTCAAGGTCAAAAGGTGGCTATGGAATTCCTCAATTCCAGAAGCAATGTAAAATCCTTAAAGTGCCACAATGTAGTAGGGTCCATACAGTGACTAGGCCTTCTCTAGGCAGCTCTAACAACATAGAAGCCTGTTCACTCAATGAATATACTTTCACTGAGTGCCTACTGCCTACTGGATACTGCACTAGCTAGGCAAGAAGGACAAAAAGGACTTGGCAATTGTTAAGACCACAGACAGAGCAGCAAATAAGACAGGATTCATTCATTCTACACATACTGGCTGGGTACCTTCGATGTGCCAGGCTCCATCCTAAGAGCTGAAAAAAAACCAGTGAACAGACAGACAGCATCCCTATGCTCACAGATACAACAAATGAGATGAATCAGTGAAATATATATATATAAAATAGTGGATAGTGATAAGTGCTCAGGAGAAAAATTAAACATGAAAGAAGGGTAT
The DNA here is from genome assembly GCF_040939455.1 of Microcebus murinus. Lineage (NCBI taxonomy): Eukaryota > Metazoa > Chordata > Mammalia > Primates > Cheirogaleidae > Microcebus > Microcebus murinus. The sequence goes on along the minus strand of NC_134136.1, from coordinate 126,414,203 downwards.
TAAAAGTTTAGCTAGGGTGGCCAGGGAAGGCTTCACAGCAATTTGTTAACCCAGAGGCATGGAAGAAGGCTGCAGAGAGACAAAAAGGGAGTGATTCCTTCAAGGGAAGCTGGAGAAAGCTCCGGGGGTGGCGAGTTGGGAGTATGACTTTTGAGGTGGGTTCTGAAGGATGAATAGTAGCTTCCGAAAGGGGCAGAGAAAGGGCACCCAGGTTTGGTGAGGACAGCTGGTACATGATGAGAAAAGGGAAGGGGCTTTGCATAGTTTAAGAATGGTACATTTGGGGAGAAGTGCTGTGAGTCAAGGCTAGAGAAGTCAGAGGATTTTTATGCCACACAAAGGAGAATGGATTTTATTCTGTGGGCAACAGGGAGCCAATGATCATTTTAGAATTAAGAAGCTAGTCCATCAGCCTCGCTGTGAGGAGGATCATGCTGGAGGCAGTGCTTAGGGCAGACCATGCAAAAAGGGCCAGGTAGAAGAAGGCCACTGTGGCCATCTAAGGACATGACCACCATTCCTCTACTTCCCTGGGCAATGGGAGGCAGGGAATCTGCCGTTGACACCTTATAACATGTGAGGGCTGACTCCAGAATCAGACTGCACACATCTGGATTCATCACTCCCACTGCAGTGTGTACATACCTGAAACAAACAGGTGTCCACTTCAAAATGTCAGTGAGATGACAGCTCTTTCTCAAACACGTAACAAAATTTTTCACACTTTGCAGCAGAATCCACAATCAATGTTCTTGTTTAGGATTTTAAGTGAAGAACCACTATGATGACTATGTTTTTAGGCTCCTGCATAACCGTTTAAATGGCATTCTTTATATGACATTTTCTGCTATTAGGTGCTTGCTTTTACGGACTAAATATTGTGGTTAATTGCTTAAAATGTTTATGCAAAACTCAGTGGAAGAAGAAATAAGTTAGTAATCAGTGTCAGACAGGCATTTTATTCACCCACTCGGCACTAATCCCCACTCTCTAGGGTGCCATGTGAAAACAAAAATAAAATTTGCTAAGTGTTCTTCCAATTATAAAAGTAATATCTGCTCATTCTAGGTATTTTTTAAAATATTGACAAGTTAAAGGAAGAAAAAAAAAGCATGCATAATTCCATTCTCCAGATATCCCAAGTACTGAAACTTTTGGTGTATTTCCTTCTAGCCTCTTTTCTATAACTAATTTGTTTTACATAGTTGAGATTACACCATATATACAATCTTGTCATGTCATCACAGTGTGAATAATTTCACAGTTCATCATCAGTGATAGCATAAAATGGAACCAGGCACATGTGGCTAGTCAACAAGCCAAGAGTCTCAGAGGGGAAAGAGACTATAATGTTTGTTTTCATTGTGATTTCTGACAATTCTCACATACATTAGCATAAAATCTTTCAATCTATCCTAATTTGACCCTTGGGAGCTGTATAGAATAAATCTAATCCCTGCTCCACAAAAAGGCACTTCAAATATTCTATCATGTCTCTCTTTAGTTGTCTTTTCTTCAGATAATATCAGCATTTATTTTGATCAGCAATCATACTGCAGTCCCTTCACTAGCCTGGTCTTATCTGTACTCTAAAATGTCCCTCTTAAAATGTAGAACTTGGCTTTGATCATGATACTTCAGATGGGGCTACCGTCTCATTTTGTCTGGCCATTATATTATGCTTTTGTTAATTCAGTCTACAGGTATATTAGCTTTTTAATCAGTCCTATCCAATTACTGGTTCTAATAAGCTTGGGCCCCTGTTAAGACAGACTACCTTCATCCTTCACTAATACAACTAAGTATCAGTTTTTACTAAGTAAATGTTATCCACGCTAAATTTTGTATTATTAGTTTTGCGCCAACATCCTAGCCAATTAAGATCATTTCAAACTCTGATTCTGTCATCTAGCACATTGGCTAATTTAGAGTTTTTCACATATTGGACATGAATGCCTTCTACGTGCTACTCTGCACTGCATTAGACATGGGAGAGGAAGGGTCCTGCACAGCAGGCTGCTAGTGACCATCCCTCCTGGCTGGCATGAAGCACTGAGTATACAGTCTATAACTCCGCCTAAGTATACTGCCACCGTTCAGCCCATGTGTCTCTACCGGGGTCTGTCTGTCATATGCCTTGACTCTATCACGACAATGTGCCAACAACACTCCCAATGGTTTCTTTCTTTTGTACGTACTTAAAAATCATCTGTTTAAAATGATTATTTTTAGAATGTTTGCCAATTGTTGCCAAGGGTTGACATCTAGCTTGCTGTTAACTTCCAAAATCTTCTTCTCCATTCTGGAAAATGAGAACATTTACTCATCTCCAGTCTTAAATGTACAAATAGATTCACATAAATTAAATGCCCTGTGGCCTGATCCATGCACCCATCTCTATGAGCACTTTGTTGTAGGAGATACTATAAGTTGGGGCAGCTATAAAAGCAGGCTGCCACAGCTAAGGCAATAGGCATAACAACATTTTTTCCCAAAATTCAGACATAATATGAAAATTATAAAATAAAAAGATAAAAAGACACAAACTAATCTAGATTAGAATTGCCCTAAAAAATGGGTGGAATAAAAGCAAAAGCTACATTTCCCAAGCAGTTTCAAGGTCTCCTGTGTACATGCTGCTGACAGGCTACTCTTTTCTGTATCCTGGACCTAGACCCCTCTTAGTCCATCCCATCAAAATATACCTGCCCCTTCAGACTGACCTGGGCAGTGACAACCCACCACATTTACATAAGTACTCCTGTGACAGCCATAGTGGTTACACGCGCTCTCTTCCCCTTTTGGGGCATCTCTTCTCTATGTCATTGTTTCATCAACGGACTGTTCCTTGAAATGGCACAGCAGACATTTCATGGCCATGGACTGAAAAGGTAGAGTGGCAGTAAGCAATACCATAGCCATCCTAGTTCTACACTTGCTACCTAGTGCTTTGTAATTAAACACTTGGAAAGTTCTAGAGTGGTGGGCCTTCACCAGAAATTTACATCAGTATACTTCTCTATGACGTTTTAGAAAATATAACTGTACCTGGACCACAGGCCTGGACATTCTAATGATGTATATCTAGGACATATGTAAATTTTTTATTTTTAATATTTATGGATAGTGTATTGTTTGTTAAGCTCCACAAGTGGTTCTCATTTGTGCTTCTGGTAAAGAACCACTGTTCTACATCTAACTAACTTCTCCACACTAGCCAATGGTTACAATTACTAACCCATCCCTCCACACTAGCCAATGGTTACAATTACTAACCCATCCCCCATTATGGGGATAAAACTTATATTTTCTATTTACTCTATTCCCTACCTATGCAAATGTTAGTATTAAATGAGTTTTGTGTAAGCAAAAAATTAAGACTTGAGAAGCAAATATATCTCCCATGTTAATCTAATCCATAGTCAATCTTGCAAAGTAGAAAAGAAACGTTTAGCATTAATTATCTTTAACAGTTAGGGTCATCTTTATGGTCTTATATTCTACTTACCATTTCCAAACTTCTTAAATAAAGACGATAATTTGTGATGTAAACTCTTCCCTTAATGGGGCCATTGAAAGGACATATGTAAATAACTTCTTTGTCTATTAAGATAAAAAAAGTACCCTAAAATAATGGAAATATATACCAAGATACACAACAAATGGCACTACTTTCAAATAAACTATTTGGCTACAAATAACTACAACAAAAAATTACTGAAAATGTAGACAGCAAGCACTGCCAACGCTTCCACGTTACAGTGCTAGGTTGAGTTGGGGCAGTGGGGAAACTACACTGTAGTGACAGATACCTCGGACAAGGTGACAACAGTAAAGAGCAAAAGTGAATGAGGGTACTCTTGTGGCAACCCTCGGGTGGTTGTAAAGGTGATTATTTGGGCTATTTCAACTAGAGGAAGGCAATTCACATAGGACAGTCTCATGGACTAACTGCTAAATTGGGTTTTGGGATTTGCCAACCTCTAACCACACAAACATCGTGATGTTTTTAATAAATAAATGTCAGCAGTAGAAATCTTCCCATAGGCTATTCTTTAATACTCCATAGAAGAGTTTAACTAGGTTCATTTCAAACAATGAAATATAAAACAGATGGCCAAAAAACAAAACAAAACAAAAAGTACATCTTTGTAGGATAAACATAAGGAGAAACTAAACCATAATAGAAATATGTCTTTCTCTTATCTTTCAAGGATGTCCTTGAATGTGTTACTGGCTTTTACATTCTGTTAATGATTTTGAAATTTCTTTCTCAAGTGCTAAATAAAAAATATCCAGTAAGGCTACTTCATACTAGTTCCCATACTATCTTGGTTAAGGTTTGGGTACTGATATCCAACACCAAAACTTCACATGAAGATCATCAAAAGTAAAATGATCTTCTTTGCTCTTATTCAGAAATTGGGATAGACACATCCCACTGGTTTCCATTTCAAGACTAGAATGTGTGCGAGTCTGTGGACACAGAATTGAGTTTCTGGTGGTGCCTGGCTAATTCACAAAGGTACCTTGTCTAAGACCTTCATCTAATTAGCACCATGTTTTAGCCATGTAAGCCAAATAACTCAGATCTCAGTTAATAAATAGAAAGGTACCTTGAAAGAATAGTAATGATATCATCTCCAAATACACTGAAATCTGAGAGGAGGGTGTTGACCTTAATATAAACTCTGAATACCCACAACATTAGCACTTGGCTCAGAAGCTGCCAGATACTTCTATAGTCTTAAGCCAGAATGGGCCCTATCCAAAGCGGATACCTTCCTCTTAATATAAATTTATCATGAAAAAAATAACACATCAAAATGTTATCTTAATATTACTAACTTCTGTTTCCTGGCAAATGAAAGATATTTTAAACCAATAAGGTCTCCTATATTTTAAAAAGGAGAATACTTAACTCTTCAAGCTTTTCAGTTTATCATTTTAAAGCATACATAATAGACTGGAAACCTTAATATCATTTTGTTCTTAAACCTTCAACTGTAAGAGCTTATAGCTCCAATGAGACACTTAAGAGATAATCCACATTTTTTTCCCCTAAATCATTCTCAGTCTTTGGTACAGAGACAAGAATATCACCATCCTTGTGAGCATGAAGCTCCTGAAAGAACTCTTTGATCAAGAAACGAATGCAGAGAGTTCTGTGTTAATGCTTCGAAACAAAGCTAGCTTATTTGTCTACCTCTAACTTCTAAAGAGGAAACAGGAATGAAGCCACCTGATCCTGCTCGACTTCTCTTCAATGCAAATCCTAATGTCAGAGGGTCCTTACCAGTTATTAGTGTTTCTCCTGGCAGTCGAGGGACAGCCTCACTGAGATCCCGAGTGACTCCATCTTGAGATGTCTAGAAACAAAACAGAAGCATCAGAAGTAATGACATTACATTTGTACAGGTTTTTAAGCAACCAGGATATAAACAACTAGAAATACACTTTAAAAAAAAAATTAGATTTAGCATTTGAGAAAATGGGCACAGAAAATTCAAACTAAAAAATACAATCTAGCATCAACATTCATTACATATGGTAACTTCTAGTCTGCATTTAAATAATGTTAGCATGCTTTTCAATAATATTAATTTTAACAATGCTTCTAAGCACTTTAAAGTTAGCTTTCAGGAAGGTGATAAAAAGTAAATATTAAATGCATTTTATAGATACACATGTACTGTGGTAGCTTTATGTTTTCATATTAAATATTCAGCCATCTTGTGCAGAGAGCAGGAATGAAAACTTTAATTTCATGAGACCTTACCTGAACAACAATATAATAATTACCCAGAATCCTATTACAATGCCAGAAAATGTTACTACATATTGAGCTTCTTATTTTACTAAGATCTTTCCTCACTTTTTACTTCCTCACCTTTACTAAGATCTTTATCCTAGATAAAAGGAAAGTGTTCTGTCAGAGAACTTTTGAGCTGGCAAGGGCCTTAGGAGCCATTTATATAAATTCTTCATGTTACTCTATTATTTTCTAGACCTCCTAGTTTTAGAGGTATTTCCCAGGCTTGTGTCACATTTAATCACTTCAGCAGCTCTGCCAGGTGGGCCAAGTACTAACCACTAAAATTCACAGGTGAATTCTCAAGAGTCTAATTTGCCATAGATACCCATTGTCTTTCAAGTTATTCAGCTGCCCTAGTGGATTAATACCAATGACGTGCTCCATGTGTTAGTGTTAAGATGCACGAGGCACATCACTAACATCTGTTTGGGCAAAAGGTTTTTTCAGCAATATTTTCCATTCCATTTTTTCTAGCTGTTTGCCAAAAATAACAACACTGCAATCATTTCATGTGTGAAGTTAGTAATGCTTTCCTCAGAGTGGTTTTGTATTAAGTGGAACAGAATACACAAGCACACTTTTGTAAATTAGCTATGCAAATGAAGAGGATTATTATGAATTACAAAATAAGAAAAATGTGAGTTGTATATTTAGGTGAAATATAAGCTGTCAAAGAGGGGTGTTTTGCTGGATTTTTTAATGGTTTTATCTTTTTTATTCAGACACAGAATTAAAATTCCTAGCTAACTGTAAACATTTCTAGTGCTCACAAGCTAAGCATTTTAACTAGCAGGGCAAGACAGATTGTTCCCAGTGAGGATTGCCTTCCTCAATGAGAAACAAAACCACACATCTTACACAAATGTAAGACTGGAAAGAAATGATCATAATTCTTTAACACTGCCTCTAACACAAAACAGTATAATAAGCAAATATAATATTCAGTATGCTTTTTAAGTATCAGTTCTAGGTCAGGAGAAGAAAACATAATCCAACCACACGATAAGGGAAGCGAATGTTTGATTAAGACAGGATAACATGGGATTAACATGGGATATACTTTATATCAGAGCAGCATTACACAAGGACTTAAAATTACATTCATGAAGTTATTCTTGCATTTAGAGCTGATTCTTATACCATAAAAATATTACAAGAAAATACAGTAGGCTGGGCGTGGTGGCTCATGCCTGTAATCCTAGCACTCTGGGAGGCTGAGGTGAGTGGATCGCTCAAGGTCAGGAGTTTGAAACCAGCCTGAGCAAGAATGAGACCCCCATCTCTACTAAAAATAGAAAGAAATTAATTGGCCAACTAAAAATATATATAGAAAAACTTAGCTGAGCATGGTGGCACATGCCTGTAGTCCCAGCTACTCGGGAGGCTGAGGCAGGAGGATTGCCTGAGCCCAAAAGTTTGAGGATGCTGTGAGCTAGGCTGACACCACGGCACTCTAGCCAGGGCAACAGAGTGAGACTCTGCCTCAAAAAATAAAAGAAAATACAGTAAAAATGTATATAATCTTGGGGATGAGGGAGGTCCTTGTAGACACCCAAGCAAAAAATATAAAGGAAAAGATTGATAGCTGAGATTACATAAAAACTTTAAATCTCTGTATTTCAAAATCAAAAAATACCATAAATATAATTAAAAGGTTGACAATAAACCAGGAAAAAGGCTTGTAACATATATGAAGAAAACTTATAAATCAATAAGAAAAGTCTCTCAAAAACCCCATAAAACAAATAGGCAAGGGACACGAATAATCATATCACAAAAGAAATACAAATGGATGACACACTTTAAAAAAAAAGATTAACCTTGTTAGTAATCAAGGAATACAAATGAAAAGACAGCCTTTTGCTCCCTTCTGATTGATTTCTTGGGCATCCCTATACACCTCTGGCAGGAGTATAAATTAACATCTCTGGTGAATAATCTTAAAGGGCCATGAATACAGCTTATTTTTAATTCACCCCTTCCTTTTAATATATATTCTAAAATATCCCTCTAATTATACAATTTTCCCCTGGATGCCTTGAACCATTTTCTGTTAAAGTTATATTTCTTTTGGTTATGCAACTAGTTTATCATCATAATTAGAAGATAATGCCAATATTTAGGAAGATGTACCAGCCTGCTCAGCGGGCCTTGGCAGGCCATAATCTCCTTCAGAAAGCTTTCGGGACAGAAGATTGACTAGTACTTTAAACGTAACATCTGGCAGTAATTCACAAGACAGAGGTTCTCAAAAGTGAAGTTACCTGAAAGGATTTATAAACGCAAAACTCACTTGACACATATAAGGTATCCTATCTAAAATCTTTTCTGGAAAAAGGTGAGATAATAAAACCACAAGTATTAATGTATTTATACTATGTGAATAAATAACGAAATTCATAATTCAATAAACCCAATATGACCTAATAGTCAAATATGGAAAGAGCAATGCAGAGAAAAAGATAAATCTGAAAACTTAACTTACCCTCTTAATAGACTCATTCTCCAAGGAGTGTGAATTATATTTAGAAGGTGATGCAGAAGCCATCCTGGAAACTCTACCAAGAGAGACAACATTCAATATCAGCTGAATCTGTATGCAATTTCAAACTTATGTGACACCTGAGATTTACATATTGCAGCTCAGAGCAAACGGCACTACTTTCCAGGACCTATTTGCATACTAGGCCCGGGTGGGCATGAGACATACAAAGGACTAACCAGTGTGCAGGCACTATGGGAAAGAGCTTCAGGAGCAGGGAACTAGGGAAGAACAGAAAAGAGGACCTAAATACACAAGGGGGACTTGGCGGAAGATGCCACACATATTCCAGAAATTTTATTCACAGCACTTAAATTGTCATCTAAAAAAACTTAATGTTTATTAATTCTGCTGCAGACCTCAAATTTCCACACTTTAAAATTTTAAAGATAATTTAGAGGCATCCCTGCAGAATGAAAAAAGGGCGAACAATTTAACTCATACTATTTTTCCCTTTAAGAATTCTGTTTTCTTCAAATTAAGGCAGTTTAAAGTGGCATAGATTTGACTGAAATCAAATTAGTAAAATTTGATTTAGTCAGTATTTTCTAGAGAAAGTATATACTCCATTTAAATAATGCATATTCACCACAATTCAGGCATGAATGGAAGCATCATATTCAGAACATACACAAATACCATTTTAACACAAGGATCTACTTAGACTTGTGAAGATTTCAGCAACAACAGGAAACTAAGTAATGCTTTGGTTATTTTATTTATCAAAGTTTGTGACACAGATACATATGAAGTCAGTGGGAGGTAAACCACATGCAATTCAACAAGGTGACTGCAGGTATTTATAGTATCTTTTTGCCAGGCTGCATTAAAAGAGCAACCACACACTAACAAAATCTTCATGGTGAATATTAACACAACTTGGAATAAAACCTAGTGACCTGATAACTTTGCAGTGCCAGTGACTATCTGTCCTTAAACACCCCAAAGAGGTGACAAAGATGTAGACAATGGCATCACCAGGAAGAAGAGGCAGAGAGATGGCCAGGTGAGGGCCATCTTATAACATTAGGATCGTCAGTGATTCCCTGACAAGAGTTCAGCTCTACAAGGGCAAGGCTTGTGTCTATTTGATTTATGGCTGTATCCTGGCACAATGCCACTCACAACTATCTGATGAGTGAATAATTACACAGAAAATATACAAAATTGTGAAAAATCATGATGGGACAAAACTTATGTATTGGTTCACCAAATCCCAGAACACTGGAACTAGTCAACTACCACTGAAGCTTGAAAATTAACAAATAGGGAAAAAATACTTCTTTATAGAAAGGGATACTCAAAAAACCTGAAACTACTAAGAAATAGCACAACATAAAATTAACTTTTAAAAAAGATTAATGAATAACTCCAAAATGAATTAAACTCAGGAAAAATAGTATTGTATGCTTTGAAAAACCCCTCTAACCTTAAGTTCATGTCCAAGCAAAATAACTTATTATTCTCAGAGACAGCAGAATGTATGAGATAAACAAGTCGAAAGCAGGTTGGATGTATTTGCCCTGAAATTTTTCTATTGACTAAACAAGATTATATACTAGTGGCAGACTTTCTTCAATAACAGATATAAAAACTTCTTTTTAGTAAACAGATACTTTAACAGCAGCCTCCAACCTTTCAGCACCAGGGACTATTTTCATGGAACACAATTTTTCCACAGACCTGGGGGGCAGTGGACAGTTGCAGGACAAATCAAGTGCATTACATTTATTGTGCACTTTATTTCTATTATTACATTGTAATTATAACCAAACAATTATATAACTCACCATAGGTTGGAGACTTGCTTTAATATTTGAAAAGTTTTACTAATAAGTCAATATTTTAAAACAAATGTTAAATTACTGTCAAGTCTATATAAGAAGCTTAAAATGCTGAGTTAGAGAGTCAATTTCACCTCCCTATTCCTGTTTATTCATAAACTGTAAAAGAATGATGAGACTTCCTGATGTCTTCAATCTTCATAAAAAATTTCAACTTAAAATGAATATAAAAGCCCTCATTTTCCCTTTAACTGTCTTAATAATTCATACCATACAGTTCATCCTTTTCAAGTACACAATTTAAAGATTTAGTATATCCAAAGTTGTGTAACTATCAGCACAATTTTAGAACATTTTTATTAACCCAAAGAGAAACCTATAACCATCAGTAGTCACTCACCACCCCTCAATCCCCCAGCAACCATGAGTTTGCTATCTCCATAGATTTGCCCAATCTAGACATTTCATATAAACAGAATCATATAATATATGCAGTCTTTATCTTTAAAGCTCTCATTTTTAGAATTACAGTGGACACTACTAACATTAAAAGCTGGATCAAGTACAGATCTGAAAAATCCAAGGGTCTAGGTAACGTGTCAGTTACATATCAGTGAGCCTCTCTTTGTTGGATGGTTTCAATTGATCCCTGAAGTTTACAGTAGCTGGAACAGCATGATGCTGGAAAGCACAGATGTCGCATTCAGACTACATTCAGATTTTAACTCTGCCACTCACTATTTGACCTTGGACAGGTTATTTAACTTCTCTGGACTTTGGCTGCTATTATCCCTATTTTACTTCGTTATTATTGGGCAAAATGAATGAGTTAATACATGTGAAGGGCTTAGAACCACCCCATGTATGTTAACAATTAGCTTTTATTTTTTAGTACAAATGCATAATTATTGAATGCCCACACCATAACCAACTATACAAATGAGTGCTGACCTTAGAAATACTAGGAAGAAAGTTTACTACTTTCTTCTACTGCTACTACCACAGGGATAGTACGTGGCTGGTGGTGGCAGTGCTAAAGCGTTTTTGTTTTTGTTTTTCCCAAAGTACATGACAATAATGGCTCTAATGACAATGGGAAGCAGCGTGACACTTTGGAAAATGTACTAGACAGATGAGCATAGGCCCTTGGCTGTCTCTCCCTTACCAAGAAAGGAAAGTTCATCCATATCTTCATCTATAAAATGACTATGTTGGACTATGCAGCTTGGTAATAATTAGAGGACATAGTGAAGTTTACAAAAATCAGCTACCCTTTTGGTTACAGAGTATTTTGTCCCAAACCCCTAATAATCAAGTTTTAATCCTTTTTATTAAAAAAACACTGATTTTTGGCTACTTTGGCTTTAAAGCAAAAATTGAAACTTAATTCCCTATATATGCTAATTACAGGATTCTAATGGTCTCTCATTTTTGATCCTAAAAAAAAGAAAAAGTTATGATGATTTAAGCTTAATCCTCTCCTGTTACAGAGGAGAACCTAGAGGGTGTGTGACACAGCCCTGGAGGAGTTAGTGGAAGGAACAACTCTAGCCTAGGTCTCCTAACACTATAATGTCCTTTCCCACCTACAGAAGAAAAGTGTTTCTAAGTGGTCTCTTGAAAGAAGCCAGGTCGGATATGATGTTCTAATCTCAGCAAAAGAGTTTTAGACTAAGAAACATAATTAAGAGAACTCAACTCACCCAGCCAACCACTCTTTGGGGCCTCTAAGCCTCAAGAATTCTTATCTGTTTTATTTATTTACAGCACCTTGTAACAGTGTTTGACACCCAATAGGTACTTAATAGGTATTTGTTACATGAATGAATGAACTGGGCAATGAAAACTTGGCCAAGGAACTTAGTGGTTGGTTGCCCAACATTTCACTTAAGCCAGGAATTTATGCAAACTTATTTTTAAAATAGTACAACAAGCCTTTGGCTAATTAGGATGCTGCAGACATGATGGTTCTGGGCAAAACTACAGTGTTAACTTATACCCTTTTGAAACAATTTGCACCAAAAATAATTTAAGCATTCCTATCCTCCCTTATAGACTTCCCATCCCTCCCTTAAGCATTCCTATCCTCCCTTATATCCTCCCATGAAGCAGACATTTGAAATTAAGATAGAGTTGTCCCTCAGTATGGGAGCACGATTGGTTGGTTCTGTGGAAGCGGAACCCTTGAATACAGAGTACCAAACCTCCTCTACTCCGCCCTTTTTCCAGACTAAGAAACTGTTTTCCCCTTTAAGTTGAATATGCAAAAGAAGATTACACAAAACAACTGAAGCAGACATAACTGGAAACATTAAAACAAATGCTGGCCATTTTTTTATCTTTATTTTAAAACTCTAAAAGCAGAATTAGAAAATAATTTTGACCTTCACCTCACAGGGCCTTTGCAAATGAAATCCAGACACCAAGAGGAGCTCGATTTCCCAGGTTCACCAAACTTGAGATCAATGGCCCTTGCTGAGTGGTTTTTCTGAATTTTGTATCCAAAACAGTGACAAAAGGTAAGCAGGCTTTCTATTTTGATCTTCCTTAATGTGATTTACTACTTTGCATTTAAGTTCAAACATGGTTTTTCTCTGGAGGCTCCCCTGATGGCTGTGGAAACATACTGAGTCTTAAAAATTGACTTCCTTTTTTTTCTTTTCATACAAACTTATTTATTTGGATTTTTTTATATTTCAAATTATTGATAAATTCAAAGAGTAATTTTAATCTCTATAAAGCTGCCAGTGAATAAGAAGTTATGAATAAACCAGCCTCAGTTCAAAATTCCAGGTCTTTCTAAGGTAGCTCTCCTTACTTGGAAGTCTGTTTTGGAAAGGAAAAAAAAAAAAGCCAAACACCTAGGGCAGTGGTGCTCAATATTATCAGACCCAATACTCCCTTTGTTATAAAACAAATTTCTGTAAAGCCTCCTTTGCTAGCATGAAATGAAAATCATAGATATTATCAACCTAAACACAATTTTAGAAATTCAATACACTGCCTTAACTCCAAAATAAAGGATAAATAATAGGACAGTGATTTATCAATAAAATAATACATTTTTCAATTTATTATACCAAAACAAAAACACCCACCCCATTTCTAGTTTAGCTTCTAGGGGGAGTGTAACCCCCAAGGAGAGAAACACTTTCAGAGTTCTGTTCTGTACCTGGAGTGCCAGCAAATGCAGGATTTATTAAACTTACGACTTTTTGCATTAAAATTGCTCTGACCACAAGCCACCTAGGAGACAAGAAAGTAACAACATACCTTGAGACATCCTCAACCTAATCACTCTCTAGCCAAAAATGTTTGCACCCCAGCCATTTTGAGACCATGTACACTATCAATTTAATGTCTACAATTGCTTACTTAAGGGGAGGGGTGCTACACCCACACGAAAATAAATTATAATCTGCAAAAGTAGGAGTTTATTTCGTTTTTATACATTTAACTTTGAACAAGGGGTTGGCAAAATTTTCCTGTAAAGCCCAGATACCCAGATGTCTGTCTCTGTTGTAACTACTTAGCTCCACACTGTAGCACTGAAATAGCAATACAGAAATGAATGAGTGTGCTATATTCTAATAAAATTTTATTTACAAAAACAGGCTGTTATGCCCTGCTTTAAACTAGTAATATAAAGTATTTCCAAATGAACTTTCTTCAGCCAAAACAAATAATATTTATATCCTTTAAACTAAAAAATAAGCTATTAACCCCACCGTTCAGAGCTTGTCAAAAATGCTGCTATACCCTGCTGCAAAACAGTGTGATATAGTTGAGAAAAAGGAAGGGATTCTGTATTCAGACCAATTTGGGCTTCAAATCCCAATTCTGTCACTTAATTACTGCAGTTCCCTGTCTGTAAAATGGGCATGATACCTATTCTCATGGGGTTCTGATGAGAAGTAAAGGGATAGCACACCAAAATGGCATAACAAAGGTGCTCAAATACCACTTCTCTTCCTGCCATGGATACTTTTAATGAACTCAAATCATTCCTTAAACTGGCACTAACATGCTAAGCTGGTCATCCATAAAACATATGGTATCTATGACTGCCTAACCATTCTTCACACAGATTTCTTAAGATAACCAGTCTAATCTTGCCAAGACTCTAACCAACCTTACAGCAGTTTACCTTCAAAATATGTCCACTTACATTAAAAAATAAAACACTTGATGCCTAGCCCAGGGAAAATTTCCATGGAATACCTAACATAGAGATCTCATATCATTACCTTCTATTCTGGCCAGGTATCTAGAAAAAGGCTAGAAATCTAACTGTATTTATTCCAAAACAGTTCCCCACCCCAAGTAAGTGGCTTACTATCCTTGTAGATGCATGTAACACATATATATTGGAGCTTCTAAATTTGTCTTGGACACTTCAAATCTTAGGGCTAAAGGGTATTTGATTGGATGATTCCTCTTTGATAATTAGATGTTAAATAGTATTTCATTTAGAAACTCACTCTTTGTATTATTTTGATATAATTCATTTTAAACATCATGATATACCTACTTCTACTTCTTTAAATGTTATAAAGACCTTTGGCTAAAAAATAATGTAATTCAGACACAGTGGAGAATGCATTTTTGGAATCATTTTTTTCCAGTGGTTAGTGATGGATCTGAGCAGATCCATTCATCCTATTTCTTTGTCCTCTCATGACAAATGGCTTATCTTCAAGACAGCTGACTGGCCTTAGCAGCCTGAGTTGTGGCCATGAAACAGGCTAACTTTAGAAACCCTTCATAAATTGAAATTGGTATGGAAAATGAACTATTAGAAAAATCAACTATCATCAGGATAAATTTTTTAATGTAAAGGCTGTCTAGCAACACTGCATACATTTAAACAGATTATTAAATTCACCAATACATTTTTAACCACTTTAGTACCAGCGTCGACTATAGTCGATAGCCACAGATGAACGCGCACAGCAATTTTAGCCGACAGACATGATATGAAGGCACACAGCTGAGCGTCGACTTTAGCCGACAGCCGTGAAATGACTTTTCTAATTTTTCATTTATCAAAATAAAATTATAAACATTTAAAAATAACGTAATGAAAACATATATGTATATGTTACCTATTCTGATTTACATTACAAGTAAAGCTGCCTGTAAAGTAAAATGAGTTTTCAGTGCTTTAAAGCTTTCCTCATCACACAAGAGCAAAACAGATTTGTCGTCAATGCACAGCACAAGCTATTGTGCGGACTACGAGTGCTGGCTGTGGGCAAGGTTTCACAGCCAGTGAGCGAGGTCCCGAAGTGGTTAAACAAATACCTGCTAGTAAACAGTTTTAAAATAGGAACAAGATCAAGTTCCCATCAACCTGCCAAAACTCATTCCAAAACTCATGAACCCAGCTGATCTGCTCAATGAAAATACCTATTTTGTTGAACTCTTTTCCCTTGAGAGAACTATTCACAAAAGTAGCCTTTAAATTTATAAGTAAAAGGTACCTTCTTAAAAGTTACAACAGGAATTGTTGAAGAATAAAAACATGTAAATAGTTATAACTATTATCGTAATGAAAGTGCCAGTTCAAAACATCTCCTTACTTTCCAAGTAAGGAGCATCTCAGCTCTGGGCTAAGAGACCCCAAAGAAAAGCCCAGGGACTGGGCATTACTGACAAAGACTTTTCCAACTGGAATTAGATTTTTCCAACTGGAATTAGTGGTGTAGAGAGAGGGAAGAGAAAGGAATTCCAGAGTAGATGTGCAGTTTCCAGAAAACCAGAAAAGGCTAGAGATGATAACCTGCCACTTAAAACAAACAATTCCTCCAGGGACTTTCACTTGAAGGTAGGAGCAGAAGTTGTGTTGGCACCAGGTCCTTATTTACTAGCTTCAAGACACAGGTTTTTCCCAACCCCCTCAGGCACATGCATGCACACACATGGTCACACTTCACTTCTCTGTACATACTTCTAATACAGTTGGCCCTCTTAACCCATGAATTTCACAATCGAGCATTCAACAAACCTTGGATTGAAAATATTTAGAAAACAAAAATATCAATACAACAAAAAATACAAGTATACATTACAAAAAAGTTTTAAAACACAAATATAAATAATAAAAAAATTCAAACACAAATTTTATGTGTGTAGATCATATGCAAATATTATGCCATTTAATATATGGAACTTGAGCATCTGCAGATTTTGGTATCCTCTGGGGGACCTGGAACCAATCCCCTACAGACACCAAGGGACCACTGTATTTCACTCCTCACCCTGTACTGTACTTATCCATTGACATTTTGTGTCTCATCTCTCTTCAATTTCTAGAGCTTCCTAAGGGCAAGAGCATGTTTTCTACTCTGGCACCAGCACCAAGCATGGTTTGGGCACTCAATGTTTGGTGATGAAACAAATACAGCATCACTCTCATAAGCTTCCATGATGTTAAAGAAGTCTTCAGCCATTAACGGTACTCCAACCTACCTCTCTAGGGCTCATTTGTGTGTTTATAATGCCTTTGCATATCTTTATAATTTTCTGCATATATAGAGCTCTAAATATGTTGATTTTCCATACTTCTGAACTTTTATATAAATGGAATCATTACATATTTTTCTGTCCCTTGCTATTCTCACACAGTATTGTTGTGAGAGTCAAACCCTGATACATTTACTGCTTCATAGTAATCTGCTGCTCCATACTTGGTTTTCCCATTCTCCTCTCAGTGGTCACTGGAGCTGTTCCCAGGTCTTGCTATTACAAATAGTGCTGTTAGTAAGCATCCTTGTAAATGCCTCCCATTCCCAGCACATATGTGTAGGAACTGCAATAGTATTTTTGCACCAGATTTCCTTACACTTTGTCTGATCTAGCAGCAAATATATAGATAGATATATTTCAATCAACGTGTATGGAAAAAGTGGATAATAAATAAAACCGTAGGCAAATCTACCATTTGAAATGAAATGGAATCCCAGGCTTGGCAACTCTAATTCAAGCCGATGGGCAGTGTATGAGTTTCTGGTGGCTGCTGTAACAAAGTATCACTAACTAGGTGGCTTAATACAAAACAAATGAATTATCTCACAGTTCTGGAGGCCAGAGTCCAAAATCAAGGTTTCAGCTAGGTCATGAACCCTTGCTTCTCCCTAATTTCTGGTGGTAGCTGCAACCCGTGGCTTTCTTGGCTTGCAGCTGCAGCACTCCAACCTCTGTCTCTGTTGTCACATGGCATTCTACCTGTGTGTCTCTGTGTTTTCACATGGTATTCTCTCTTACAAGGACATCAGTCATGTTGAATTAAGGACCTACCACACTCCTGTACTATATGACCTCATACTAACTAACTATATCTGCAATGACACTATTTGCAAATAAGATCATACTCTGAGGTGCGGGGGGGGGTGTTAGGACTTCAATATCTCTTTTTGGGGGATACAAATCAACTTGTAACACACAGTTTAGCTACAGAAATTAAATAATCTATAAAATGGTTATGTCAACATTTGGTTACATTCAGAACAATTTTGTTTGTCAATCCACCTATAAGCACATGGTGAAATACCTATTAAATTAGTACGGAAATATTAATATGGCTTCTTAGAATAATGAAATGACACCAAGCTAATCATTCTGAGACACATCTTACACAGCATATATAATTATTTAATCCAGTTTCCAAAGAGTTCAAAAATCAATCAACACATATATAGTGGGCAACCACTCTGGACCACAATTGGAGATTCCAAAAAAAAAAACAAAAAAAAGTGACAGGTCTTCAAGGAGCTGACCACTGAATTGGGGAGATGATGAACAAATATAAGACAACTTAAAGATAATGAATAGGTATAAGAAAAGTTAAATAGTAATAAAGGCAATAATAGAGGTGATACAATATGACTGAAGCAAAACAGAATATCTCCTTATGGTTAATGATCACAGCTTTCATTTACTGATTGTCTATTATCTGCCAGGTATTGTTCCATTAAGTCATTTAATCCCCACCAACATCCTTAAAAGGCAACTAGTATTACTATTGTCATATGACAACTGACAAACACCAGGGAATGAGAAGGTTAAACAACTTGTCCGCTAATAACTGTTGAAGGTGGAACTGAAACCCAGGCAGTCTGGCTCTCTTATCCACTAACATAACTGTCATTCTAATTCTCTAATAGATGTCCAGATAAAAATGAAGACATTATGATTCCTGCTTGCATAGTTGGATTTAAAAAAGTCTTTTTGGAATTCCATCTATGTGATAAAATCTGATGGTCACAAAAAAGGCCCCTAGCCTTCATTTTAAAGATGAGTAAAGAAATAAGGACTTTCCCCCTAAATCCATATCTGTGAGTCACTGAAATAGTGCAATCCTTGTTTGCCCACTGCCATATTAAGTTCTATCATGAAAGTCTTTATTAAAACTATATTAAAAAGAAGGGAAAGCTTCATTACCAGTGGACAAAAACAGAATACTCCATGAGGTGCCACTATGATATGAGGCACTTGTTAAAAAGCCTAATTAAATGAGTTATTCTTCTAAGTACTTCCCTTTGATGGTGTGCATACATTGCAGTAACACTATCACTGTTCAAAGTATTCTTTGAATTCTTTTGAAACTGCCTTTAGAGCTTAAAGCTACATAAGACATTATCTCATGAATTTTAACCATATCTTAATTTTTAAACCAAAAACAATGCTCCCCAAAGCACCAGTGCCCACTCAGTATATTTAACAGATATGCCTCAAAATGATTCTGACCTAGAGCCAAATGCTGAATCCTCACTCAATGACTGATACTATTGGGGATTTTTTTCAAGGTGCCATGGTCTCTGAAGTCAATTGCAAAGAAGAATTCCAAAAATGGAATGAATAACTTTGATTTAGAGCTTCCTGACCCTCCTCTATATGGGGTTTTTGGAATGCTACCTAGGGTCTTTTTTAATTGTTGAAAATGCTAGGCTTGATACATCTTTATTAGTCCTAATTTATAAGAGCAGGTTTACCGTGAAGGTTAGCAGAGATCAGCAACAGGAGTAGTAGCTTGCCTAACAGGCAGTTTGCTACAACAGAAAAGGAGTGTGCAAAGGGAATCCCTAAAGACTGGCTTAATTAGGACTCGAGGAGATTCAGAAAGAAGACTTGCAGTGATCCAGAGAGTACAAACAATAGTTATCTTTCTACTTGGGGCAACTGTCTCTTATTCCAACCATAAATGCAAATGACTACCCATCCCTGCTACAGAAGATAAAAGGACCGAACTGACACAATTCTGGAACTTGGCACTGTTGGCAGAGAAGAAGGTTTTGTAGATGTGAAATAATAAAAAAAGGCAGAAATAAAAAAAGGCAAGGAGATGAAGAGCAACCAAAACCAGTGTCAAAAGGATGGCAAAGAGAGGATGAAGAAATACCAGTTTTAAAACAATGACATACATAAATCTGAGAGAATTTCCGTGCCTTTTGAAGGAGCAGTATATGCTGTTCCACAGAAAAATAAAAAGAATTCCCAAGATCCAGATGAAAATTCTATTATCAACATGAGGAGGAAAAGCTGGGTAGTGGTGGTAGAGAATGGGTATGAATGTGGTGATATGAATAAGGCTATGCATGAGGTATATTATCTTCCTGAAGATTCTATCTGAGACATGGCTTCTACAAACAATTCAACATCTAATCATGATAAATAAATGAAAAAAACCTCTTAAAATAGGAATAGTCAAGGGCACCTATGGAAAACCTATAGCTGACATCACAATGGTGAAAGAAGGATGGTCACTCTTATCACTTGCATTTAACTTCTTTTAGAGACTCTATCAAGTTTAATAAGAAAAAAAGGTATAACATATTGGAAGAAGTAGGACTATATTTGCAGACATGATCATGTATGTAAATAATCATAATACTACAGAAAAACTAGAATTAGTAAATTTAGTAAGGTTGTATGATACACAAAGCCAATATAAAAATTGTATTTGCATTGTTAGCGATGAACAAATAGACACTGAAATATAAAAATGCCATTTGCAATAACAAAAATTGGAATATTAGAGATACATTTAACAAAACATACCAAGAACCATATATTGAAAACTACAAAACCCTGCTGAGAGAAATTAAAGATGACTAAATACATGGAGAAATATATTATGCTCAAGAATCAGAAGACTCATTATTGTCATAATGTCAGACATCAATATAGATCAATATCTATAAAATGAATACAATCCCTATCAAAATCCCAACAGTTTTGTTCTAGAAACTGACAAGATGATTCTAAAATTTATATGAAAAGGCAAAGGACCAAGAATAGTTAAAACAATCTTGAAAAAAATAGAACAAAGTTAGAGTGCTTCCACTACCTGATCTCCAGACTTACTATTATGCCTCCATAATCAAGACAATGTAGATCTGTAAATATACCAATCAACAGAACAGAATAGACTCCATAATTAAGCCCATATTTTTTGAGGTCCTAACAAGGACCTCAGAGGATTTTCAGCAAAGATACAAAATTGATTCAATGAGAAAATGAGAGTCTTTCCCATAAATAATGCTGGAACAATTTGAGGTCTATATGGAAAAATAAATGAACCTTGACCCCTCACACAATATACAGAATTAACTTGAAATGGAACATAGATAGATTAGTTTTATATTGCTGCATAACAACTTAGTAGCTGTAGGCAACACACATTTATCATCTCCCAGTTTCCGTAGGTCAGAAGTCCAGGTACACCTTGATTGGGGTCCCCTGTTCAGGGTCTCACAAGGCTATAATCAAGGTGTCCACCAGGCTGCATTCTCATCTGGAGGCTCAAATCGTTAGCAGAACTCATTTCCTTGGGGCTGCATGGTTGAGGGCTGGGCTCTTTCCTAGAGACCACCTACAGTTCCTTTCCATGTGGCCTTCCTCAACATGGCTGCTCACTTCAAGTAAGCAAGGAGAATTTCTCACCTCAGGGAGGACCCAGACCCTCTTTTAAGGGTTTTCTGCTGATTAATTCAGGCCTACCTAGGATAATCTACCCTTTAACTCAAAAATCCATTGCTTGTGACCTTAATTACATCCACAGAATCCCTATATTTTTTCCATATTCTATTCCACATTCTTGAAGCAAGTCACAGGTCCTACTCATACTCAAAGCAAGGGGATTATACAGGGTGTGAACACCAGGGCTTGGAAATCAGGGGGGCCACCAGAGGGTGTGTCTGTCAACATAAGAGCTAAAACTAATAAAAGTTCTAGAGAGGAACACAGGGGAAAATTTTTGTGAACTTAGGTTAGGCAAAGATTTCTTAGACCACAAAAAGCACAAACTGTAAGAGGGAAAAAAAATAAGCAGGACTTCATTAAAATTAGAAATCTTTGCTCTTCCAAAGGAGAGTTAAGAAAATGAAAGGCCACAGTTTGAGAGGAAATCTTTGCAAATCACATCTGATAAAGTACCTGTATCCAGAATATTTAAAGAACTCTCACAATGTAAGAGAGACAATCCAATTTAATAAGAAACAGGCAAAAGATCTGAGCAAATACTTCACCAAAAAAGATAAGCTTAATGGCCAAAAAGAACATGAACACATACTCACCATCACTAGTTATTAGGAATATGCAAATTAAAACCACAATGAAATACCATTACACACCCACGTAAATGGCTAAAATTTTAAAAGGCAGACAACAAGTGTTGACGAGGAAGTGGCCCCATGGGAATACAATATGGCACAATGGCGATGGCCCCTTTGGAAAACAGTTTGACAGTTCCTTGTAAAGTTAAACATACACTAAGCATACAACACAGCAATGCCACACCTAAGTATCTATTCAAATAAAAACACGAATCCACACAAAGACCTGTAAGTGAATGTTCATAGCAGCTATATTCATAATGGCCCAAAACTGAATCCATAAAAATGTTCATCAACTAATGAACTGATAAGTGATGTTATAACCATATAGCAATGGAAAGTCTGTAACTGCTGATATATGTAACAACATAAAAATGAATATAAAAAGCAGTATACTAAGTGAAGAAGCCAGCCACAAAATACCACATAAGCCTATCCCCAACAAATTTCAAATTACTAGCATTCACACCATATTCTCTGACCACAATGCAGTTAAGTTAGAAATAAGTTTTAAAACTACATTTGTAAGTTTAAAAATACACTAATAAACAGCTTACAGGTGAATGAAATAAACCCAATGGTCATTAGAATATGCTAGAACTGGCTAGGTGTGGTGGCTCACACCTGTAATCCTAGCACTCTACGAGGCCAAGGCGGGTGGATCATTTGAGCTCAGGAGTTCCAGACCAGCCTGAGCAAGAGTGAGACCCCTTCTCTACTAAAAATAGAAAGAAATTAGCTGTACAACTAAAAATATATGGAAAAAATTAGCCAGGCATGGTGGCACATGCCTGTAGTTCCAGCTACTTGGGAGGCTGAGGCAGGAGGATCCCTTGAGTCCAAGAGTTTGAGGTTATTGTGAGCTAGGCTGACACCACAGCACTCTAGCCCAGCCCAGGCACAGGGTGAAACTTTCTCTCAAAAAAAACAAAAAAAATGCTAGAACTAAAGAGTAATGAAAATACTCTGTTGCAAAACATCTGAACAGCAGAATAAATCCAAAGGCTGAAGAAGAGAAAGAGGAGTGATTTCTGGTATACATATTTTAAGTAAAAATTAGAACAAGAGGCTGAGTGGTATATGAAGTATGCTTTTTTATGTATGAGAAAAGTGGGACCTGGAGCCCATGTGTGTATGTGTTTGCTCAAATATGCAAAACAAGAAACACAGAAGAACTAATAAAACTGATTATCTATGGGGTGGAGGAAACAGCATGCCTGGCCTGAGACTGGGATGGAAGCAAGACTTTTCTGAATATACCTGGATATAAATTTGACTTTAAAACTATATAAAAAGTTTTTATTCATTAAAAATTTAATCAAAAGGAAAAAAATCCCTAAAAATGGAAACAAATGAACATAATTATGTATCAACTTGTTGCTACAACCATAACACAAGCCTCTGATAAGACTAATCAAGAAAAAAAGAAGGCACAAATAAACAACAGTAAGACACAGGAATGAAAAGACGATGCCACATGTACTGCAGACATTAGCTGGCAGTTTAAATTCTCCCAGGCCCAGGTGGCTCTATGAGCAAGTTCTATCAACATTCAAGAACAAGCAACTCCGAGTTTACATAACCTTTCAGAGAACAGGAGAAAGAGAATACCCCAACTCACTTTATAAATCTACTGTAATCATGATAACAAACTTGACAAAGATAGCACAGGAAAATGAAAGCCAATCTCACGAACACAGATGTAAAAATCATGGAGAAAATATTACCAATCAAATCCAGCAGTAAGAAAGATCAAGACCATGTTGAGCTCATCCCAGTGATGCGAATTTAGTTCATGCTACAAAGTTATATATTAGAAAATGTCTTAAAATAACCAACCACATTAATTCAAGAAGGGAAAAAATGTATCTCCATAAAGGCAGAAAAGGGATTTGATAAGATTCAACATCCATTTATGATGCAAAAAATATGCACTAGAAGTGCATCTACACAAAACCTAAAGTAAACCTAATATTTTATGGTAAAACATTGAAAACACGCACACTCTCAAATACAGATCCTATGCCCCACCCTAGACCTACTGAATCAGAAACTCCAGGCAAGATGCCAGAGAAACTGTAGTTTTGCAAGAACCCCTCAGGTGACTCTGATACAGCTTGCTACTCTTTTCGATCCACAGAGCAGCAGCGTTGGCATCACCTGGGAACTCGAGTGAAATGAGAAGAGAAAGCTCTCTAGCTCCATCCCAGACCCACTGAGTCAGAATCTGTGTTTCAACCTGAAGTCCAGAAGATTCATAACACAATGAAGTTGGAGACGCACTCCTACAGCAGCTGTTCTCAGCCTGAGCTGTATGCCAGAATCACGAGAACACTTCTTTTAAAAATGTAGATGTCAGAGTCTCACCCCAGATCAATTAAATCTGAATGTCTGTGGGTGAAATCAGAGCAGCAGGTAGTTAAAACTCCCCAGGTGATTCTAATGAGCAGCTGGCATAGCAAACCACTGGTCTGTAGTATTCCCTCAAACGAATTTATTTAGTGACTCTGCTCCCTCTCTGAAAAGCCAGAGAAGAAAAAGGCATTCCTCGAGTTCTTTGAGTTTCCTCCAAGAAACAAGCTTGCATTTCACACATATACCAACAATGCCCTCTTAATATGGCTTACAAAACTGAAAACTGAAACCAAGAAAAGGCCCTGTGGTCAGAAGAGCTGTAGGAAGTTGGAGCGGAGGTTGCAAACCCAGAAGTCAGACTTGCCTGGGTTCAGATGCTGACGCTGCTGCTTCTTAAGTGCCTCACCTGAGACCTAACCACTCTGAAACTCAGTGAGGAGCTTAATAGTTTCCACCTCAAAGGGATGCTGTGAGGATTCAAATGAGACATTAAGTAAAAGCACTGGGCTAAGGGCTTGGCAAAGATTACACCTAACATTAATGTTAATTATTACAAAGGTGGCTATTCAGCATTGACAGTGACTGATGAAATCATCAGCAAATCAAGGCCAAATGTTTCTTCAAAGTTGCACTGTCCAACACTGTAGTGACTAGTACCTGTAGCTCCTGACCACTTGAAATGTGGCTAGTCCAAACTGAGAAGTGCTATAAAGTAAAATACACATCAGATTTCAACAACTTAGTACCAAAAATAGGAAAAACATCTCATTAGTTATGTTGATTACATGTCAAAATGATAATATCTCGTATATTCTGGGTTAAACAGAATATATTACAATATATTTCACCTGTTTCTTTACTTTTTTAATGTGGCTACTAGAAAATCTTAAATTGCATATGTGGCTCGCAGTCTCTTTCTATTGGCTAGCACTATCTCAAAGGATGAGGAAGCCAGAATAGGAACGACTACCATTAGACCAGACTTCCCAAGCCTTAATTTACATACAAATCACCTGGCAGTCTCATTAAACTGCAGAATCTGACTGAGTCGTCTGGGGGGGGGGGCGTCTTGGTGGGTGCAGGACAGGGACTGGGGAGCAAGGGCAATCTTTACCAATAAGGAAAAACTGTTTCATGACAGATGTGATGAGAACCTCTGGGAAAATGATTAGAGTTGATAACAGTGAAGAAAGGAAATGTCCGGCAGGGTTAGATTCAGCCTCAACTTCTAAAAATCTGTTATCTCTCGCAGCAAAGGATCCAAAGTCCTAGCTCTTTGAGGGCGGTAGGGACTGCATGCTTTCTCTCCGTCCAGAACCACCAACATGGGCAAGGAACACCTGAGAACCAGGAAACTCAAAATGAAATATTGCTTGGGGTTTCTTACATCCAGCTAGTCATATAACCAGCATCAACTGCAGCATCTTCCTGGGGGCTCACTGAAATCAAGTGAAAACTTACCTTCTCACTGTTAGCCACCAACAGCACTGATCAGCTGGTGGTGGTACATTTCACATCCTGGCTAGGGATGACTACTGAGCAGGTTCATTTCCTAGTTCAGTAAAACAGCTTGCACCAATTACAGGCCTGCTGGAATTAAGCACAGTCCCCATTCTCCTAAATCTCCACCTAAGTAATCTTAGGGCCATAAAGCAATTTAAAGGTCATATAAGGTAATTTAAAGTACCACCACCAGATGCTAAGACTCTCCCTTACAGTTCACCTCTGCCTCAATAACCCCCATGAAGGGGAAAGGATAACACTGGGCCATAGCAGCCCATTCCATTTTAAGAAGCTCAGGGAAATAAAGAATGCTTCCTTCTCACAAAAAGTTCAAGGACATGATATCAATATGTAACAATTATCACATGCTAATGTGAAAGGACATCCCTGTGTGTCTGTTATCAAGGTTTGTAGGCAAGGGATAAAAGCTGAATGAGTTACGAACAAGTTACTTTTATTTTTATTCTTTCAATTATTCCCCTTAAACTTCTCTTACCCCTTCCCATCCCAAACATACTAGCAAGCAAAGCAAAAACTAACCTATACTCAAACTGCTCATGACAACAGTCCAAAAATCAAGAAGCTGAGAAGAAAAAGGTGACAAAGCAATCACTGAATTCAAAGAACTTTCTTATTCATTTGCTATTTGACCACTGCAAGAAAAGCTAAGCATGAGCTTCATTTCATCTTACAGACAGGGAGCAAGATCTCTAGACACGCAACAGAACTGGTTAAAATGAACATGTCTGAACAAGTCTAAGCTGGACTCCCTTGTCCAATTCAAGCCAAAGAATGTTTATTAAATGAATAGGGTGAATAGGGCCATCTTGACACAACCAGAAAAATGTCTCCAATCTCAGTCCTTTTTGTTATAAGCATAGATGATGAAAAAAAAAATACTGAAATATGTTGTAGGAGTTACTATCAAGAGAAAGAGTCAAGGAACAGCAATACTAAAGTAATAAGTGCATGAAATTTTGAAGAGCTACCTACTTACGGAGTCATTTCACAATACTGAGAAACAAATTCAAGTAACAGGAAAAGGGCACTCAGGCACCCATCCTGTTCAAGCAAGGAAGATGGTAGGAACCTGGAGCAATCAAGTCTCTGGATCTCTTCTTCAGAACCGGGATCACTTTTCATCCTAACTCTTGAAGTACAAGCATCCAGTGTAGTATGAGGACCACAGCAGGGCCACAAGCTTGAGGGCCCAGCCCAGGTGGCCACAAGCTTGAGGGCCCAGCCCAGGTGTCCTCAAACTATGGCCCGTGGGCCACATGCAGGCTGCCTAGCACATTTATTCAGCCCTCCGGGTGTTTTTGTCACTGCTGCCTGTCCTGCTTAGCAGCCGACTCATCCCGGGCCCACAGTGCTCACTCTCCAACAGTCTGAGCAACAGTGAACTGGCCCCCTGTTTAAAAAGTTTGAAGACCCCTGGCCCAGCCTTTCTCGACTGGAAAAGGAAAAGACTTCCATTCTGAGACACTTTGGAAAGAGGCAGGCAAAATTCCCTGAAGCAGAGATCACCTTGATATCATCCTGTGATTGCTGGTTATACAGTATTACCATTTTAGGAATAAATGAAATGGAAACTTGTTAAAGTATTCCAATGCCTTCAGGACCCTATGAGAGAGGCAATAAAACACCTGCATATTTCAGTGCTGAAAGAAGAGGGAGACTGAAGCAAAGAGGCCACACTACAGCTATGGGGAAGACAGGACAACAACAGGAAGGACAGCTGTCCTCTTATATCAATCCTCCAAATAGCAATTGCTTATATAACACATTAATGCAATAATAATAATAATGCATGCTTTATAAGGAGCTCTGATGCACATTTGATTCTCTGAAGAACTCTGGAAACTTGGCAGGGCAGGTTTTATTAGTTCTGTCTTACAAACAAAAGAGCCACCAGCAACAAGGTTAAATGACTTGTCCAGTGTCACAGAGTTAAGGGGGAGAACCAGGACCTGAACTCAGCTTTTGGAATCCAAATACAGGAAGCTTTCTTCCACCTCATACAGACAAAAATCTAGTTTACCATTGTTCCTCTGTCAGAAACAGAAAGAAAGCACTACTGCATGATGCCAATTTTCTAGAGATGCCTCTACATTCTTAAAAAGAAAAGGATGAGACTGTTGCAGTACTCACTGTGGAAAAATACATTACAAACATTTCCGATGGAAAACCGTCCTCCAACCACAGGATGGCAACTGGGTCTCTTGTACACTCTCACTTTCAAAGCAGAGGAATTGGAAGAAGGCCTCACTTGCTCTATTATTGTTTGTAGCAACAAACAAAATATGGCCTCAATTAATTTCTGAGTCCAAATGGTAAAGGGAATTTAGCACAAGAACTGAGGACACTGCTGCCAATGTCACCTGAAACTAAAAGCGCATGACAACAATGAAATGCAGAGAAATGTCTAGAAAAGCTAGCTCATTGGATTTGCAAAAGTTTATTAAGACATAACTAGGATCATTTTTTTCTTGAAAAGAAAGGTGTTCCATATTGTTCAAGTCAGTAACAATTTACTTTGCTTGGGTGCCTACTATGTGCAAAATGTTATTCTATGCACTTAACATAGATTATCCGCTCATCCTCCCAACAACTCTTTGAAGAAGATACTGTTATTATTATTATTTTCATTTTACAGATAAGGAAACCAAGGCACAGAGGTAACTCTTGCAGGATCACACAGGTAATATGAGGGCCAGGTTTCAAATCCAGGCAGACCACCCAATCCAGACTCAGCACCTTGTAGGCAAATGACAGTCCCTGCCCCCCACATCTGCCAAAAATGAATAATGAATGGAGAAACAAGAAAATAAAGAAAGCAGAAGGTCAGAAATAGGGAAGGGAAATTACTAAAGAATGAAAACAACCTATTATTCTGTTATAAAATTGAATAAACTTTAGAAATAACTGGAACCTGCAGCCTTTGAAATCCTCTGGCTGCTGCTTAAAAATGTCGCCTACTAATCCTTGAAGAGTCTCCACCTCGTTCTTTGTCTCAGAGCCCTAAGAGCGAGAGCCATGTGTTTTCAGTGGTTTCTAAAGTAACTACATTTTGTTACTCCTCTCATTTTGAAGCAAAGAATATTGAAGTAATTTTTGTAACTTTAATCATTTTTCAGACCTGTAAAATTTTTAAAATTTGCTTTGAAGCCATTGAACATACAGACTATGAGAACTGAGAAGATACCTAAACAAACTTTTACAGTAAGCCATTATTAATGCCATTTTATTAGTGAGTACTCTTGTTCCTAAGATGAGTATTTCTTTATCTTAGAGCTAGAAATAAACTAGTTTCTTTACAAACCACACTACACAAAGATTGATGAGCATTTCAGATAACAGGTTCACAGTACAAACTAATGCACAGGAAGAGAAACCCTTATATAAGGTAGCCTGAGAGTCCAGCAGACACTGGCATGAAATCAGCCACCAATACTACCTCAGGAGAGCTTTCTGTAGCTAGAGTGAGCTAACTAACTACAGAAACAGTAAGGGATTTGAAAAACACGTCCCTAGGTGTTTGAAATCACTGTTTGCATGTAAGAGGGAAAAATGCAAGTAAAAATGAGGCTGTGATGAACCTACCATCCAAGAAGCACTCATTAGAGAAATGATTCCACAAAGTCAATCATGCTAGCCTGTTTTATTACCATTGTAAAGTTTAAAAGCTCCATTTTTTTTCACAGTGCTCTTCTCTACCAGGAAACATCATTTTTTTTTTTTCTTGTCTGCCTCCCCACACATAAACTCTGTAAGGCAGCGCCAATAGTTTGAATCTACCCCATGGTATGGAATCTCTTAAAGGTAGGTTTGATTTTGTGAAACAAGCAAAAACTGTTCAGAGTCAAATCTGGTAAATACATGATTGTGACCAATATATATGTTTGATGAAATCAAAATTGTCTATAAAGTAACAGGCCTGATTTGTCTTATTTGGCTGGTAAAGTGGTTTTGAAGGAAATCAAAAATGATTTGCACTATAGCAAAATTGCTGGTTCAGTCTCAACATTCTAAGGTGGATACTTCACAAGGAATAAAACCGAGAAGTGAGTGGTGAAAAGAACCCAAACTAGACAGACACCAAGATATTCCCAGAGATCTCGCTTGTGACATTAGCTTTGCCATTAAGTTGCCCTGAATGCTGGTTCATATCAGTTCTCCTCTCTGGGCCTCAGTCCCCCCACCCAGGAAACAAACCAAAAAACGTGAACTTCAAGGTCTCAGTCAATTCTAAAATGCTATGATTCTATTTTTGTGGAGATCTGGTAGATCTGTTTAAAAACCAGTCACAACCCACTTCACCTTATACCTTGTATGTTTCTATAAAGCCCATAATATAAATTTTGCGGCAGATTCACTTCTTACTTGCTTAGACAAATACTAAAATTAGTTTTCACTTCCTGAGTGCAGCAAAAGACAGTTAAGGGAGGCAATCCGGCCAAGGGCGCTTGCTCTTGCCCGTGTATACTTCCGACTGCGTATCAGGGAACTAGCCACTGCCTCTAAAAGCTAACCTCAACTGTTGCAAAAGCAGAGAAACCTCCCGTGCATGACACAGAAACACTGGCCGAGACAGACCATCGAGGCCTTGCGGCCAGTGCCGGGCTGCGGCCGCTCCGCCAGGGCCCACCGGGGATGCGGCGGGCGCCCACTTCGCGCAGACTGCCAGGACGAGGACCAGCCTCGGCGCGTCGCCGGAGAGGCAGGGCGGCCGACCGGCCCGCTCACCGCCCCGGGACGGGGAAGCAAAGTCCAGGCAGTGGCTGCGACGTCCGTCCCCAGTTCCCCAGCCCGCTAGCCACGATTCCCGTCCCGACCTTCGCCTGCCGCCGCCGGGTATCTTGGGCAAGGAGAACGGGGGGAAGCCTGAGGCACCTACCTGCTGCTCCCCGGCCGCAGCCCTGCCCCGCGGGGACAGCGAAGGCGCTGGGGTGAAACCCCCCAACTACCCCCGCGGGTGCGGCGAGATCCCGCGCAACCCGCCGGGCCCGGGAGTCCCAACTTCCTCCTGCCGACTCCCCCACCACGGGTCCCCGCAGCACCTGGCTCGGAGCCATGCCAGCCGCGAACACGCACCCACCTTGGGCTCCGGGCGCCACCGCCGTTGCCAGGCTGCTCTGCTCTGGGGCCCTGCTCCGCCCCCTCCGGGGACAGCCTCCCCGGCCTCTCCGCCCCCGGCCACCGCCCGGGGCCCTCCTACGCGCGCCGGTTGGTGGTGCTGAGTCACGTGGTGGTCGGGGTGGGAGTACCGAGGGGTGGGACTCTTTGCCCTCAAGGCTGCTGGGAAACCCTCTTTGAAGGGCCTGGCTCGTGGAGGCAGCTGGGAGCTGTAGTTCGCTATATGGTGCCGGGAATAGGCAGGGCTAAGATGTCAGCGGCCACCCCTGTAAGGGAAGTTGGAGTGGTGACGAGCGGAGGCCTCTGGGAAGCATAGTCCCAGGACTCCTGTCTCGGTCTCACTGTTGTCTAATAAAGGGGAAATCCAGAGGGAAACTTCTCTAGATAAGACTTCAGCAGATGTCACTAAATTGAGCTATTATTGCGTACATATAAAGTTGACATACTATAAGGGGAAAACAGAAATTTCACTGACTCTGGTGCAGGATCTGCAATTCACAAAACCAGCTAACAGCTGGCGTTTACTCATGCTGAGCCAGCACCTTTCCAAGAACGTTATTGAGAGTTACAGAAAGGAAACATTTCAGACTGAAAATCCTTCTACTTTTTGAGATTTGGGTCAGACGACCAATACTACAGTAAAAAGGAAAGGAAAGGGAAAAAAGAGAGAAGGAAGACAAACTTCAAGAAGAGAATTCAGTGTGTAATCAAATAAAACAAAACTTAATCTGGTGCTCGTGCTGCATAATAATTATACATGAGCAGTTCGAGTAAATAGATTACTTTATCATGACCTGTTTTTTTCTCTTATATTTTTTACTTCGCCGGCATCTAAAAACAGCTGTTGTACCTGATACCAGTATACATGTTATATGCGTCTGCATTTATAGACACACCCATGTAATATACATATATTCATATCATTATATATACATATATATATATACTCTATTAAAGAGCCCAGACTTCTTAAATAAACAAAACAAGGCCCCTTCAGAATACAACACAACCCACTCTTTAGCCACTCCTCCCATGTGCTTCTTTTCTTTTCACCCCAAACTCTGGTCTAGTTACAGAGAACTTCTTTCTATTCTCTGAATGGCCAGGTTCTTTCCTTCCTCCAGCCCTTTCCATTTGTCCCTTTCTCCTGGATTGGCCAAACTCCTGGAGAGGCAGCAAAGTAACACTTGCTGCTGGGCCAGCCTCCTCCCTCCCCAGTCCTTCTTATTGTACTGATGTCATCATTTGCTTACTGTCTGTCCTGCCAACTTGCCTCCCCAGACTGTGAACTCTTTTGAATCTCATTCACTTTTGTGCTGGATTTTAAAGCCTACTCAGTAAATTTGCATGCCAGAGAGGCTCCCTGTTGGGCTTATGAATAACTCAGGATTTGCAATATCTGTGAATCTTGGGGGAGGAGGATAGAGGGAAAAGGGGATGGGAGGAGGGAGGGCAATGGTGGGAGACTGTGTATACAGTAGGCACATTTAAGTGTCCAACGATGAGGCAGAAGCCCTTTGCTCTAGCTAGAGGTTGGGGGTGGGGAGGGTACAGAGCAGAGAGAGTCCTCATCTTCAGGAAGTAGTTCCTGGAGAAGCTTTCTCCAGGGTCCAGCCTTGGTCCAGCTCCAGCCTGGCCCCGCCTCTAGAAAGACACCACCCAACCAGAAAGTAGTGAAGACTTGCCTTTGGCCTATGAAATGGAGACAGTGAACTCTGCTGTGTCTGCCTCAATATAGGTGCAAAGATCAGATGAAGGAACAGATGTGGAAACACTTTGAAAACTGTAAAGGTTGTGCACTATGGAGGAGTCACCACCTTGCCTTTGGTAAGGTCGCTGTTCTTTTAGCCAGCTCTTGCCCTCCTCCAGACTAGGGTTGCACTCACAGTTCCAACTGTGTATGTGTATGTGTGTGTCAGTGTGTGTCGAGGGGTTCTTTAGGCTTCCCTGTGTTTTACACACACACACACACACACACACACACACACACACACACGCACACAAGCACATGCACACACCCCAGATGCAGGCAGCCTATGGGGAGATGGTTGGCCTCCTAGTCCAGAGCTCCTAGACCATAGAGAGGGGTTGGCAATAGATGTGACCTGAGGTTGCTTCTTCAACAACATTTTCAGGTTATATACATCCTACACCTATCACAAAAGTCCTCCTTTTGCTAAGGCACAGGATGGAGGCATGTCCTACTCTCAGGGGCTTCATTCTGCTCTCTGAAGTTGGCAGAAGTGGAGCAGCAGGACCAGGAGGGACCTGCACTCTTGGTCTGGCCTGGTATGCCCCGTACCCCCACACTCACCTCCTACCTCCTGAATGAGAGACAAAATGGCCAGTTTCCTGGTCCTCTCCCTGAGCACACTCACCACCTGGGCCCCTGGGCTCTGATCTCCCAGTCCTCACTCCTGCCTCTGCTTAATCCTGCCAGGCTCACTGTACTGGGCCTGGGATAGGGAAAGGTGGAGGAAAGGGAGGGACATCCTTATGAAGGAAGAAGAAGGCTTAAGAAAGAGGTGATCAGAAATGAAAAATTAAAAGTGTTGCTGGGAGGCACCAGGCTCTAGTAGAAAGCAGTTAGAATCAGGAAACTTGATTCAGGTTCCAGAAATTCTATAGGCAAGCTGTCAGCCTTGGGAAAAATCACTTCATCTCTCTGATCATTAGCTACTTCCCCTGAAAAAAGGGATCAAATGCTACTTCCCAGGGTTGTTGTGTCCTCTTGAGGATAGATGTAAGTGTGATGTATAGCATATCAAGGCAGCAACATTCCCAAACTGCCACTGGGGAGAGAGGTGGGAGCTGGCAGGGGGTAAGCCCCTGGGCACTGACACAAAGGTGCCAGGGTTCAAATCCTAGCTCTTCCATGTGTTAGGTGTGTGACTTTGGGCAAATACATTGCTGCAAGCCTCAATTTCCTCATCTGTGAAATGGGTTTATTAGTATCTCTTTCATAACCTTGTTGTAAAGAATAAACACATGAATGCCTAGGACTAACTTCTGCTTTAGAAGAATTGCAAAACAGCTCTGCCTACCTTCCTCTCCACACCCCAACCTATACTTTAAAAGCAGCCTCAGCAGGATGGTACAGCCACTTTAGAAAATAGTGTGGCAGTGAATTATAAAATTAAATGTATACATGACTCAGCATTACCATTCCTGAGTATTTATGCAAGAGACATGGAAATTTATGAAATCTTCACAAAAGACTTATATTCAAATATTCATAGCAGCCTTTTTCAGAAATAGTTGTCAAAGATAAGCAACTCAAATTCCCAACAACTAGTGACTGGCTAAACAAATGGTAATGTTTGCATTCAATAGGATATTACTCAGCAATAAAAAAGGAAGAACTATTGATATATGCTAAAATGTGAATGAATCTCAAAAATATACTAAGTGAAATAAACTATATACAAAATATTATGTACCATATGATTCCATTTACAATACAGTTTGGAAAAGGCAAAACTATAATGAAAGAAAGCAGTTTTATGGTTGACTGGGGTCAGACGTCAGGCCTAGAGTTGTGGGAAGGAATTGACTCCAAAGGAGCAAGAGGAACATTTTTAGGAGTGATGGAAATGTTCTATATCTTGATTGTAATGGTGATTATATAACTGTATACAATTGTCCAAACTCATTATACTATAAACATGAGATGGGTGAATTTCCTTGTAGATAAATTATACTTCAATAAAGCTATGGCTTAAGGGGCAGGGCAATGGTGGTGGGAGTAACCCCAGTTAAGGATCCTAAAGCTGCCCAGAATTGTCAATCTATTTTTTGTTTGTTTGGTTGGTTTTCTAAGAGGCCCCAGACCTTGAAGGGAAGAGGGTAGTGAAGCTTCTCCTACAAATAACAAAGATGTGCTGCACAGCAAGAGCTTGGTTTGGGCTAGGGAAAAGCACCCACCAAGAAAAGATGGAGCCCAGCCCCATGTTGGCAGGACAGAGAGTGCTTACCTGGATGGAGGAGGCCTGGGAGCCGTGCATGGACAAAGGGAATGTTACCCTTGCGGGCTCCAAGGACCAGAAATTTCCCTCATCTTCTCTCTGGGAACTGCCAGTGATCTGCTTCCGGAGTACTGGAACACCGTGGGAGTCAACCTGGACTCTGTTCACAGGCAGATGAGAGCACTATTGCTTCTTGCTGCTGTTTAGTTTCCACTTTCTCATAGAACTCAAAGTTGAGTTGGGGCCTCCTTGGGGAGGCCGAGCCAGTCAGCGGGTTCTATTTTGCCAGGTGCTAGATGGAAGTTTGAGCCAAGTAATGGGACATGAAAACATTCACACACAAAGAGAAACCCAGGTTCTTTGTCCCAGGGATTCTTGGACACAGAGACCAGACATATAAGGCTTTTGATTATGACATCACAATGTCCCCAATGGCCAGCCCTGTTTGCCTCCCTCTCTGCTAGGCAAATATAGGATGTTCATGGAGGATTTTGAGATCTAGTTCACAAGCAACATGGGGAGAAAATTGCCCTAGGCCCCAGTCAGATCACAAATCAAACCAAAGCCACTCAGAAGGAAGGCCAAGATTCCCTCCCTCTGTCCTCGATTATGAGTTTGTTTTTTTTTTAATCTGTTTCTTGCAATAATTTTTTTTTTTTTTTGGCAGTAAGCCCTGTGAGGAAACGTTTTATGATACAGTCAAGTGTGTTTCACTCAAAACAGATTTTTAAAAAAGAACTTTATCTTTTATTTGAAGGGGCTGGCCTGATTCATGCTGACATGCAGAGTATGCTACTTTTTAAACATAGAAAGATTTGGAGACCCAAGATTAAAATCAAAAAGAGAATATATGAAAAAGGGAAAAACTAAAAGACGAAAAACTTGAATGTCAGAAAATATTTGCTGAGCCTGAATGAAATTGTGTTAAGATTAATTAATAAAAAATAATAAAATACTTAGGAATTAACCAAGGAATCAAAAGATGTGTACACTGAAAACTACCAAATATTGCTGAAAGAAATTAAAGAAAACACAAATAAATGGAAAAACACCTGTGTTTATGGATTGGAAGACTCACTATTGTTAAGATGTCATTACTACCCAAAGCAATCTACAGATTCAATGCAATCCCCATCAAAATCCCAATGGTGGTTGGAATTTTTCTTTTTCTGTTTTCTTTTCTTTTTTTGAAGAAGTAGAAAAATCCATTATAAAATTCATATGGAAATCAAGGAGTCCCAAATAGCCTAAACAATCTTGAAAAATAAGAATGAAGTTAGAGGTTTCACTCTTCCTGATTTCAAAACTTATTACAAAATTTCAGTAATTAAAACAATGTGATATGGAATTAATATCCAAAATATATAAAGAACTCCTACAACTCACACCCATTAGGATGGCTACTATTTACAAAAAACAGAAAATAACAAGTATTGATGAGGATGTGGAGAAATTGGAAACCTCATGCATTGCTGCTGGGAATGTAAAGTGATATGGCTGCTATGGAAAACAGTGTGGCGGTTCCTCAAAAAAATTAAATATAGAATTACCATGATCTAGCAATTCCACTTTTGGGTATATATCCAATAGAATTGAAAACAGGGTCCTAAAGATATATTTGTACATTCATAGCATAGCAGCATTATTCACAATAGCCAAGAGGTAGAAGCAACCCAAGTGTTCATTGACCATCAAAGGAGGAATGTATAAACAAAATATGATGTATACACAACGAAATATTATTCAGTTTTAAAAAGGAAGGAAATTCAGACATTTACTACAACATAGATGAACCCTGAAGACAATATGCTAAATGAAATAAGCCAGTCACAAAAAGACAAATACTGTATGATTCCACTTATAGAGGTACCTAGAGTAGTCAAATTCATAGGGGCAGAAAATAGAATGGTGGTTGCCAGGAGGGGGAAAAGGAGAGTTGTTTAATGGGTAGAGATTTCCAGTTTTGCAAGATGAAAAGAGTTCTGGAAATTAACTGTAGAGCAATGTGAATGTACTTAACACTATTGAACTGTACACTTAAAATTGGTTAATTTTATATTATGTATATTTTACTACAACTGAAAAAAAATTAAGTTTTCAAAAGTAGCTTGAGCTAAAGGGACCAAAAACCCAGACTCGTTGACAATGTGTTCTGTGGTTATCTCAGATGTGATGGTGCTTTTCAAGATCAGCTTCCACCCAGGACAGGAAGTCTCACGTTCTGCTTCAGAAACAAGCCTCCCACAGGGAGCCAGAAGTCCCAGGCGACTAGAAAAATGAGGAAGCAAAAACACGTATTCTTCCAAAATAAATACTACCCCCTCTCCTTTGTTTTATTGCCAAAACTCATGAGAATTGTGAAGGTGGGGGTGGGGGCATCTTTTCCCAGAATGTCTTCCCAGATCCCTCCTCTCCACCCAAGAGAACAAACACCAGGGAGAAGGCTGGCCAGGGTGTGCAGGGGAGCAGGATGCAAGGGAATCACCTCCTAAGGATGGAACTGCCTCCTAAGGATCCCACCCAGCAGGGGGTGGGAGCTGCAGTGGAGTTCTTTGAGAGAGCCAGCAGCTACAGCTAGAGCCTGACCAATGCACTCCCTTTCCAGTTAGAGCTTCCAGATAACTTCAAAGAAGTCATTGACCAATGGGGAGGCATGTACACCTGCAAAGAAGCCTGTTGACCCTATGAGTCTTCAGGTAGATGCCTCCAGGATAGCTATCTGTGAATAGAAAGGAGTCTCAGCCACCTCCTATCTCGCCTTCGTTTGGCCCCTAGAGAGTAAAATACGTGGCCAAGCAGCAGTGTTTCTAGTGACAGCTGTAGACCACCCACCTGTCCTTCCTCACACCATGGGGGCTCATGGGAACAAAGCTGGTGTGCTGAGGAGTGAGAGCATTGGCAACTTTCCAGACTGCTCATAGAGCACCAGGACAGCTTGGGCTCTCAGTGCTGCATGTAGAAACCTACCCATTTAGGCTAAGTGCCCCCCAAATCCCCAACTCTCATCCTCCCACCCCCGACACAGAACATTCAGCATTTTCTCTTTTAACATGAAGATATAATTTATACACTATAAAATTCACCCATGTAAAGTGTACAATTAAATGTTTTTTAATATATTCACAGAGCTAGCTGCACAACCATCGCTTCTATCTATGTCCTGAACCCCCAAAGAAACCCCATATCCATTAGAAATCACTTCCCATTTCTTCCTCCCCCCATTTCTCCCTCTCCATTATCTCCTGGCAACTACTTTCTCTATGGATGTGCATACTCTGGACATTTTGTATAACTGAAATCATACAATATGTGGCCTTTTCTGTCTGGCTTCTTTCACTTAGCATCATGTTATCAAGGTTCATCTATTTTGTAACATGAATCTTTACTTCATCCCTTTTAATGGCTAAATAATATTTCATTGTATATAAAGATGTACCACCTTATATTTATCCATGCATCTGCTGATGGACATCTGGGTTGTTTCCACCTTTTGGGTCTTATGAATAATAGAGCTATGAACATTTTTTTATAAGTTTTTGTGTGGACATAAGTTTTCATTTCTCCTGGGTATATAGCAAGGGGTACAATTACTAGATCTTTTGGGAGCTTCATGTTTAACATTCGTGGGAAGTGCCAGACTGTTTTCTAAAGAGGCTATACCATTTTACATTCCCACCAGCAACATATGATGATTTCAATGTTTCCATTTCCTCACACCAACACTTGTTATTATCCATCTTTTTGATTATAGCCATTCTAGTGGGTGTGAAATGATACCTCATTGTGGTTTTAATTTGCATATTCTGATGACCAATGAAGTTGAGCATATTTTCATTTGCTTACTGGTCATTTATTTGTATATCATCTTTGAAGAAATGTCTAATCAAATATTTTGCTCATTTTTAAAATCCAGGTAATTTGTCTTTCTATCATGGAGTTGTAAGAATGTATGTATTTTGGATACAAATCCATTACCAGATATATGATTTGCAAAAATGTTCTCCCATTCTGTGGGTTGTCTTTTTACTTTATGGATGGTTTCTGTTGAAACAAAGAAGTTTTAAATTTTGATGAAGTCCAATTTATCTAATTTCTTATTTTATCACTTGTGCTTTTGGTGCCATATCAAGGAAATCATTGTCAAATCCAAGATATAGTTTTAGTTAGCTCTTACATG
Organism: Microcebus murinus; assembly: GCF_040939455.1. Classification (NCBI taxonomy): domain Eukaryota; kingdom Metazoa; phylum Chordata; class Mammalia; order Primates; family Cheirogaleidae; genus Microcebus; species Microcebus murinus. The sequence continues at coordinate 126,375,311 of NC_134136.1, read as the reverse complement.
TAGGTCTATAATCCACTTTGAGTTAATTTTTGTGTATGATGTGAGGTAGGGGCCCAGATTCATAATTTTTCATGTGGATATCCAGTTGTTTCAGCACCATTTGTTGAAAAAACTAATCTTTCTATCATTGAATTATCTTGGCACCCTTGTCAAAATTTGGCTGACCATAAATGTGAGGGTTTATTTCTGGACTCCCAATTCTATTCCATTGATCTACATGTCTATCCTAATGCCAGTGCCACATTCCTTTCTCTTTTCTCTCCAGGTTCATTGGGAAGCTTCTAATATATCCTGTGCTTTCAGGTTTTCCAAACACTCTCAATTCTTCTTCTTATCTGGTCTACACAATAACCTTAGGAGACGAAGAGGGTAATCATCCCTCTTTTACAGATGAGGAAACGGAGTCTCAGGGAGGGTGGGAGTCTCTCAAGGTAATTGTGCTGGTAGGTGGTGCAACTGGGACCAGAACCTGTTTTCACCTATAAATCCAAGCTCCTTCTTGGACAGCACACTTCTCTCTTTAAGAGATATGACTTTGTATATCTACACAATAAAATACTATCCAGTCTTAAAAAGAAGGAAATCCTGCCATTTGCCACAATGTGGATGAACCTGGAGGATATTATAAGTAAAATAGGCCAGGCACAGAAAGACAAATATTGCCAGAATGGTGGCTACCTGAAAGTGGAGGGGTGGAGAGTTGGGGAGATGTTGGTTAAAAAAAATCAACAAACCAATATTTTTTTTAAAATATAGAGTTGAAGATGTGCTATTTGACACTTTTCAATAAAAGTAGCTCCCAGGGCTCCTCTCCCCACCCTACCTAGTTCATAAAAGTTTTGTGAGACTCAAGATAGCTCATGTAAGTATAAACCTTTCATAAACTGGCAAGGGCTAAATATATGTGAGGGGTTATTAGTCATGCATTTCTATAAGAACTCTTGCCTGAAATCATCTGGATCAGAGGTGGAAGTGGGCCATTTCCTACACCTTCCTGCATACTGTGGCTGTAGTAGGACAGCGAACTACTATAACTATATTAATTTTCCATCCAGGTAGAACATTCACTATGAGACCTATTATTGTCCCAGTTGTGTTTATTGTTAGAGAAAACCCTAATATTACATGGTATTTCTTCAGGGAGGGAGGCAAATACAGTAGCTTTCTTTCAATTCATAGTATTGTTTAGCCACCAAGTTACATTCTTAAAAACTAAACAATATTTCCATAAACAGGCAATGAGTATTTCTGATGTTCTAGACATAGTATTAGGTGCTAAAGGTGACACAGAAAAGATTAAGATACAGCCAAACAGGCAAGAAATGACAGCTTTACAGGGAGGGCAAGCACCTAAACAAGTGCCTATGATGTTTCTTCATTCAAATTCGGCAATTTTTTACTGTGTGCCGGAACACAAACATGGTCCCCACTGCCACTGGCTAAGAGAAAGTAATGGATTACTGTAATGGATACGAACTCCCATAAATAGCTCATTACAGCCTGGGCTATAGGCCATGAAGGGTGCTATGAGAGCAGTGACCAGGGGAAATCCGCGAGGAAGGTACATTTGAGTTGACATGATATATGGTGATATATGGTGATAAGTGCCGTAGGCTGGAGATGTATAAATTGCACTGGGAACTCAGAGGATGAACTGATGAACTCTTGAGTGAGGTAGAATACATTTCATAGCAGCAGTGATGTTTGGGATGGGCTTTGACCAATGAGAAGACATTTACCAGGTAGTAAAGGAGAGCAGGATCAATCTAAGCTAGAGTTAGCACAGATGAAAACTAGGGTGATCACAGAATATATGGTCCAAACTAGAACACCTTTGCAAGGGGGCACTATTCATGAGTATACTGGGACAACAGGCATAAGCTGGGGCTGTCCCTTTAAACCTGGATGTGTGATCTCCTTAGCAAAAGCACACAATAGGAAGTGTGCAGGAAGCATTTAGGCTTCAGAGCAGAATGTAGGATTGGGATGGAAGGTGAGTACATTAGTTTGCTAGAGCTGCTGTAACAAAGTGTCATAAATTTAGTGGCTTAAGTAACAGAAATGAGTCTGCTCATGGTTCAGGAGGTCAGAAGTTTGAGATCAAGATGTTGGCAGGGACATCCATGATCCCTCTGAAGGCACTAGGGATGGCATCTGGTCCAGGTTTCTCTCCTGGTTCCTGGCAGCTCCTTGGCTTGTGGTAGCATAACTCGTATCTTCACATGGTGGTCTCCCTATGTAGGCATCTGTCTCTCCGTTCAAATTTCCTCTTTTTATGAGGATAGCAATCATATTGGATTAGGTCCACCCTAATGACCTTAACTCGATCATCTGAAAAGACCTTATTTCCAAATAAGGTCACATTCACAGGCACTGGGATTAGGACTTCAACATATTTTGGGGGGACACAATTCAACCCTTAATGGAGAGGCAGAAGATGGTTATAGCTGTGAAAGAATACTATGCTAGTCTAGACTTTCATGAAGGCCATGGGGAACTGTGACCAGTTGGTGAGCCAGAGTGCAGCACGATCTGTTTCAGTCAGTAACCTGGTAGCCCAGCCCTTCAATGTGATCCAGTTGCAGATAGATTATGCTTCTTTGGCTTTTTTTTCCTCCCAGTTACAAAAATACCTTTTTTTAGTATTGTGTTTCCCTTTTGGAAATCCAAGAAACCAAAATATGCATCCTGAAAAACAATGGGATCCCTTTAATCGAAACCATTTTCACTGCCCCGGCTTGCAAGCTGACAATTGCTTTCTCTATCAGAATACACAGTGTAGGCTGCCTTTCAGTGCATGCTTTTGGGGTGGAATACAATGCTGTTTAATCTTACAAAATTAACTTTAGGGATGGTTGTCAATGCTTTGGTGCTGTGTGTTCATTAGCCTTTGATTGCTGACCTCCAACAGGGGTTTCCATGGGCTCCCTGGAGCTCTAGGGCGCAATGGTGCCCCAGGAAGTGCCATAAGACTACCTGGAGGGTGGACAAGGAAGGCCAGAGAGGCTCAGCTTAGACTGCTTTTATATTTATCAGATTTGTCTGAAAAATGCTTTCCTCTCTTTTTGTAAAAAGTTAGGAAAATAGGGACTTTGTGCCAACAACCAACTTCTCTCAGCCTAAGGGCAAGCCCATTGGGCCATTAAATGGAGTTCATTGTATTCCTTCATCCAGAAACTATTTATTTAGCACCTACTATATACCTGAGACTGTTCAACAGACAGCGGTATGCAGCAGGGTGTTTTTGGAAGAGATTTTTATAACAATGGAAGCCACTTTGAAGCACATTTTTTCTAAATCAACAATATCCTCACAAATAATATCTAATAAAGGTAATTTCTGAAATGCCCACATTTCACAGACTTTAGTTAAGAGTATGTGGTGTGTTGAATAGTGTCCCATTCCCCAAAATTCATGTCCACCCAGAACCTCAGAATGTGGTCTTTTGCAGATATAATTTGTTAAGGATAGCAAGATGAAATCATCTTGGATTATGGGTGGGCCCTATAGCCAAGACTGGTGTTTTTATAAGAAGTGGAGAGAGCACAGAGGCACACAAGAGAGCAGAAGACCATGGGAAGACAGAGGCAGAGGTTAGAGTGATGTGGCCACAAGCCAAGGAACACCTGGGGCCACCAGAAGCTGGAAGCAGCAAGGATGGATCCTCCCCTAGAGCCTCAGAGAAAGCATGTCCCTGCCACCACCATGATTTTGGACTTCTAGTCTCTAGAACTGTGAGACAAAACATTTCTGTTGTGTTAAGCCACTCAGTTTGTGGTACAAACGTTGTTCTGGCAGCCCTAGAAAGGCCTCCTATCAAGGCTTTCGGGACTCTCTAGCCTCCTCACAGAAGCAAAGGGACAGATCACATCAGTTTCCACACACTTCCTGACTTATGCTAGCACCAGCCCTGCTAGAGCAGAGACTCAGGCTGCTTTCTTGCTTCCTCCTCCTCTTCCTCACCTGCTCAGTGAGGGCTGGCCCAGAGCTCCAGAATGCTAGTGGGGGAAGCATAGACAAGGTAGGGGCAGGTCTGGACTGTTTCTGCTCCCCCCACCCCACCTCCTTTCTCAAGTCCAATGTGTCTCGCACACAGTGATTGCAGTAGCAGCTCTGCACACTCTATCCTAACCAACCCAGACTGGCCAGCACAACCTCTGTGGACAAGCACTAACCAAAGCAGCCTCTGTCCCCCCAACACCACCCATTCTGCACCCTCTGTCTCACAGCCTCCAATAGGCCAGCAGGAAGTGGGGTGCAGTCAAGCCCACACCAGCTGGGTCTTGGTTGTTCCAACTGTGGGAGCCTTTGTTGGGAAATTCCTTTGGGGAAATCTGTCTCAGTAACATGAGAAGAGTGGTAATCGTGTGAACAAAGTGCCCCAAGCCCGACTCCCACACCTGGCAGTCTCAGGGCCATTTATTCACTCCCATCCTGCCAAGAGTGCCCATTTTGGGCACAGAACATACCTTATCTTACTGCATATTATCATAGTGAATCTTCAAAGCTGCACTGCAAGGGAAGGATTATTATTATACCCATTTCAGAGTTGAGGAAAAGGAAGTTCAGAAATGTTTGGGGACTCTCCCCAAGGTCACATGGCTCTTAAGTGGCCCAGTGATTTGAACGCAGGGTTGATGGACTCCTTGCAGAGGGTCAGCAGCCACATCGCCCCCCAGCCACATTCAGCAGCTGCCTCTTTCTTCCTACACTCACTTCTACAACCAATGGGCTACCTCCCAGGGCCTCTACATCCTACAGTAAATTTATGAGAACTAAGAGGAAGGCATTGGCTCTACCATCTTTAGGGAGTGCCTGTTTTAGGAGAGATATGGACCTTTAAAATAATTTCCCCCAAATACCTCTAACTTACAAAAAGCAAACAAGATCATTGCTAGTTGAAATTTACTTCCTATTTACATTGGTTAGCATTTTTATTTTAGGCCAAATTAAATTCTGGTTTTATGTATAACCCATGTCCATAGTACATCAGTGCCCAGTGACCAGCCCCAATGTCCCCTTCTCTCCATTTTTGGAGATTCTGAGGGCTTAGATAGCTGTCAAGCCTGGCATGGGGTGGTGTGACAGGCTCTCAGTTGAGAAGCCCTATTATGGGAAAAGCTCAGGAAACTGTCTTTTAAACTTGGCTTCCGAGTTTGCACTGCAATCTGACAAGGGCAGAGCTTCTAGTGAAAGCTTGCCGGGCTTTCCAGATACCCCCAGACAGACAGCCAGGAGTATCACTCAGAAGAAACTCACTCGGCCTCCAGCCTCAGGCCTCTGACAGCAGCCTGTCCTCCCATGCTGTCGGAACTGTGCCAGTTCAAGCTCCCCTCTACTCCACTGCAAGCCCTGCTCCAACTTCGCTCCTCCTCGCTCTCTCCCCTTTGCACTCAAAGACTTCACTGCTGACCTCCAGGGGGAAGTGGACAGGCGGGCATTGCCTTCCCAAGCTGGGAAAAATGACAAACTCTAGAACCTTACTGAGTTCTCACAGCATTGTCCCTGGTGGGTAGATCCCAAGCCCCTTTTAGAAGTGTCTCCAGGAAGCCTCTGGCAGTTAGACCTTTCCTTGAGTGACATTCTTCCTTCTTCCACTCTTCTTCCCCTTCCCTGCTGGAGGCTCCCCCTCCTTTATCATGCAGAGGCACCCTTGCAGCAGGGCCCTGGTAATAATAGGCTGAACCCAATCACCAGCTGGAGGGCTCCAAGACGTCTTTCACCTGAGGGTAGCACTGGACTGGGCACTCTAGTCATGCCTGAATACAGTTCTAGTATAATTATAACACAAAGTTTCACGTCTTATTCTCCACTGGGCTTTGAGCTTCTTGAGGGCTGGGATTGGGGCTGATTAATCTCCTCTCTCACTTTCTTACACTGCCCAGCAGAGTTTAGGACCCAGGGTGGACAGAGGCCAGAAGTGGCTTGGTGATCGAGCACATTCATGAATAAATAAACGAATGCCTCCGATTGCCTCTACATACAAAGAGGTTGTCTTGTGAAAGGAAAGACCTGGCCTGTCTTCCTTTAACCCTAGAATGGTGGGTCTCAAAGGGCAAGGATCTTACCTGTTTTGTTCCCTGCCCCATCCGTAGCACCTAGATCTGCGCTGACACCCAGTGGGGGCTGAGGAAACACATGTTGCATGAATCAGCAGTTGTGGTCACAGCTGATTGATAGAGTTTCCTACCTTGGCTCTATTTTTCCACCTTTATTAACATTTCAGAGATGCATGGTCCTCATCTACAAAGACGCAGTGAGTTGAGTGGACAGTGAGTAAGGGAGTGAGAGGCAGGAAACTCTAAAGGGCAGGGAGGACAGCCAGAGGGAGTCCCACTGTTTGTTGGAGGAGACTACAGGGCTGGCTGAGGGCAAGGAGAAGGAGGGCTCACTGAGAAGGGAAGCAGGTAGTGAGCAAGGCCAGATTGTGCCAGGTAGGAAAGGGGTAACTGGCAAGGCAGCTGGATAGGCCAGGTGCTGGGGAGGCCGGCTTTCCCCCAAGGTGGGAAGGGGCGGGCAGATTCGCACCAGAGCAGGGCAGCTGGATGGTGGCGATTTGCAAGAACCCTGGCACAGTACAAAGGCAGCTCCATCATCGCCAGCTGGGGCGAGGAGCCAACCATGTGACCTGCCGGGCCAATGGGGAGGCAGCGAAGTCCATGGTCAAGGGCAAAGGGTGGTGTGGAGCATCATGCGCAGCCGGATGGGCCACAGGCTTGGGGCCCCTGCCAACCCTCGGGGGCAGAAGGGGTGTGGGTGCCATGAAGCAAAGCCCCCGGGCCCTGCCCAGCCACCAGAGCCCGCATGGCACAAATCCCAGCTTGGAAGGGTTGGAGCTTTCCGTTGGCCTCTGTGTGGGAGCCAGGAGGGTGGCCACTGCCAGGAACCCAACTGGGAGTCCCCCTTCAGCTAAGTCTGGAGGGAATAGGACACTCCCTTAGAAGCTGGCCTGCCCAGGGGAATTCTGGGATGGAGACATGTACCTTGTCACCAATCAAGGACCTGCATGCCCTCTTTCTGGGAGGGCTGCTGACCAGCCATAAGCTCCAAAGCTCACCCTCCTGCTATGCCAGAGAGCAGTCTCTGAGCACCCCTCCTGCCCTGTCCCACATAGGTGAAGCCTGAAAGAGTGGCAGGAGAGGTCCCCAAACCCTGGAGGAGGGTTAGTGAAGGTGCCTGGATGCCATTCACTATCAACACAGGGTCATTTCATCACCCACACACTCACCCCGCTCCTAACATAAGACCTCACAGCTAGCAGGTGTTTAAGAAGTGTTTGTTGGTGAGGAAACAAATGCATGCATGAATGAAGTATGGCAGTTGTAGCTGAGGGTGAGGACTGGCCCCTTGGGTGACACTTGCTAACTGTGATGTCTCCATCTGAGGAGCTGTGACAATTCATCTGGGGCTCAAGCCAAATAACCAAAGTGCCCACTTTGGGGGGATGACATAAATCTGAATAATGTAGTAACACAACCCTTCTTCTTGTCCCAACGTCCATTTCTTCCAGTGTCGCTGTCCTCTAGCAGACCTGCTGTGCTCTGCCTGAGAGCATGCCTGAGGTTCCTACTGCCACAACACCTCACTGCCACAAAGGTCCTCCAGTTCTGCAGAGCCAGCTGCGCCTGCCACCTCCTTCCACCAAAGGCAACGAATGGGCACTTCCCTCCCTGGGACATCCCCAGCACATTCCTTGTGTTGTGGTCCCACCCTTGGGCCACTTCCCATCTCCTGGAGTCTGAGAAACCTGGATTGAAATCCACAGCCCCCTTTCTAGCTTATGTTTTTGAGTCTCTTTATCTGCATCTACAAAACAAGACGATCACAATAGCACTGGGATTATTATGAGGCCTGAATACAACGACTCCTGTAAAGTGTCTGGCGCAGAAGCGGTCCTTGGCAAATGTCAGTTTTCAAGCTCCTGGACAGCAGGGGCTGTATCGCATTTGCTCACCAACTGTCTCTGTGGCACCTAGAAGCCAGCCTGGTGTGCAGTCAGCGCTCCAGGAAAGTGCGTCGAGTGAGCTATTGCTGCACTGCCTTGCTTGGCCAGGTGTGGTCTCACACTGGGCATGGCTGACCTTGCAGACCACTGACAGGGCAGGGGGACGGAGGCAGGGTTGAAAGTCTGGGGTAGTGGTTCAAAAAGTACCTACCTCCAAGGCCAACTACTTGCAGATTAGGAGTGGAAAGGGATCGAATCCCTTCACTTGCCTCCATAGTCTAGTGCAGTCAGGATTCGGGAGGCCTGGCTGCCTCCCTGTTTCAGTGCCCTCCACAAGATGGCTGCTCCTTGAGGTCTGGGCAGGGCCAGGGCTGCAGCTCAAGCAGGCTTTGTGGCCCCTGCAATTTGCCTAGTAACCCAGATTTGTGGCCAGGCACCAGTCTAACTCCTGCCTAGTTTGGCTGGAGCTAGGGTTTCCAGTTTTAGCAAATAAAGATACAGGCTGTCCAGTTTAATGTGGATGTCAGATAAACAACAAATAGTTTTATACTATAAGTATGTTCCAAAGATTGCATGGAACATACTTACACTGCAAAACTATTCGTTGTTTATCTGAACAAACAAATGTAACTGGACTCCCTGCATTTTCTCTGGCAAGCCTCGCTGGAGCTTGTCCAGTGGCTGCAGATTGTAAGGGAATCAACCTTGGGGGTGGAGTGGGAGGGAACTGCTCCCACCGAAAGTGCTTTGAATTGATGTCAGAACAATGGCATGGGTTGTTTTGTTTTTCTTTGCATAGAAAAAGAGCATTCCATGTCACTCAAAAGAAAACAGAACGGTGAATTTCAGCTCTCTGCCTTGCTCTGTTGCTGTTGACCCGGAACATGCCTTGATTCTGAAAGGGATATTGACTGTTAGACAAGTAACTCTTTCATTTTCCTCTGAACTCTCCTTCTAATGGTTAGTGCCTATTGCCGAGGGTCCCATTCAGAATACACTTGGGATGGGATACACAGTGGCTATTTGCCTCTCCAGAGGGTGCTGTTCTACTTGGCTCTTCAGATGCTCCAAGTACAAAGGCCACTTAATCAAATGGCCTTAGCTACAGACTAGGGAGCAGAAATTATATTTAAAAAGAAAGAAGTGTAGTCCAATTTCTTGATTTCAGATTTCCACATTGCACAACCTCTAACCTTCACAGTGAGGCTGACAGGTCATATTATTATTCCTATTTTACAGATGGGGAAATTGAGGCCCAGTCAGGGAAAGGTCTTGTGTAGGGTAATACAGCAAGTGAGTGCTGAGGCCATGGTTCAAACCCTGCTCTCTTTGAATTCAGTGCCTAAATTCTTCCCTATTGTCCTGCTCTGTGACTTTTGTACCATCTAGCTTGCTCAATCCCTGCTCCAGGTGTCATTTGTTAGATGAGGGACACAGACAGACAAGGTGATCCCTGAGATCTCTCCAGTGATTCCCTTTTGATAGAGATCACCAAAAACATGAGTTCACTCACCACTTACATGCATGTGCTTGTTGCAGGCAAAGAGATTCTGAGGGTATTTTTCTTTGCCTCAGAGCAAAAAGACTGACCAACCTTTGTATTGCAAAAGTTGGCCAGCAAATCAGGGGCAGCCTGTCCTCCATAGCATGGGCCTCATGGCTGTATACATGCACCAAAGTCAAGGCCTTAAAGCACCCTCTGCACAGGGATGGGACAGCAGGATTAACTAACTGCACACCAAAAATACATGCAGCACACTTGTCAGTATGATACTTGTAAGTTATGGGCTCAGCCTCCTCACCTGGATGCCACACTACTAGATGTCATGAGAACAAGGGAGAAAGCTGCTCTGAAAAGACTTGCTCTGCCCTCCCCTCCTTTCTCTGACCTGCTCCAATCCAGCAAGGTGGCCAACACTCTCCATGATCACCATCAATCATTGCTCATCGGCAACTCAGCAGTGGCATGACCTAGGCTGACGTGGGCCAGGATTGGGGACCAGGAAGTGGTGATCTTTCTCAGGCGGGGGCCAGCTCATTGATTTCAAGTCCTTGTGATTTCGCCTACCTTTCTTTCCCTGGCTAACTCTCCCCATTCTTTAAGATCTAGCTCGGGGATCCTACAAAGAGCTTGCCTTCCCTCACTGCCTCACCCAGATGAAGTGCAGTGCCCTCCTGTGGGTCCCTGTGATGCCCTGTGCCTGTCCTCTGAGTAGTTATTTTGCATTCTCAGCAAATCTGTCTCCTCCCACTGGGCTGTGAAGACTGTGCCCAACTCTTTCTCATCTTGTCAACCTGGAGTGCTCTCCAGCTCTTTGCATGATCAGCTCATTACTTTCAAGTCTGAGTTTCTATGTCACCTCCTTGGAGGGGACTTCATTGACCTCCCCAGCTAAAACTGCCCCCTACCCTACTCTGGTTATTCTATTCTAGTGTCTACATAGCACTGATCACTGTCAAAAGCAAGTGATGTATCTACTTTTTATTGAGGTGAAATTTACATAACATACCATTAACCATTACAAAGTGTACAATTCAGTGACATTTAGTATTTTCACAGAGCTGTGCAACTGTCACCTCTATCTATTTCCAAAACATTTTCATCATCCCAAAGGGTGACCCATACTCATTGTGCAATTACTCACCATTTCTCCCTACCTGAGCCCCTAGCAAGCACTAATCTGCTTTCTGTTTCTATGGATTTGCCTATTCTGGACCTTACACATAAACAGAATCATACCCTATGTGGCCTTCTGTGTCTGGTTTCTTTGACTTAGCATGATGCTTTCAAGGTTCATGCAAGTGGTAGCATGGATCAGTACTTCATTCCTTTTTATGGCTAAATAATATTCCATTGTATGGATAGATCACATTTTGTCCATTCACCAGTTGATGAACATTTGGGTTGTTTCTGCCTTTTAGCTATTGTAAATGCTGCTGCTATAAAATTCACCTACCAGTTCTGGTGTGAACATACGTTTTCAATTATTTTAAGTGTATATCTAGGAGTGAAATTGCTGGGTTCAATGAGGACTCAATGTTTAACTTTTTGAACAACACCAAATTGTCTTCCAAGGTGGCTGCACCATTTAATATTCTCACCAGAAATGCACAAAGGTTTCGATTTCTCCACATCCTTGCCAACACTTGTAATATTATTCATCATTTTGATTATAGACATTTTAGTATGTGTGAAGTGATATCTTGTTGTGGTATTCTATTTTATTTTTTCTTGTATCACCTCCTTCCTAAATGTGGGCTCCATAAGGCCAGGGGTTACATCTGGCCTATTCTGAGTTATATCCTCAGCTCCTAGCCCCTAGCACATGCTAGGTTCTTAGCACATGGAGGTTGAACCATGAAGTGAATGTGTTCTTCTGGGATCCTTGGCTCCCAACCAAGGGCCTGCTGCAGAGAAGGCCTGTAGTGGCTGTGTGTTATGTGTCCTGACTCAGTGGTTCTGAGATATAGTCTGGCCCCCAAGGGAAGTGGCTATCAGGACTATCTAAAGCAGCAGTCCCCAATCTTTTTGGCACCAGGGACCAGTTTCATGGAAGACAATTTTTCCATGGACTGGGGTCTGGGGGATGGTTTTGGGATGATTCAAGCTCATTACATTTATTGTACAGTCAAACCTCTCTGCTAATGATAATCTGTATTTGCATTTGCTCCCCAGGGCAAGCATCACCACCTCAGCTCCACCTCAGATCATCAGGCATTAGATTCTCATAAGGAGCTCACAGCCTAGATCCCTCGCACGCACAGTTTACAGTAGGGTTTGCACTCCTATGGGAGTCTAGTGCCATATCTGATCTGACAGGAGGCAGAGCTCAGGTGGTGATGCAAGCGGTGGGGAGTGGCTGTAAATACAGATGAAGCTTTGCTTGCTCACCTGCCACTCGCCTCCTGTTGTGTGGCCCAGGGGGTTGGGGGATTGGGGACCACAGACCTAAAGAATAGAACCTCAGCCAAGTGGGTTGAGGCTTAGAGCAGTGGTATTTCCTCCATAGGACCCGGAGCAAGGGCTCAGTGCATGACAAGGACACCTGTTCCACGTGGGGGTTTGGAGGGAGGTGAGCAAGCAAGGTTAAGGCTCCCCCAGGAGAATTAGCTCACCCTTTGTAAGTCTTCTTATATCTGCCCCTTGGGAGGTCCCATCCAGTCTGGCTTCCCTGAGTCATGTTGCCCCTTCGTGATTAGGAGACCAGATCCTGGGCTAGCAGCTGGAGAACTGATCCTCTTCAGATGCAAATTTTGGTAATTGGCCCTCTGCTGCTCACAACTATGGGGGCAGGGAGCCTGCCTCACTCCCTGGTGGGGAAGGAGATGGTTTGCCAAGGGGCTGGTGCTTCTGGGACTTCTTCTAGCCTGCTTGGCTTTGCTCTCTCATGCTCTAGGATGGGGCATGGTGGAGCTTGCAGGCTGCAGATCCTGTGTCACTTGGGCTCTGTTCCCTGGGCACAGGGGCAGGCACAAACATTCTACAGGCCTTTCCAAAGGCAGCCCTCAGAAAACATTTTGGTGTTTTCTCAAAAAAATTGAGCATAGAATTACTATGTGACCCAGCAATTCCACTGCTAAGTATAGATCCCAAATCAATGAAAACAAGTGTTCAAACAAAAACTTGTATGCAGTTGTCCATGTCAGCATTATTCACAATAACCAAGAGGTGGAAACAACTCAAATGGCCATCAACTGATGAATAGAAAAACAAAATGTAGTATTGCCAAACAGTGGGATATTACACAGCCATAGAAAGGAACCAAGTTCTGACACAGGCTACATGGATGAACCTCAAATGCATTATTAAGCTAAATGACAGCCAGACACAAAAGGCCACATGCTATGTGATTCCACTTATATGAAATATCCAGAATAGGCAAATCTATTGAAACAGAAAGCAGATTAGTGCTTGCCAGGGGCTGGAGGGTGGGATGGGGACTGATTGCTTAGTAGGTACAGGGTTTTCTTTTGGATGATGGAAATGTTTGGGAACCAGGTAGATATATTGGAAGCACAACACCATAATTTTACTAAATGCCAATGAATTGTATGTTTTAAATGGTAAATGTTATGTTATGTGAATTTCACCTCTTTTTTTTAAAAAAAAGCAGCCCTCCCTACTTAATTCCCATTTAGACTTCAAGATTGCAAGCCCTCATTAGGGTTTGCTTTCAGGCAAAGGAAAGAAAATAGTAGGTAGTTCCATGCCAGGAATCACTGGGCTTTGGCATAAATGCCCACTCAGTTCCCACACAGGCCCACTGTCCTGCTCTGATAACGTCTGTTGGCATTTTTCCCCTTGAAAGAGGCAATCTAATCAATACTTATTGTTCATACCCCTCCTGAGCCAATGTCCAGAAAATGTATGATTAGAGACTCCCGTGGCTTTTCTCATTCAGGTAATCCCCAAGAGACTTCTGGGACTGGCACACAACCAAAGTATGGAAGGGCTTGCACTCAATTTGGCAGTGAAAAATAGCAAAATCCTGCTTCTGCTGGAGGGTGGACATAGTCATTTCAGAGAGTGATGTCTGTGTGAGGCTCACAGTGTGGGGAATTGTCAGAAGCTTGGTCTTGACTAGTGGGCAAGCGGTCAGGTGAGTGATGCTTCTGAGCCTGGGTCTGCTGTTCCCTAAGGCTTCCCAAAGTTCAGGGATCCCGCAGAAGACCTCAGAAAGAGCAATGAGGCTTTCAGGGGGCCACCCTCCCTTCCTAAAGAAGGTGCCAGGGCATTCAGGCTGTTGTTGGACTCAAAAGGCCACCTATGCTAGAAACCAGAGCCCAGCCAAGTCCTGAGGTCAGCCCCAAGCTGGGATCGTCCTTCTGACCTACTTACTGAGACCAATAGAGGCCTCTCAGCCCAGGTCTGCTCTGAATCTGGAACCCTGCCTCAAATCCACTCTGGAGGCATCTAGGAACTAATTCATACGTTAACTAATATAGCCTTCAATCACGCCTCCTGATGCCAGATAGCTCTTTCTAGAGCACAGATAGGAACATGTCCTGCCCCTGCTTAAAACTCTCCTAGGCCTCTACATTGCTTCCTGAATCAAATCCAAGCTCCCTAGCCTGCATTCTAGAGCATTCGTGGCTCCCAAGTCCTTCCTGCCAGCTCTAGCTTTATCTGACACCCCCAACCCCCACACCTCCCTCTGCCACCTAGCCAAACTAGTCTGGTAGTGTTCCAGCCAGGGCCTGGGTTCTGCAGTGGAGGACAAGGAACTGGGCTTTGGGGAGCCAGGCTCTGGGGTCCAGAGGGGCCAGGGAGACATGAGGTTTCAGGAGATGCTACCAGTCACTCAGAGACACAGCCCAGGCCCCAGGACAACAGACCAGGTTCCCGATGCCAGGTGACGCAGGTGTGCTCCAGGTCTGCCCTGGCTGCCCTCAGTGGGCTGGGTGGAGGCCCCCTGGTTTTTGCTTTGCAGCATGTTAAAGTCACTACCCGGGCCCTGTCATACAGCTGGACAACCCAGCCCCATGGAGCCTTTCCTGGAGTTTGTCCCCTCAACTTGCAATGCCCTTATGCCCACTGTTAACATTTTAAACAATATACAAAGTTATTAGCTCATATCACAGGAAGTCCAAAGATAGGGCAGACCCAACTATATTGCCAAGCACCCTGATTTTTTTTCTGCCATTCTTCACTGTTATCTAGGCAGATTCCTGTGTCCCTAATGTGGCTGTGGTAGCAACTCTGGCTATACAATTCCTTGTTCGAATTCATTGGACGAGATAACAAGTAAAGATCTTAATGAGCCCGCTTAGTTCACCTGTTCACCCCTGGATCAGTGACTGTCATGGAAGGAAATGCTATGTGCCATTTGGCTTAAACCAAGGTTCCCAAGTTTCATCCATGACCATGTGTCGCCAGGCTCCATCTCCGCCCCAAACCTCCAGGTGGAGTCAAGCAGTTAGTACCTTCTCAGGGCTCCCCCAATCTCTGTGCTTCACTCTGTCACAGCACTGCTGCCACTGTGTGGTCAATGAGGATTTTCACTGTCAGCTCCAGGAGGACAGGGGCTGTCTTGGGTTCTCTGTGGCCTCAAGGACTGGCCCAGAAGAGCTGCTTTGCAGTCTTTGTTGAATGGAGGGAAGAATGAAGGAACTTCATTCAATGAAAGAAGAATGAGTGGTTGGTGGGTGCAACACCTGAGTGGGCGGGTGTGGGGCTAAGGATGAGACTGGGTGGGGTAGGGAGGCCATTGCTACAGGTGGGTTCCGGGGTGTAGGGGCCAAGTGGCAGTGGGGTGTGGCTGTGTGTAAGTGCTGAAGCAGCACAGGTCTGAGCTCTCTCCTCCCAGTGGAAAGCCCTGGCCAGCAGCCCCAGGGAGCATGGGTGGCTTCTTTAAGCAGCTGGGCCAGCACCAGACTGATCCATTCTCCTCCCTCCCACTGGCCTTTCCTGGATGCTGACTTTACTCCTCTTTCACCTGCCTGTCCTTGCCTCACCTTCTGGCTTTGACACACACTGGTGCCCTCTGTCTGGTTATTAATAATACTCAAGGGTCATGCTAATAGTGCCCATTCCCAGAGCACTGTCTCAGCGCCAGGCCTGAGCTAGGGGCTGCTCCAGGCACTGGATCTCCTCCCAACCGTGAAGTGACATAGGCACTACCCCAATCCCAGAGGAACATTGGTTGGGAGTGCAGGTAGAAAGGTCCCTCTTGGGCGCTTGCTGATCTCTTGTCATGCCAAGGGAGGCAGGTTCTTAGCTGAGGCCCAAGTCAAGGTGCAGTCCAGTGCAAAAGCAGCAATTCCCTCTTTCAAGGGAAACCTTAGGTGAAGTCCCTATAGAAAATGGGTCACAATGGACCTGCTCTGGCTGGGAGTTGGGGCTGGAACCCTGCCTCCTCACCTTCCCATCTCCTACTCAGCAGACCCTGAGGCTCAGCCTGGGCCTGAATTCTAGCTCTGCCACTTGGTATCTCGGGGTCCTGAACAAGTTACCTTAGCCCTCTCAGCCTCTGTTTCCTCTTCTGTAATGGGAGGGGAAGTGAGATTCCCACCTCAAAGGATTCTGGTGGGCATGGCATGAGATACTCAGAGGTGAACGGGCCCGTGCACATGAAGTTCTTGGCATTTGCCTGGCACCAGTCATTGCTCAGTAGGCTGCCCAGGTACTGCTCCCGACCTCCCAAGGACCCTTTCAGAATACAAGCCCACTCTTTCTCTAATTCTTTTGAGCACCTCCCAATATATCCTTTATTGCCCAAATTCCCTCCCCTTCCATCCATCCATCCATCCATTCATCCATCTACCCATCCATTTATTTCTATGACAAATATCTGTTGGGCACCTACCATGTGCCAGGCACTAAGCTGGGTACTAGAGGCAGAGGCAGAGGTATCTGCCCTCATGATACAGTTGTGATCATTCAGTGTCGGGAGAGCTGAACTAGGGAAGCAGCCACCCCCTCCACCAATACTCCCCCAAGTATCCACAGGGATAAATCCATTCACATCTCCCCAGGGGCCTATTAAACAGAGGACTGAAAGCCAGCCCTCATGGCCCCTACACTTTCTGTGGGGGAGGATGTGTTTCCTGATGCTGTTGGGAGAAGACAAATAATGTGATGCCAGCCTCCTGCCCCCACCCTTTGCTGGACTTTTCCCAGTGGTCTGCCAGATGCTGGAGCCCTCAGCCATTCGGTCATGAAATGGGTGCATATGCTAGACAGTCTTGAGCCCAGGAGGCCCTCTTGGGGCCAATGTGGGTAAACTCTTTGGGGCTTGACTCAGTCAGCCGGAGAACCCTTCCCTCTACTGTGAACCTAAAACCCTTCTGAAATCACAACCACTATAGCTGAGGGTAAGAAAGTATTTGATTTATTGAATCCCGTGTATACATAAGCTACTTTCTAGGAACATGGCCTTTAGCTTTGAGTGATTTTCTGGGTACTCTGTGGTTTGCCACCTCCCCTGCCATGGGCACAGCCTTGGGGAATGAGGAGAATGGCTCACCAATGAGACAGCCACACTGCCTCTTCCCACGGATCCCTCAACCTGGGCCCACAGGGGCCCCAGCTTGCCAAGTGGGGCTGATGTTGTGCTCATGGGTGCTAACCCTAGGATGCCAGGCCTGTCAGCCTTGTGGAGGAGCTTGAAGATCCTCAGCTGAAAAGGGCAGTGGCTCCTCAGATTGTTGGAAAGTCAGTGCGCTGGCAGGAGCATGTGCTGTTGGCTTTACCTGGAATGCTCTTCATTCCCCAGACGCTTGGGGGTCTTTCAGGTTTCATCATAGACATCACTTCCTCAAGGAGTGACATTTCCCCTTGTACCCTCTCCCCTGGCCAGGCATGACCTCCCCCTTTGTTGTCTAACAGCCCCCTGAGTTTGCCTTGGCCGTGTCACTTACCATCCTGTATTATCACATCTCTTTCCCCAACGACCCTGTGACTACTTCCTGTTGTCACTTACAAGTATCTGGCATACAGTAGTAAATGCTCCAGAGAATGAGTGAGTTAGCAATCCTATATTGAGAATATCTTCAAGGGCAAGAGAGATGAGCCATGCCAATTCCTCCACATGCCTCTGATCCTCCAGGCATGGCCCTGGCAACCCAAATGGTGGTAAAAAGGGCTCATTGCCAGGCGCTGGGGACAATTAGGGGGGGCTGGGTCACTGCCTGGCAGACATATGCAAGGTCCTGAGCCCCCACAGGGGCAAGGACCACACAGTGCCCACAGGGCCTGCCAGAGGTGGCATGGAGCCTGTTGGAGGAACAGGTGCCAGATCTAGGCCTGGGAGAGGGAGGAGTGAGTGGTGACCGTTTTGGCCTGAGCCCTGAGGGCAGTGTGCAGGAGGCACCTCCGGCTCTCTGAGGGAGGGGTGAATGTTGATGGCAGTTTGGTAGAATGCCAGGCCTCTCCAGCTGGGACCCCTACAGCCTATGACTAATCCTCCTGAAGGGTCAATTTTGCTCTAAAATTGGGGAGAAAGGATTACTTTAACTGATAACAGGAATATTTTTAAATCATATTTAAATAAGCATGAATGTATTATATATTAGGATGGAAACGTCATTGGATTTTTGATCTATAGCATAAGGTGTCAAAAAGGCTGCCCTTGGGTCTGCGTCTCATACTCTTCAATGGTTAGGGAGACCCAGCAGAAACACCTGAGGAGCACCAGTGTGCCGGTAGGGAAAGGTGGCCTTTGGCATCAAATGGACTTGAATTCCCATCCCACCTCCCTCCATAGCTTGAGCTCACTGTTGATGAGGTTGCTGGGATCTTGAGCAGGTAAATTTAATTCTTGGAGGTTGAGGAGATGTTGCCCTAGAGACTGGTGTGAGGACTGGAGACTAAGGAAGGAAAATAGGTCCTGCACAGACCCCTTGCTGGGGCCACAAACACAACAACCTCCCCATATGGAGACGGGGGAGTTAGTGTGACCCTCACAGTGGATATGGATGTTATGGCTCCTTCTCCTTTTGTCTGGCAGGGGGGCGTGGGCACTGCTGAGCCTCATGGGCCCAGGACTGGAATCCTTAGCATCTCTCAGCACTCAGGAAAGGGAGACCAATTCCCATACTGTCTACTCTTCCAGGCATCGGCTCAGCCCTTTACCCCACGATTGCCGTTTACCTTTCTACCAGCTACAGGACACATCTGGGAGTGTCTGGGGTGTCAGGGAGGAGAGATGGTAAGGCGTTGAGGTCCCAGGAAAGCTCTTGTGTGAACACTGAGTGCTGATTGACTGTTCCCACCCTTGGGGAGGCTCCCTACCCCTCCCTTCCATGGCCACCTCAGCTTCTGGGTCAGCTCCCCTGGTCTGGACTGTCTGTGACACTAAGGGATGGGAAGCATGTTCTCAGTTAGCCGAACTGTGGAGGGAACCTGTCTTGGTCTGCTCCAGCTCCCCAAACAAAGTGCCATAAACTGTGTGGCTTAAACCACAGAACATATTGTCTACCAGTCCTGGAGGCTAGAAGTCTAAGCATCAAGTGGTCTGCAGAGTTGGTTCCTTCTGAGGGCTGTGAGGGAGAATCTCTTCCTGGACTCTCCCCTAGCTTCTGGGGATTTGCAGGCAATTTTTGTTATCCCTTGGCCTGTGGCAGTATAACTTCAATCTTCACATGGTGTCCTCCCTGTGTCTCTGTCTCTGTGTCCAAATTCCCCTTTCTCATAAAGACACCAGTCATATTGGAGTAGGGCCCACCCTACCGCATTGTGACCTTATTCTAACGTAACTAATTACATCAGCAATGACTCTATTTCAAAAACAGGCTGCATTCTGAAGTGCCAGGGGTTAGGACTTCACCATATGAAGCTTGAGGGGGTACACAATTGAACTCATAATAGAAGTGGGATGGAAATTCAAGTTTATCTGATGCCAGAGGCCATGTTTTATTCCAAAACGCTAGTGCATCTCAGATTTTGCCACTAAGCCTGCCTAAGAGCTGAAGTGAATGAGAGGCAGCCTCTCACATACAGCCACTACAGGCGGTGGGGAGAGGGATTTGGGGAGCTTGTTTCCACTTCCCCCTCCCAGGACCTCTCTTCTCAGGGCCAACTCCTGCTGCTCCAAGTACCTTGGTCCCCTGTTTCTTATAAGCTTCCTCTCCTCACCCCCTGGCCAAGTCCAAGGTAGCTTTGAGCTTCCCGATTTGTCCTAGAGTTCTAATCTTGGTTTTCTAGCCTTTCTCACAGAAGGAAGCCCCATGCAGTGAGGCTCCCCCACTAGTCTACTACCAAGATCCCCAGAGTGCTCTTAGTGGCACCCAGGATTGTCTCACATGGGTTTTCTTACTGCATTTCATTGTTCCACCCCTCTGTGGCATTCCCTAGACTGGGAAAGAGTTCCTTCTGAACCAGGTGTCCCGGTTTGTTGGCAGCCTGCAGATTGCATCTTGAGGAGCGAGTACTTTTGGGGCCATGTGCAGCCTCATTTGCAGAGGCCGGGTCAGTCAGAGCCTGGGGTTTCTATTATTGCCATTTCTGCATGCTAACTGTGTGCTTATTTTAGACTCCTCTCAGGAAAGCCTGCTCCCATCTAATTCCTTTCAGCCTCACTTTCACACTGCTCTAACCTATTTATATTTAACAGTTTGAGCACTAAAGTGCCTTGATTAGAATAATCAATTCTGTATTAAAAACAGCCTCCCCAGAAACAAAGAATCCAGCCAAGTGCCCAGATGCCAAGAAAACAGCCCTCTTTTTCCAGCTACATCCTCCTAGACCTCAGGAGAGCTATTTGTGGTGGGTTCTCCAGTCCCCAAGAGAAACACTGTGGAAAATGAAATCAATTTTGATTGAATTCTTCTCAAAGGATTTATGAAAGGGAGTTGTCCTGTCTGCACAGAAACTTCAGGGTTTAAGTTTGTCAGCATTTGTAGTGACTCTGTAGGCGGTAGGTACATTTAAGGACAAGCAAGAGTGTGTGCTAGTAAGATGCTAATTGCTGAGGCTCTTGGAGCCCTGACCACGTGTCAGGCAGGCACTGGGCCAGTGGCTGTCCCTGCAATGGGGTATCTTGCTTGACCCTTCCAGCCTCCTTCTGGGTCAGATCTTATTATTACACCCAGTTTACCAATGACTAGATCAGGGCTTAGAGGAAGGAAGTAGCTTTGAGATCATGTAGTTAGTAAGTGACAGCAGTCACATTCAATCACATGTAGTCTGGTTCTACAACTTCAGAACAGAACCACTCTCCTGAGCTAAGTGTTGTCACTAGGAGGAAACTTGAAGATTTAATCAAACTCCTTCATGTCCAGGTGAGGAAACTGATGCACAGGGTGGGAAAGGAACCTGCCTGAGTTCATAAAGCAAGTTAGACACACAGGCCAGCACAAGTTCACAGGTCCCCATGGCCAGGGCCTGAGGGGTAGGGAAGTGAAGGGCCTTTGTGGCTAGTTTGGTCAGGATTCTACCCCTTTGATGGAGGTCCATCCTGCCAATGGGCTCCTCTGTCCTGTGGCAGTGAGAGAGGCCCTTGTTATTGCCCCTTCAAGGACACCTTCAGTTTCACCACTGTCAGAGAAGGTGGGCAGTGGTGGCAGCAGAGTGGAGCAGGAAAGCAAGAACATAGCCTGTGGCAGAGGTCAGCCTCTGGCCAGCTCTGGCTCGTGGTGCCTCATCGCCACCACCAGCCCAGGCCAACTTACCCCACCCTGCCATGGGCAAATTGTCATCTTTCCCAAGCCCTCCCTGGTCTCATTTGTAGTTGGAGCCTGAGTTCCTAATGCCCACATCAGGAGTTCTCAACTATCCTGGGGCTCCAACTGTGAGATAAGACACTGGGCTTTCTCCTTGGACCCTGGGAAGCCTGGACTGGGTTCCTGGGGGAGCCTCCTGAAGTCTTCACACCAGGAGCCATCAGAGAAAGGACATATGGTGAGCCTCTGCTCTGTAGAATCCAGGCCTTGGAAAGAACTTCATGAAGGATTCATGCTGCCCCTGCCCCTATAAATAGCCTCTTCAGCTCCTCTGCCAAGAGGCTGTCTTTCCTTAATCTCCTTTTTATTACTGTGGTAAAATGCACATAACTAAAATCTACCCTTTCAACCATTTTAAGGTATACAATTCAGTGACATTCAGGACATTCACAACACTGTGCAATCATCACCACTATCTACTTTCAGAACACTTTTATTACCCCAAAAGGAGACCCCATATCCATTAGCTGTCACTCCCTATTCCCCTTTCCCCCAAGCTCCTGGTGACCATGAATCTCCTTTCTGTCTCGATGGATTTACCTATTCTGGATATTTCATATAAGTGAAATTGTGCAATATATGACCTTTTGTTTCTGGCTTCTTTCATATAGCATAATGTTTTCAAAGTTCATCCACATTGTAGCATGTACCAGACCTTCATTCTCTTTTATATTTGAATAACATTCTATTGTATGGATATAGCACATTTTGTTCATTCATCAATAGATGGATATTTATTTCCACCCTTTGGCTATTACAAATAATGCTGCTATGAACATTTATGTACGACTTTTTGTTTAGGTACCTGTTTGCAATTCTTTGAGGTATATACCTAGGAGTGGAATTACGGTAATTTTATGTTTAACTTATCAAGGAATAGCCAAACTTATTGTTTTCCACAGTGGCTGCACCATTTCGCATTCCCACCAGCAATGTACAAGGGTTCTAGTTTATCTATATCCTTGCTAACACTTGTGATTTTCTTTTTCTTTTAAAAATAATAGTCATTCTAATGGGTATGAGAGGATATCTCATTGTGGTTTTGATTTGCATTTCCCCAATGACTAATAGTGTTAAGCATCTTTTTACATGTTTATTGGCCACTTGTATATCCCCTTTGGAGCAAAGTCTAATCAAGTCCTTTGTCCATTTGTTAACTGGTTTGTTTGTTTTTTTGTTGTGGTGTTCTCCCTTCTCTTTTGAGGCCGTTCTGGGAGCAGAAGCAGGGATTGCCACTTTTAGGAAGCTCTCATTTTCAGGAACTCCTCCTGGGAAAATCACCTCCACTGGTCCTACTTCTGGGTGTTAGAGCCACATGAAGTCTGTACCTTCTGTCCCACGAAAGCCCCTCAGAGAGCTTAAGGAGAGACCACTTGCTTTCAGAATGTCTCTACTCTAAACATTCCCAAGTCTTTTAAATCACTCTTCAAATGTTCTGGTTTCTTTGTAAGGGTGGAAACCCCAGAAAATTAATCCTGTGCTTACTCAGGAAAGAAGGTCATGTCCAATATTAACACCTGTGCATTTGTTCACCCTTGAAATTATTGTGAATCGAATATGTGCCAGGAACTGTTCTAACAGTGCGGCAAGGGTGTGACAAAAGGGAGGGCCACTCTGCCTGCTGTGGAGAAGGGATTCGTGGGAGGTGGAAGCAGGGAGATCAGTTTGGATGCTGCAGTTGTTTGAATGGTGGCCCTGCTCCACCCAGAACCTGCGAACATGACCTTATTTAGAAAAGGAGTCTTTGCGGATATAGTTGAGTCAAAGATCTCAAAATAAGATCAGCCAGGATTACTTGGGAAGGCCTAAATTCCATGACAAGTGTCTTTATAAGCAAAGGGACAAGAAGAAGGCCATGTGAAGAAGACAGGGAGAGTCTAGAGTAAGGCGGCCACAAGCCAAGGAATGCCTGGAGCCACCAGAAGCTGCAAGAAGCAGGAAGGATTCTCCCTTAGATCCTTCAGGGGGAGCATAGTCCTGTCAACACCTTGATTTCAGACTTCTGATTTCCAATCCATGAAAGAATAAATTTCTGTTGTTGAGAATAAATTCCTCAGTTTGTGGTAATTTTTACAGCAGCCCTAGATAACTAATTTATTAAATAGATGCTATTGCTATAATTTGGATAGAGATGATGGTGGTTTGGGTCAGGATGGTAGTCATGGAGATAGAGAGGTGAGGACACTTGGGACATATTTTTAAGGTAGAACTGGTGGATCTCTGATGGATTGGATATGGTGTGGGGGGGGTGAGAGTAATGTAGAGAATCCCTAGCTACAAATCCCACACTACCTGGCCATCCTAGTAGACTTCCCAGATTTTTCCCTTGGGTACTTGGAAGAATAACAGTGCCATGTAGTGAAATGAGGAAGACCAAAAGGGAACGGCTCGGGAGGAGTGAATCTGCAGTGTGTGTATGACCAGGTTAGGTCTGAAATGCCCATTAGATATCCAGGCAAGGTTGATGAGGTGGCGAGATACATGGGTATGAATTTCAGGAGAGGACCTTGCTAGGGTTACACATATCTGGGGAGTTGTAAGTATAGACATGATATATTTTGATAGTCACAAGACTGGATGAGATTATCTAGAGGGTGAGGGTCGATAGAGAAGAGAGGAGAGGTTCAAGGACTGAGCCCTGGTGCATTCCAACATTTGGAGACTGGGTGGTGAGGAAGAACAGCAAAGGACACTGAGAAGGGGCAGCCAGCAAGGCGGGAGAGAAACCAGGTGAGTGTGGGCTCCTGGAAGCCAAGGGAAGAAAGTGTTAGAAGGAGAGAGGAAGGCATTGGGTCCAATGCTGTTGACAGAGCAAGTAAGGTGAGGACAGGAAACTAACTAGTAGTTTTGACAAGATGTAGGTTACTGGCGGCTTTTATAAAAACGTTTGTAGTGCATAATGGGGATGGAAAGCCAGCTGGAGTGAACCGAGATGCTGGGAATGAAGGAATGGTGACAGCCTATATAGGTAGCTCATTCAGGAATTTTTGTCTGAATGGAAATGAAGAAGTGAAGCAGTTAGCTTAAGGGAAGTAAGAAAGGGGGAGAGGGATGGATATGAAGAGAATGATCCAGAGAAGGCAGAAATTGGAGAAGCAGTGAAAGCGGATAACTGTAGAAGCCAGGCCCTTGTGAAGGTGGTGACGGGGATTCAGGGTACACTTGGAGAGGCTGGCCTTCCAGAGGCACAGGGACATGCGTCATATGCTAATAGGAGGGAAGGCGGGGTGATTGAGCAGATGTGCGAGTCTTTGGTAGGTTTGATGCCAGAGGATGAGACAGTTCTGGTTTGACTGTTTCTACTTTCTCATAGATGGGTGTGGAAAATGTCATCACTTGGCAGTGGAGTGGGAGGGAGGTTTGAGGAGAGAGGAGAAAATGTGAAATAGTTATTTATGGAAGAAAAACTTGTACTTGGGAGTATAGTAGGATATTGGACAGTGTTGATTGCTGATTTGAAATTTATGATTGAAACTGTGAAGGGAGACCAATCACCAGAGTGGAAGCCTATTCCTTCAGTCCCATTCCAGAACAGAACAAAATCAACTTTTCCTTTGTTCTCTCATGTCTTCAGCCTCTCCTTCTTCATTGGCTCTTTCCAGATGGCTCAAGTCTATTCCTTCAACTCCATACCCTTCTCCAGCCACCATCTCATCTCTTTCCTCCCATTCATAAACTTCTAAAAAGAAGTGGCTGTCTCCACTTTGGTACCACTCACTCATCCCTCATGTCACATGAGTCAGGTTTTTCTCTCTAGTCCTGTACCCAAATAGCTCCGGTTATGTTTATGTTGTTTGGTCCAATGGACATTTCTAGTCTCCATCTTACTTAACCCCTTGAGAGCATTTAAATCAAAGCTATCCTTCCCTTTGTTTCCATAGCATAGCACTCTCCTAGTTTTCTCCCTTCCTCTCTGGCCACTTTTCCCTATGGTCTGCTGGCTTATTCTCTACTGGGCCATTAGATGTTGGGAGTTCAAGACTCCCTCCTAGACTCCATTCTCTTCTCACTGTTTCTCTAGGTGATCTCATCCTCACCTATATGCTGATGACTCCCAAATTCTTATCTCTAGTCTGGACCTCGCCTTTGAGGA
This sequence comes from Microcebus murinus, assembly GCF_040939455.1. Classification (NCBI taxonomy): domain Eukaryota; kingdom Metazoa; phylum Chordata; class Mammalia; order Primates; family Cheirogaleidae; genus Microcebus; species Microcebus murinus. The sequence continues at coordinate 126,350,112 of NC_134136.1, read as the reverse complement.
CAAGGCCCATAGATCTAACTGCTTACCTAATTTCTCAGGTGTGATTTTACACATGTACCTTAAATGTAGTGTGGACAAAATCAAACTCTGGATCTTCTCCCTCAAACCTGGGCCACTTTCAGCATTGTCTATCTGGGTGAATGGGCTCTGTTTGCAAAAGTGGGTGATGTCAGAGCCCATTCACCCAGAAAGACAATGCTGAAAGTGGCCCAGTTTTGAGGGAGAAGATCCAGCCAGAGAAAATGTAAAGTGTCAGGAAGTAGCCAAAACACTTCTGCCATGAAGATCTCATTTTGGAAAATGTGATTTTGGGGTCCCTGCAGTTTGCTGCATGCTCATTTCTGGGCATTCAGGCTGGGGTTGGACAGACTGTGGAATTCTCCCTGGGCTGCCTGTGCCAGGTTCCCAGGCTCTGCTGCACTCCTCTCCTCAGCCCTTGAGCAGCTTGTCTCTGGCACCTACACGCCCCTCTCTTGGGGCCTGGAGCACAGCCCAGTCCAGCTCAGCTCTGTGCATCAAGAGCTTTGAAGAGAGGCAGCCTTTGTCAGGCTCTGTGGGAGTCTCCCCTCACTTTCCCAGAACTAAGAGGGGCCGGGCCTGGGATTCTCCCGTGGTCAAAAATACTTCTTTGAGGATGTTGAAGAGGCTGGAAGAGGGGCAAGACATTCTAAGTCCTACCTTACCAGGCACCCACTAAATTTTTGGCCCGGTGCCTGGTGTGCCACAGAAAACACAGTAAGAACAATGACTAGTTATTAAGAGCAACTTCAGGGGAAAAGATACTTTAGTCTAAAGACAAAATCACTCAGAGTCTTTGGGTGAAATTTTCCATTTTTTAAAATGCTGGCAGTGAATTCAAATGAGAAACATAGCATCAAGCGTTTGGGGCCCTTGTCCTCATGATACCTTCACTCCAGCAAAATGTGAGTCTCCCTGGCAGTTTGGAGAATATGGCCATCATGGCCCCAAGTCATTCACAGGACCTGGACAAATTACAGAGGGGGCCAGTCTGCTTCATCGGTGAATCAGAGACCTGCCTCATAGAGAAACATTTTTGGAGATGTCCTGGAGGCTTTTTGATGTTCCAGGGCTTCCTGCCTTTTCAGTCTGTAGCAGACCCTTTTGATCACAATAGAATCCTGCTCTATTTATCACCATGTTCCCCATCCCACACCAGGATTGTGCGGGTACATGCCGGGCACTGTTGGAATTGCCTGTTAGGGTTAGAACGGGAGTCAAAGAGCCCTCAACACTGGCATTCCTTCCCGCCTAGTTTCTGTCCTACTAGGAAGCCATTGAGCAAGGACACTGAACAGCAGCCAGGAGCTAGGAGGCCTGCTGGGATAGGTAAGGGCCCCTGTGCTTTGACATGTGTGCGCTCCCTGCAGAGCCTCCTAAGGAGAATCCAGACTACCTGGAACTATCCCAATGGTAAGTGGAAGGTACCGAAGGGCCTTCTGTGCAGCTGTCCTCCAGCTGAGCTGGTGGCCCTATGCTGATGATGCCAGCAATGCTGTCCCAACAGGAGGTTGGCAATGTCACGCATTCATCTCAGAGTGGGGCAAAGCAGAGACTTCCCCGCCTTGGGCTGGTGGCACCATGATGTGTTTGGTGGACAACTTGGCAATGCCTTTGTCTATTCCCCCATCCAGATCCTAGCACATCCTGGCACAGAGATTACACTCCCTTGAGGGTCGCTCGTCTGCCTGCTGTGAATTGGGGTGGTGGACCATGGAAAAGGGAGAGCGGATTACCTGCACCCTACTGAGACCTGCATTTTCATTTTGCAGTTTCTTTATTAAATGAGGGAGTGGCAGTCACCATTGTGACTATATCTCTTCTGCCTCTAGAGTAACGCCCAAAAGTAGACATCCTGCAGGAGCAGAAGTGCCTGTGCCTGGGGGAGGAGGAGGCCTGGATGGCATTTTTGGCTATTCCACAGCTGGACTTCACAGTGGCTAAGAGTGGTTGTATGCGAGCCCACTCCACCTTTATCAGCTACTTGACCTTGGGTAAGGCACTCTACATCTCTGAGCGCTGGCTTCTGTCTGTGCGAAAAGGACCTCATAGCACTGCCCCCTGAGTGTTAGCAAGAGAAGTAAAGAGGATCAATGCCCCTAAGGCTCTGGGTTTGGTATCTGGGATATACCAAGTGTTTAAGTGGGATTGTAAAATTATACCCATAAAACTCTTATCATGTGCAAAGAAAAAGCTTGCTTCATCGTGTCTTGTGATGGCTCTGTTCTTGCTCATGAGTCTCCACTGTGCTGGGGGAGCTTTACCTTTGCTGACTGATGGTGCCATGGTGTTCTTTTTAAAGTCACTCCTGCAGGCAAATGTGCCCCTTCCCTGCACTGCTTGCACAGATGGTGCCCCCATCAGGCCCAGGTCTCCAGCCCTGTCCTGAGACATTGCTGGGCTTTCATGGCCTCCCCACCCTGGACATGGCACCAAGTCGAAGGTAGGGCTCCTCCCAAGCTGTGGATGGAAGAAGACACCTTCCTGACATGCACCTCGTCCACGTACAGCCCTCACGGATGCCGGTCCCAGGGCGGGAGGTGAGACCCACGTGTCTCCCTTTTCCTTTTTTCTTTCCTTTCCCTTCCATCCCTTTGGCCTGAAGTAGAGTGGGAAGGTAAGGAGGAGGGAGTGCTCCCCCCCTCTTTTCATCATATACTGAGTTTCTGCTACCCCTGACATATAGTAAAGTGGCCTTGGCTCTTATGTGATCATGGGAACTGTATCAGTGAGGGTTCTACCAGAGAAACAGAACCAGTAGGAGATATGTGAATATATATTGATATATATACACACACAGATACACATATATATTATATGCACATATATACATATATACACAGATATACACCCATATTCACACACATATACACATATGTGTAGGCATATATGTATATATGTGTGTATATAATATACATACATATATTACAAGGAATGGCTCATGTGATTGTGGGGGCTGGCTAGGCATGTTCAATATTGCAGGGCAGCCTGGCAACTCAGCCTCAAGACTGAAGCATCAACTCCTGCCTCATCAGTCAGGGTTCTCCAGAGGAATAGAACCAAGAGGAGATTAGATAGATTGGTAGATAGATGATAGATAGATAGATAGATAGATAGATAGATAGATTTAAAGGAACTGCCTCACGTGGCGGTGGGGCTGGCAAGGCCACAGTGTGCAGGGCTGGCCGGCAGGCTGGAGACTCGGACAGGAGCTGAAGCCGCCGTCCCGAGGCAGAACTTCCTCCTCTCTGGGAAACCTCCGTCTTTGCTCACAAGGCCTCTCGACTGACTGGCTGAGGCCGGGACACGTTATCTAGGATTAGTGATCTTTACTTCAAGTCCGCTGATCGTAGATGCCACCCCAGCTGCCAGATACCCCCACAAGCACCTACACTAGGGTTCAATGGAGTCGCCAGGGACTAGGGCCCGGCCCAGGTGACACCTGAACCTGCCCACCACAGGATCCAAAGGAATTTAGAAGGAAAATCCTTTCTCTGTAGATAAAGCCTGGCTTGCAAGACTATTGTCTGGTTGTGGACACAAAAATCTTATTTTGGGTATCAAAAGCAGACTATCTTTTTTGTTATGTTTTTCCTGTGGTCGCTTTAGTCTTCTGGTTGTTTCTGGAAGGTTGTGGAGAATACTGCTTCTGGAATATTGTGGATGGAATATCACCCACAAAGAAATTTAAATGAGAAAAATACATTAATACATTTTTAGTTGGACATTTTGCCCAAGGAAGGGTATTTTGTCTTTACAATTACAAACCATCCCAGTGAAGACAGAAAAGAAGAGGTAACTAGTGAAAGCAGTGAGTCCACATTTGAAAAGAGCATGTACAAAGTGGGGGCTTGTCTCCAGGCATGGTGGGCACAGTGTATTGGAAAGACACCAGGAACTCTACGTCTGGAAAGTCAAAGCTGAGGAAGAGATAAGGGGAGCAGAAGATACCAAGGACAGAGCAAGAAGCATGCTGTCAGCCCCAGTTGGCATTAGGTCAAGGTCCCCAGAAGGGATGGGCCTGTTGCTTAAGGAGACTGGTTTCATATGATCACCTGCTAGAGGCGGGGGAACTACTCAATTCCTATTTTACTTCTTATCTGAGAGACAATCGCACTGCAGAGGATGCAGCTAGCATCTCCAGGGGGACAGGAACCTGGGAAAGAAAATGGTGGGGCAGAGGGGGATGGCCATCAGCCCCACCTTCCCTCAGGGACTTCTGCCTCTAGGCTCAGGCAGACCTTGGGTGTGTTCCTGGAAGGCTGAAGGAGAAAACAAGAAGGAAAGAGATCAATATTCTCATCTGTGCACAGAAAACTTGTTTGTGATCCCAGAAAATGTGCAGAAGGGTTTTTAAACCAGATGCTTGACTGGACCTCTCCTGACCCACACTGTGGCACTCTGCTCCTCCAACCTGTGGCCCCTCCGAGTCAAGGCCTAGCCTGATGCCTTGGTACTTGCAGCTCAGACAGTGCCAGGCTGTGCCCAGAGGCAGGGAACCAGGCACTTGGGCTCAATCTTGAAATCTCCTTGTGGGTGAACTTGCACAATGGCCCTAGCCACTGGGCCAGTGGCACGGATGACAGGAGAGAAGAGCCCTGTTCTACAGGCTTTACATACACTCATTCTTCTTTTTTGTATTTAATTCAATGGGCAAGGACATTTATTTTATTTTTTGATGATCTGCCTATTTCAAGCAACATAACATTTTTAATTTTTGAAAAAAAAAGTTTTGTTGAGATATAAATAGCATAACATACAATTTGCTCACTTAAAGTGGACAATTCAATGGTTTTTAGTACATGTGGAATTGTGCAACCATTACCACAGTCAATTTTAGAAGATTTTCATCACCACAAAAAGAGCAGTCACCCCTTATGCCTCCATGACCCCCAGGCTGACAACCACTAATTCACTTTCTGTCTCTCTGGATTGGCCTGTTCTGGTCTTTCCAGTGAATTAGACTATGTAATATGTGGACCATTGTTTCTGGTTTCTTTCACTTAACACAATGTTTTCAAGGTCCACCCAAGTCGTGGCAAGTGTCAGAACTTCCTTCCTTTTTATTTTTTATGGCTGAATAGTATTCCACTGCATGATGGACCATGTTGTGTTTATCTATCCATCTGTGGATGGACATTGGGGTTGTTTCTACTTTTTGGCTCTTATGAATGATGCTGCTATGAACATTCCTGTACAAGTTTGTATGTGAACATTTGTTTTCATTTCCTTTGGCTATATACCCAGGATTGTCCTGTGGTAATTCTATGTTTAATCTTTAAGGAATATATTCCTTCTTTTACTCCTCACAATGGCCTTATGAGATAATACCATTATTGTCTCAATTTGGCAGACAGGGAAACCAAGGCACAGAGAGGCTAAGTGGTTTGCTGACCTGCCCAAGGTCCCACAGCTAACAAGCGGTGGAGCCACGATGTGAGCCTGGGGGCTGTGGTGCTGGAGCTCCAGTGCTTGATGGCTGCCCTGTGCTGCCCCTTGGCTCACAGAGTGCGTTCAAGTCCCATGAGGCTCTCGGGTAGCTGGGTCTCTGCCTTTGGCCTGAGTCCATGCTTGCCAAGTCTTCCCATTGCTGGTTGTAGGCCAGGGTGGTCAGCGTGCCAAGTATTTTCTCTTTGTCCCCAGAGGAGCTTTGCAGCCACAGCCACTCAAGAGGAGGCAGGGCTCTGGGCAGGCAGCATGCAGGGTGGGCCAGGGCTCCGCATGGTGCTTTGAAAGGCCCACACATTTCCTCATTTGTTGCTGACTGTGGGCTACATTATTGAGTATGAGGAGATTGATGTATCAAGTCCAAAGGCAAAGCAACCCAGAGAACATAAATGATAGTGCCACATTTCCGTGAAGCCTCTGTGCCATATGCTTTGCGTCTTCAATGACCAGAAGATTTCAATTGACAGAAAACCAGCAGATACTTCGGCGGCTATGGTGAGCTCTGAGGTTATCCAGTGGGGAAGCCTCCACCTGTGGCCATACAGATGGGAACGAGAAAGAGAAAAGCCCACTTTGGAAGAAAAGAAGTGGAACTGTCCTGTGCCTGTGGAGGTGGCCTGTGGACTGGACCTGAAGCCTTGCGAATGGGGCCAGGGCAAAGCCTGCTGCAGTCTGGGATTTGGAAAGCCTTGTACCTAAATCCACAGCCCCGTGGAGGCCCAGGCTGAGCCCCTTTCAGGCATGGGCCAGGTCAGGTAACCCTGGGACAAATGAACCTGCTGGGGGACAGAGCTCCCCATTTCAGGAATGCACAACAGCAAAAGCGAGATCCTCTCCTGACCCCACCTAGGGACAACCTCTGGTAACAGCCTTGGGTACCCTGTTACTGATTAACAGACTGTGTTACAGCAGGTAGCAAGAACTCTTATGAAGATATCACTCTGTGTGTATGTGTGTGTGTGCGGGTTTGTTTCTTGCTATGTTGTCCCTATTCCCAATTTCTTCAAGCAGAGAGCCTTGCCTGGCTTCTTTAGGCACCCTTGCCTCAGGGAAGGTTTAGAGGACGAGTGATAGTGTCGTGTAATGCGCTTTCCTTTCTGTCATTGGAAAAGCAGCTTGAAGTGCTGATGGACAGTGCTGGTGGGGTGGGCAGGGCGGGGACCCTGGGCAGGGAGAAACCACGAGGAGGACAGGGCTTGCACTTTGCCACATCTCAGGTATGTGTGTGGGGCACCTGTTGCACACTTTCAAAGCAAAACTGAATCTTAATGACAGGTTCCTTTAAACACATGTATTTGGTACTGAAAATGGAAAGACAATTGGTATGGAGCAGAAAAATGTTTTCCTTATTGCAATTGTGTTTTACCCGAGCCGTACAATATAAAATCACCAGTATTCACTTCCACATCCCTTGGCCCCAACAATCTTCTACTTCACATTCTTAATACTGGGTCTCATCTTACTATTAACTTTACAATGTGAAGACACATGTACGATGTGCACCTATGAATGGTCAGTCCAGTAAATGGAACAAAGCATGTTCAAATCCAGTAGGTAACTTTCAATTGTGTAGCTGGGCGTGTTGGTGTGCACCTGTAGTCCCAGCTACCCAATAACATGGAAGGGAGGAAGATCTGAGGAGAGAAGAAGACAGCTTCCATCTCAGAAATCTACCAGCTTGCCCCGCAGTGATCCTAAGATTACTACTGTGCAGTTTGGATGCTGGCACTGACATTGTATCCAATTTGCTGCTAGTGAGATCCTTTTGCATCATTCTGCATTTTGCTACTACTTGCAAATTCTCAGGAAGTACATTTGCAATGCAATAAGGGACACCGGTGTCTAATCTGATCTCCATTCTATGATCAAAACAAATATTTAACCTCAAATCTCAGGCCCCTCAGAGTTTCTCTTTCATGGAGAAGCACCAAGTCCCATTTCTACTGCCTTTTTGGTTGAGTTTTTTCTTAGTCCTGCAGTTGGAAGAACTCTTCTAGCAGAGGGGAGTGATAGTTGGTTAGGAGTAGGGTTGACAGTCAAGTTACTGAGGCCCTTACTTGGCATTCCTGAGGGGGATGGATGAGAGGGTGTTTTCCTCACTCGGAGGTTCAAAGAACAATTCATGAAATGATATTAAAATTTAAAGCTCAATATATTCTGATAGCATAAATACTGAGTAAGCATTTCCAATAAGCAAAATGATAATGTCTCCTCTAATGGCCTCTTTTGTTGGATCTCCTCGTCACTGTCCTGCTCTGAAGGCTTTCTGGTGGGGGATCAAGTTACCCAGGCCCTCTCTAAGCGTTTCTGGGGAGGAAAGATGAGGAGCTGCTGTGTTCTCCCAGGAATTTTCTTTTGAATGTATCTGGGAAGGCATAGGAGCCACATCTGTGGTGGATCAGTGGAGGCTCAATCACAGCTTGAGACTCCTCTTGGGTCTTTGGATGTGAACAGGAAGGTGACACTTGAGGCTCTCAAACTGGTCCAAGTTGGTCTGGAAAGGATTCCAGCCTAGTTTGGGCAGTGGAACCCAGGCTTCCAATAAATGGTGAGTCCAGCGTGCTTTGTAACAGCTACATAATACTTCATTGAATGCCTTTAACCAGTTCCTGTTTTGGACACTTGGAGATTTTCCAGTTTGGGGCTGGGTCAAACAATGCCGTAATCAATAATTTTGTGCACACATCTTTGAATGCCCATGCAAGTTTTCTCTATAACAGATTCCTATCATATCAATAGTCAAACCAGTTTTCCTCAACCCTGGAGCTTAAAATTCAGATTCCTTGGCCCTATCTTAGCCCCACTAAATGATCATCTTTGAGGTTAGAGCCCAGGGCAGGTGTATATTTCAAAAGCTCCACAACTGGTTCTGCACAACCAAGAGTTGAAACTCTCTCAGGAATTGCCAAACTGCCCCCACTAAAGTTGCATGTGTTCATTCTCTAGCCAGCAGTGAAGGAGAGAGAGGACCTATGTACTCATGCTTCATCTACCTTGGTTATTATCACTTGTTACATTTGGGGCCAACCTGATAGAAATGTTGTGACACAGCATTATTGGTCTTATTGGCATTTATTTCATTATGAGGGAGGTTTAGGCTCCTCTAGACGTTCATTGGCAATTTGTATTTTTCCTATTCGCTGACAATTCATGTGCTTTGCTCCTTTCCTCCTCATTGAGTAGTTCATCTTTTCCTTATTGATTGGAAAGAGCTCTACTTTTATTTTTTATGTAATGCATAAAAAAGAATAAATGTTTATAAAGGTAAATAATTTAACTAGAAAGATGAAAGTGGAAACAATTTAAAACAGAACAATTTTGAAAATATTAAGACTACAGGGATAATTCAGGTGAGAAAAATAGCTGAATGATGGTTTGAGTGATCACTTTCTGCAAAATGTTCTCAGACTAGGTGAACTTAGACCAATCTGCTTGGTCATGTTACATAGTGAGTGGCTGTTGAGTTCTCCCTGTGGTTTTGTGCTAAGCTACACTGGCTTCTGGAAAAGTGGCTGTAGAAAAATTGAACAGTGTTCCTTTTACTCCTCCCAAATACAAACTTGGTCTCTGGACTTTTTCTTCCACCTCAGATCGCTAGATTTGTATTTAAAAAGCACCTCTGTATTTGAAAAAAAATTATTTTCCCCTAGTATTTTAGGAAACTTTTCAAATGTTCAGCAAAGTCTGAAGAAATATACAGTGGATCCCCATAGAGCCACCTCCTAGATTCCACAATTAGCATGTTATTCTACTTGTTTTATCACATGTCTGTCTCTCTATCCATCCATCCCTCCCTCCATCCATCCATCATCTTTGTTTATTTTATGTGTTTTAAAGTAAGTTGCAGGCATCAGTATACTTCACCCCAAGCACTCCAGCAGAACATTAATTAGAGTTCAATGTTTGTTTCAGATTCTTCGATTGTGGGTAAAATTTACTTACAAGGAGATTTCCAGGTCTTAAGTAAACTGTTCTCTGAGTTTTGGCAAATGCATACATATACCAGTGTAACCCACATCTCTATCAAGATATAGACCCTGCCATCATCCCAGAAAGTTCCCTCAGGTCCCTTTCCAGTCAACCTCCATCTCTGCCTAGAGGGTCCCATTGTTGATTTTTTTCACCATAGATTACTTTTGCCTATTTTAGCACTTCATATAAATGGAGTTATACAGTATATATGCTTTTGTGTCTGGCTTCTTGCTCTCAGCATAATGCATTTAAAATTAATCTGTGTTGTAGCCCATATGAGTGGTTTGTTCCTTTTCATTTTTGAGGAGTATCACTTTTTATTGATGAGTAGTATTGCATTGCATGAACATACCAGAGTTTGTTTATCTGTTCTGCTATTGATAGACACCTGGGCTATTTACAGTTTTTGCCTATTATGAACAAAATTGCCATGATTCTTATATTCATCTTTTTGTAGACAATCTACTATTTATATTTTTAAATATTGTGAATATTAGCCTCTTTGTGGCATCTGTTGCAATTTTTTCTCTAATTTCATTTTTGTCTTTTGATTTTTAAGGTGTGATTTTCTGTATGCAAGTTTTTATTTTATTTTACGTGGGCACTTTCATCAATCTTTTCCTTCATGGCTTCTGAATTTCATGTCGTGATTGAAGAAGCTTGATCTACTCTGATATTATTAAAATATCCATCCTTTTTTCTTATAGTGCTTTTGTATGTTCTTTTTTTAAATTTTTTTTAATTCAGCATATTATGGGGGTACAGATTTTAAGGTTTCAATAAATGCCCATTTCCCCCCCTTCCCCCACAAGTCTGAGTCTCCAGCATGACCATCCCCCAGATGGTGCACATCTCACTCATTATGTATGTATATACCCGCCCCCTCCCCGCTCCCCCCATCCAATACCCTATTACTGTAGTACCTACGTGTCCACTTAGGTGCTACTCAGTTAATACCAGTTTGCTGGAGAATATATCTGGTGCTTGTTTTTCCATTCGTGGGATACTTCACTTAGTAGTATGGGTTCCAGCTCTAACCAGGAAAATATAAGATGTGCTATATCACCATTGTTTCTTAGAGCTGAATAGTACTGAACGGTATACATATACCACATTTTATTAATCCATTCTTGGATAGATGGGAACTTGGGCTGTTTCCACAGCCTTGTAATTATGAATTGTGCTGCTATAAACATTAAAGTACAGGTGTCTTTTTTGTAGAGTGTCATTGGATCTTTTGGGTAGATGCCCAGCAATGGGATTGCTGGATCAAATGGTAGATTCACTTGTATCGCTTTAAGGTATCTCCATTTTGCTTTCCACAGAGGTTGAACTAGTTTGCAGTCCCACCAGCAGTGTAGGAGTGTTCCTCTCTCTCCACATCCACGCCAGCATTTGTTATTTGGAGACTTTTTGATAAAGGCCATTCTCACTGGGGTTAAGTGATATCTCATTGTGATCTTGATTTGCATTTCCCTGATGATTAGAGATGTTGAGCATTTTTTCATATGTTTGTTGGCCATTCTTCTGTCTTCTTTAGAAAAGTTTCTGTTCAAGTCCTTTGTCCACTTTTTAATGGGGTTATTTGATTTTTTCTTCCTGATTTTCGTGAGTTCTAAGTATATTCTAATTATCAGTCCCTTATCGGATGCATAGGATGCAAAAATTTTCTCCCATTCTGTAGGTTGTCTGTTTACTTTCATGACTATTTCTTTGTGATCTTCTTGTCTTTTGGTTATAGGCATTTATGGAGATAAACTTTCCTCTCAGAACTGCTTTAGCTGTGTCCCAGAGGAGTTGATAACTTGTCTTTCAATTAGATTGTTGTTGGTGTATATGAATGCCTCTGATTTCTGTGTACTGATTTTGTATCCTGAGACTTTACTAAATTCATTGATCAGTTCCAGGAGTTTCTTGGTTGACTCTTTGGGGTTTTCTAGATGTAATATCATATCATCAGAAAACAGTGAAAGTCTGATCCCTTCTGCCCCTATTTGGATACCTTTAATTCCACTTTCCTGTCTGATTGCTGTAGACAGGACTTCCAGCACTATGTTGAATAGAAGTGGAGATAGTGGGCAGCCTTGTCTGGTTCCAGTTCTAAGTGGGAATGCTTTCAGTTTTTCCCCATTCAGTATGATGTTGGCTATGGGTCTGTCATATATGACTTGTATCATTTTTAGGTATGTCCCTTCTATGCCTATTTTCCTAAGTGTTCATATCATGAAAGGGTGTTGAATTTTGTCAAATTGAAAGAATCATGTGGTCTTTGTGTTTGCTTCTGTTTATGTGGTGAATTGCATTTATAGATTTATGTATGTTGAACCATCCCTGCATCCCTGGGATGAAGCCCAGTTGGTCGTGATGGATTATTTTTTTGATAAGCGTCTGGATTTGGTTAGCTAAGATTTTGTTGAAAATTTTTGCATCTATATTCATTAGGGATATTGGTGTGTAGTTTTCTTTTTTTGTTGCATCCTTTCCTGGTTTTGGTATCAGAGTAATATTCGCTTCATAAAAGGTGTTGGGGAGGTTTCCTTTCTTCTCGATGTTGTGGAATAGTTTCTGCAAGATAGGTACTAGTTCTTCTTTGTAAGTGTGGTAAAATTCGGGTGTGAAACCATCTGGACCGGGACTTTTCTTTTTAGGGAGATTTTTAATTGCTGTTTCTATTTCAGCTGTTGAGATTGGTCTGTTCAGGGAATCTATTTCTTCCTGATTGAGCCTAGGGAGGCTGTGTGTTTCTAGAAATTTGTCTATTTCCTCCACATTTTCCAATTTGTGTGAATAAAGATGTTTGTAGTAGTCATAAATTATATCTTGTATGTCTTTGGGAACAGTTGTGATATCTCCTTTTTTGTTCCTGATGGAGTTTATTAGAGATTTCTCTTTTCTGCTTTTCGTTAGCTTAGCCAGTGTCGTGTCAATTTTGTTTATTTTTTCAAAGAACAAACTTTTTGTTTTGTTAATCTCCTGAATAGCTTCCCTGTATTCAATTTTGTTTAGTTCTGATTTGATATTGTTGGTTTCACTTCTTCTGCTGGGTTTGGGGCTGGTCTGTTCTTCTTTGTCCAGCTCTTTGAGTAGTTTCATTAGATTGTGTATTTGTGATATTTTTGACTTTCGGTTATAGGCATTTATGGAGATAAACTTTCCTCTCAGAACTGCTTTAGCTGTGTCCCAGAGGATTTGATAACTTGTCTCTGCATTGTCATTTTCTTCATAGAATTTTTTTATTTCCATCTTGATTTCTTCATTTATGAAGTTATCATTTAGTAGGAGGTTGTTTAATTTCCACGTTTTTGTGTAGAAATGTGAGTTTCTGTTACGGTTGATTTGTACTTTTATTCCACTGTGATCTGAGAAGATACATGGTATGATTTCTATTTTTTTAAATTTCTTGAGGTTGACTTTGTGTCCTAGGATATGGTCAATCTTAGAGAATGTCCCGTGTGCTGATGAGAAGAACGTATATTCAGTCGATTTTGGGTAGAATGTTCTGTAAATGTCAGTCAGACCCAATTGTTCTAGAGTTTTGTTTAAGTCTATTATTTCTTTATTTATTTTCTGTTTGGAGGATGTATCTTGTGCCATCAGTGGGGTGTAGAAATCTCCGGCGATTATGGAATTGCTATTAATCCATATGCTTAGCTCCAGTAAGGTTTGCTTTCTGAATCTGGGTGCACCTAAGTTGGGTGCATATATATTTAAAATTGTTATCTCTTCTTGTTGAACTGTGCCCTTCACCATTATATAATGACCCTCTTTGTCTTTCACTACTTTTGTTGGTTTAAAAACTAAATCGTCTGAAATTAGAACTGCCACGCCAGCCTTCTTTTGGCTTCTACTTGCCTGGAGTACTGATCTCCACCCTTTTATTTTTAGTCTATATGCATCCTTGCAGGTTATATGTGTTTCCTGAAGACAGCATATACTTGGCCTGTATGTTCTTATACATTCAGCCAGCCTATGTCTCTTGAGTGGAGAGTTTAAGCCATTCACATTTATTGAGAGAACTGATAGGTAAGGTAGATTACTGATCATTCTGTTGGGTTGGATGTTGTTGCTATGATTTCTGTCTTGAGCCATTGTAATATCAGGCCTTTAATATCTTTGGGTTTTGGTTGCTTTTATATTCGTGGGTTATTATGATGTTCCGTGCATAACGCTGTTTTAAGTACTTCTTATAGGGCTGGTCTTGTCTTGGTGAATTCTCTGAGCCTTTGCTTGTCTGAGAATGTTTTTATTTCTCCTTCATATATGAAGCTTAGTTTTGCAGGGAATAATATTCTAGGCTGGGCATTGTTTTGTTTCAAAAGAGTGAGAATGGGGCCCCAGTCTCTCCTTGCTTGTAAAGTCTCATTAGAGAAGTCTGATGTTATTCGAATTGGCTTTCCCTTGTATGTTACTTGCTTCTTTTGTCTTACAGCTCTTAGAAGGGCCTCTTTAGTTGATACTTTGGTCAGTCTGATGACTGCATGTCGTGACGTCTTCCTGTTTGCGTTGAATCTCCCAGGGGTCCTCTGAGCTTGTTGAACTTGTATATCGAGATTTTGAGCGAGGCCTGGGAAATTTTCCTCTATTATATCTTCAGATAGCTTGTCCAACCCTTGAGTGTTGTCTTCTTCCCCTTCTTGTAACCCTATGACCCTCACATTAGGTTTCTTCACATAATCCCACATCTTGTAGGCTTTGCTCTTTCTTCTTATTTCTCTGCTCTATCTCTGTGACTGATTTATTTAATTGGAATGTGTTATCTTCCATCTCTGAGATTCTTTCTTCTGTTTGATCTACTCTGTTCTTGAGGCTTTCCACTGTATTTTGTAGTTCCCTGAATTTATTCTTCATTTTCAGGAGTTCGGTTAAACTTTTCTTCATTGTGTCTATTTCTTTAGTGAACTTTTTTTCCAGATCCTGGAGGCTTTTTGTGGTTTCCTTGTGTTGGTTATTGAGTTGTTCTTGCAGATCGGTAAGTGTTCTTATGATCCACATACAAAATTCCTCTTCTGTCATTTTTGTTGCCTAATTATGGTTGGTGCCCGTTTCTAGGGGGCTGTGGCTCCTCTTTGGGGGTGTGTTATCCGTTTGGTTCTTCATATTTCCTGAGTTCCTTCCCTGATTTCTTCCCATGTTGATCAGTTGTTGTTTCTTTTCTTTAGTTTTTTTTTTGGGTATTCACACGCCTTGTTTAGTTTCTGAGCCGGTAGGTGTTGTCTGTGGGTGCTATTCGACCACTCCCTGTATAATGAGTCAGTAGGTGCTGTGAAAAGGGTGTGCAGTATGCTCTCCCTGTCAGTAGGTGGCGCTTGCTTGAAGGAATAGGCTATGCTGTTGTTTTTATGTCCTGTTATCAGCTCTTGTTCCTGTAGAGAGAACTCTCGTTCCTCACGTGGTGAGTGGGGCCCTGGGACTTCCAGGTGTGTCCTTTTCTTTCCTTCAGTGAGGGCTAGTCTAGGAGAGAGTCTGGGCAGAGCTGTGTTGGGTAAGCCTGCCCTCAGGCACCACCAATGTCGTTAGCAGGGCTCAAAGTTCTATTCTCTGCTTCCAGGCAAAGCTGACAGGGATAGGCTGGAATGGCCCAGCTCAGTCAGAGAGTCTGCGTGTGGGGGTGGGGCTGTCTGAGACTCGCAGTCTGGAGCGGGCCTGTCTTCTTTCCACAGTCCCCAACTCCGAGGCTACTCCTGGGCCTCTGCCAGAAGGCCAGACCACATGCCACCAGGCTTCCCCGTACTGTGATGCTGGTGGGGCGATTCCCTGCACAGGAACACCACCTGAGCTGGGCGCAGGGCCTCCCTTTGGGGGGAGGGTTGCCCTCTAGGACACTGATATGCCCCTGAAGTCACACACACCTCAGTAGGCTGTTCACAAATATCCCTTCTGTGCCCCAGGCAATGCGAGGCCTCAGTGCACAGGATGTGGTCTGCAGGTGTGACCTCTGGGTCCCAGAGTTCAAACTATGTCCCCACCAGGAACAGCAGTGCCAATCCCAATTCACCCACAGGGAGCCCATGCTGGGTCTATGTCTCTCAACCTCAGGGTCTGCCCCGTTCTCCTGGGATCACCGTGCCAGCAGCACCTGGGAAGGCTGGCGGGTAGGGAGCTCACAGTCTGAGTTCCCCTTAGTCAGCTGTAGGGCCCCAAAAGGGAAGGTCCGGTTCCCTGGAGATGCCTCCGGCTGGTGGCTATATTGTCTCTCTGTCTCTCTGGGCAGCCGCGGGTAGTGTCAGGGGAGGGGAGAAGGAAACAATATGGCGTGTGCCGTGCGGCTCGGATCTGTGCACACAGAAGTGCACCGAGGGAGTTGAGAACCTGGTGCCGTGACCGCTCACTGGCAGCGGCTGTCGCTGGGCTGGTGTCCGCAGGTCTGTCCACTCGCTGGGTAACCCACCAGCAGTCCGGGATGCAGGGGCGGGGAAATGGCCAATCCAATTACACTTCCTGCTGGTCTCCGGGCTGCTCCGGGGGTCCCAGCTTCCAGTTCTCCTCCGTGACCTCCTCCTGTGGAGTCTCCTGTGGTCTCAGGTACTCCCCCTTCCGACCCTCATCCGATGTAGGCTCGTCTTCTTGCTTCTTCTAATTTCTGCTAGAATCTGTCTTTTCTGCAGAGACACTCTGTCTGGCGGTGTTTCTCATCTGCCATCTTCTGCCTCTCTTTTTTCTATTTTAACTTTGGAATCATCTGAATCCATCTTGAGGTGGAGGATCTAGATGTATTGTTTAAATGACTGGCCAGTTTTCCCAGCACCAGGGATTGAGTGTCCCTCTGACTTGATTTGCTGTCTTTCCCATATCTCTATCTCCATGTGCACATCTCTCTATTTTCCTTCCACTGACCCTTCTGTTTTTTCCTATGTCCAGGGCCATATTATTTTAAATACAGTAGCTTCATGATACACTTTAATATCTGCTAGTGCTAGAACCCTTCCTTTTTTCCCATTTTTAGAATTTCAAATGTTTTTCGTTACATGGATCACTTTTGTAATGCTTGAGTCACAGCTATAAGTGCATCCATCCCCCAAATAGTGTTCATTGTATCTGTTAGGTAGGTTTTCCCCCTCCTCCCCACTCCCCCTGCTTGGTTTCCACTGAGTTTTACATTCCTCTGTGCACATGTGTGGTCATTGTAGAACCCTTTCTTGATTCTTCTTTTTTAGAAATTTCCTGGCTATTTCTATTTTGTAGTTTCCCAGATGAATAATTTTGAAGCATTTTGTCACATTCTAGGAACAATCCTACTGGGATTTTTACAATGATAACAGAGTCTCTGCAGATTCATTTGGGGGAGAACCCCACCTTGATGGGACACAGAAGGGGTAAGAGAAAGGCAAATATCAAGAGTGACTCCCAGGTTCCAAATTCAGAGACCAAGAGGATTCAAGGCATTCAGGAGCAGGGCATAGGAGTGTGATGACTGGTTTGCACTGAGTAGGATAACCAGGACTGGGGGAACTAGGAAAAGTTTGTTTGGATCTCTTGGGTTGGAGATATCCCTGGGAAGTCCATAGGGGTAAGCCCGGTAGGTGGAGGCTCCTTCATTCATTCTGAGGTCCATTGTACACATGGGCACTGAAGTGACCCAAAGCTTTCCTGTGGGATCAGGATAGCCTCTAGGGCCCTGCATTGTCTGGGCCTTCCCATCTCCCCAACCTCTCCTGCCTTCCCTTCTTTGCTCCCTGGGCCTCTTCCACCAGCCTCCTTCCCATTCCTCCTGGCATCTGCACTTGCTGTTCCCTCTGCCTGGAACATCCCAGCTCTTTGAATGGCTTATTCCTTCCCATCTTTTGATCTCAGCCCAAATGCTACCCTCTCAGAGATGTCTTTCCTGGGCACCCCACTTCCCAGCAGCCCCACCAAACTAGGGTCTCTTCCTCTTTTTTTTTCCTTAAGACACACTCTCCTTAAGACACACTCTCACTCTGTCACCCTGGGTAGAGTGCAGTGGTGTCATTGTAGCTCACTGCAACCTCAAACTCCTGAGCTCAAGCTATCCTCCCACTTTGGCCTCCCAGAGTGCTAGGATTGCAGGTGTGAGCCACCATGCTTGGCTGTCTCTCCCTCTTGTTTTCTCTCTCTCTCTGAGCCTTTTGTGTTTCTTTCACAGACCTTAAAACAAGTTGTTACTACTTTGCTAATGAGTTTACAGCATCTGCCCCTTGTGATAGTTTTATATGTCAACTTGGCCAGGCTATAGTGGCCAGTTCATCAATTAAATAGTAATCTGTTGCTGTGAGGGTATTTTGAAGCTGTAATTGGCATGTGCAATCAGTTGACTGTAAGTAAGGGAGGTTATCCTGGAGAAGCTGGGTGAGACTCAGCCAATCAGTTGAAAGACTTTAAGAACAAAACTGAGATTTTCCCGAGGAAGAAGGAATTTTACCTGTGGATTGCAGCATTGGCTCTCCCTGCGATGTTCTAGCCTGCCCTTCCTGACATCCTGTGCTATGGATTTTGGACTTGCCTGGCCAGGTCCCTCTGCCCCTACCCCACACCTGCTGGCTCTGTTTCTCTGATAGAATCCTGGTGGATGCACATCGCTCCCCCGGCTGACTCCAGGAGGTTGGGGATCATGTCTGTCTACCTCCCTGCACCTAGCACACACGTGTTTGTTGAATCACTGAATGGCCACACACTAGGTAAGTCAATCATACGTGCTTCTTCAGGACCTCATGTCTAGTGCCCGAGCCCTGGCTTACTCTGCTGGTGGAAAAGTGAGAGACAGTGGCTTACACACAGACCTTGGCCCTGGGGTCTCCAGGGCCCTGAGCCTGCTCTGAGGGAGGAGAGAGATTCTGAGGTCTCATATACTTCCCTGTTCCCTGGGGACTTCTGGCAGTATCCCCTGGGGAGGAGAGGGCATGATGGTGTAGGTTGTGGAGGGACCATCTCTCCCCTAGCGATTGTGGTTTTTCTGTACCTCCCATGGGGAGGCCTTCAGGGACCATGGGCAGCTGAGTGCCTTCTCTCCCAGAGTCCTCTCAGGGAAGAACTTGCAGCCAGAAAGAAGGGCCCATGAGGGGCCCCAGGCAAGGCTGCTGTCAAAGTAAGATGAAGGTGGCCTCTACCATGGGAGGTAGCTTCCAAACTCTTTCACCCTTTCTTAAGGTGGCCTCGAGCCCAGCAGCTCTGCCCTGGGGGCTGAAAGTTAGGTCCCTGACCAGACACACCATGCTTTCCTCAACCACGATGTCAAGGTGTTGAGGTGGTGGAGTGTAGGTTTGGAACCAGTTAATGTGCCCAGGGGAAGAAGCCAGAAGGCGGGAAGAGGATGAGGGAGTCCTAGCTGAGTGAAAGGAAGTAATGGAAGGAGTAACGTCTTATAGAGGGGCAGGAGGGAGTGGGCCTCAGGGCAGAAGAGAAGGCCAGGCTGCAGGCCAGAGGGAAAGATGGGTCCCAGCAGAGCATGGGCCCCTGGAGCCAAGGGGCAGCAGGTCTCTGGGAGGAGGGAGAGTCCAGTGCTGCTGTAGGGACAAGTCTGCCGAGGGCTGAAAAGCTTTGATTGGCTTTATGGCTGGGAGGAAGTTGGCATTTTGACCAGAGTACTTAGGGGGAAGGAGCCGAGACTGGAGCCATACTGCCTGAGGCTGCGGGCCATACTGCCTGCCTGAGGCTGCGGGCAGCAGAGAGCTAGAGCTAGTACTCGATGGGCTGTAGGGTTGAGTGGGTGGTTTTAACATGGCCAGGTAGAAAGCCTATAGGTGGCACCTAGCAGAGAGGCTGCTGGTGCAGTGAGAGGACAACTAAGTGAGGGCAGAATGGTGGGGCAACC
Source organism: Microcebus murinus (assembly GCF_040939455.1). Taxonomy (NCBI): domain Eukaryota; kingdom Metazoa; phylum Chordata; class Mammalia; order Primates; family Cheirogaleidae; genus Microcebus; species Microcebus murinus. Next base: position 126,330,908 of record NC_134136.1, on the reverse strand, counting down.
ACCACCAGGAGGAAGGGGGGCAGGGATGGGACTGCTGGGGGCAGTGAGGCCAGGCTGTGGTCAGGTGGCAGGAAGCATTCAGGGAGCTGGTCTGCACTGGCTGCACTGGTCTGCACTGAGCCCATACTGGCTCAGCCCTGAATGTAGTTGGGATGGGAAGTTGAACCCTCTGAGAATGGAAGATAGAAATAGCTCAGTGGGCCAAGTTCAGCTTTCATATTGGGTCTCTGAGGGCTGGCAGAGCTGAGTGGGGACAGCTGTGACTCATGAGGCTTTCAGGCAGCTGAGGTGGCCCCACTGGGAGGGCTGGGCTGGGGCATCTGCAGGGCACAGGCTTCTGCACCTGATGGGCAGGTATGTGTACCACAAGGCCAGGGAAGGGCAAATGGGCCTCCTGGCGCCCAAGCCCTGCTGGCCCTGGGCTCACTGACAGAGAGGACAGGACAGCTGAGTCCAAGTACCCTGGTGTGGCCTTGAGGGAAAGCGGGGCCTGCCTGGGACCTGGCACAGCTGTGGCACTGGAGGAAGGGGGAACCCCGGGAGCTGCAGTGAGGCTGCTTGCAGGGCCAGCGGGCTCAGAAGCAGAGACGGTAATGGGGAGTGATGACTGGCTGAGGGCACCTGTGGGACACGACCTACAAGGAATGCTCAGCAGGAAGCAGGAGGGGCCTGTGTGAGCAGTGGGCCGACAGCCAGGGCTTTTGGTTAATGACTCTTTCCACAACCCCTCTGGCCCACCTCTGGACCCAAGACTGCAGAGGCTGCTTCCATCCTATCCACCTTTGCCCTTAGTCACAGCCACTGAGAGTGCTGGGTGGGGACATCTTAGAGTATCTTTAGGTTCCGCTGGACACAACAGGTCTGCCTCAGAGCACGTGCCTTTCTCAGCCCCTGAAAGTTGCCATCACATTGGAATAGTTTATACATTAGGCAAGTGGATATCAACTCTGCCAGCCAGTTAGGGGGATAAATGTGATGATGTATTCAATTCTGACCACATCTGATCCCAACTGTTGCTTTAGCTGCACACTTACAATACATAGAGGGTATGTGTGTGTGTCCCACCTTTGGAGACATATGGTTCCTTCTGTGAAGCCCTGCTTCCTGCCCACCAGGTCTTGGCCACCTTGTGGGAGAGGCACAGGTCTCAGCTGCCTTATTAGGGTCCCCTTTGGAATGAGATTCAATTATAGCCAAATTCGAAGCTCTGTGGGAGCCACTTTCTTGCCGTGATGGGGGTGGGCCTGAGGATGAGATGCCCAGGAGCCCCATTGTTTTTGCATATTTTAAACTAGGAAACAGCCACCTGCAGCAAAGCTACTTACTATGCCACTACGGGTGGCACTCTCATAGGTGCCTTGGCAAAGTGGGCCAGGGCTTCCCAGTCAGCTAGGATCGGCAGCAGGTCAAGATTTAAAGGGGCTGGGCTGGGACTGCCAGAGTGTGCCTCCGTGGGAGGTGGCAGGACTCCACAGGGGTGGGATGGCTGTGCAAACCTGAGCAATAACTCTCGTTCCACCGGCATCCTGGACCATGAAGGCAAATCAGGGGGACTTTGACCCTCCCCTCTGTCCCCGTCACCCTCACACCTCAGGCTCCCTGAGCCCTTCTGGCTCCACCACTCAGAGGGAACAGGGCTGGGTTGAACCCAGGCTCTGTGCCAGCAACAGGGCAGGGGCGGCAGGAAGATCCTCCTTTCCTAGGATCATGCACTGCAGGGGTTCTCAGCTGCCTGGTGTTACCAGGGTCTTGGCTGTCTTTGTGAAGTGAAAGTATTTCATTCCCCCATGCAGCAGACATTTCACCTGCCTCAGGGTCCCTCCATCCCCATAGAGCCACTCTATATGGTGTCTCTTGTGTGGGAAGAGTTGAATCTTTAATTGGGTGTGTCAGACTCTCCAAGGAACCACAGCAGCCCTGTAAGTTTAGGCCTTCCTGCTCTTCCATGGTTCGTGGTCTGTATTATCTCCCTCGATTTCTGAGGCCACATACAGATATCAAGTTGACAAAGTAACAAACTCAGTTCTGTTTGGATTCATTGTCACTCCATATTCAAAGGTGGCAGGGGCTGGCTGAAGAAGGGCAAGTGTGGTCTTCAGCAAGGCAAGGAGAAAGGTGGTTCAGAGAGTCTGGCTTCTCAGCACAAGCCCCCACCCGGCTGCCCCCAGTGAAGAGTTGCCTTTGTGGCCTCCCGTCCCCTCTGCGTCATCCCTATATAATGAGGGGCTAGGTCAAAGTTAACATGGTTCTATGCTGTGATACGAAATTCCCACAGCACATGCTACACAAACTTGCCACTCTATCCCCTTGGTGCAGCATCTTTCCGATGCACAAGACATCGAGCAGCCCATGGAAGAACCAAAGACACTAGTGGGATTAGCTGACTTGGGTTCGTAGGTACTGAATTCCCCCTTGATAAATGAAAACATAGAGGCACTTTTCTCCTGGCTGTTTATTACAGAACAAAGAAAAAACACACTGGCTGGAAACAGATGCCAGATTTCAAATGTAGAAGCAAAATACAATGTGGCAATTAAAATGTGATTACACAAAGTCTGGACACTGAGAAAAGTTTACAGGACAGTGGGTGTGGGTTTCTATAACGGACATTTAAATATACATGACAATAATTGCAGATAGAAACCATCAAAGACAAGCCCCAAATCAACTTTTAATGTTTACAGATGTTTTTCCCAAGCCACAGAGCCTTATATCAAAACAAATACTGAAAGGCTTTAACCCAGGACCAGCTTGCCTTTATCCTGCAAGGATAAGCTGGCACCTTCTCTCTGCCTGAACCATAAAGGTAGGAGGGCGCTCTAGTTCCTCCAGGGGAGGGCTCAGTGCTCGGCTTGCGCTGTCTCTGCGCCACTCCCAGATGTAAGAAACTCTCAGCCTCTTGGCAAAGTGTCTCTGCGGGGCACTTAAGGACAAAAAACGGTTTCTTCTGTAAATGCTCATTAGGAAAGAGCTAGCGGAGACTGAAAGGTTTGCAAAAGAAATTAAGAACCACACAAGGCGATGGAATTTTTAGTGAAAATGGAAATAAATGGCCAAGTGGTTTTCTATTTGGCATTTGTCAGTTTGCCCAACACCTCTTGGTCACATCCACATCGCTCATTGCATAAAAATCATAAGCAACTTAGCCATCTAGCTCAACAAGGTATCACTGGAGTGAACAACACAGTCTGCATATTTGTAACAATGTGTAATAAACACAACTCTACTGAAACAAAAGCTGTCACTTTATTTACAACGTCACAAAATGAAGTATAAATACTTCTGTCATTAATGTTTAGGAAAACCATTTACAAAATTTTCAAATATGTATAAGTAGCTTGAAAAATCACCAGCTTTCCATTTTGTCACAGGTAGAGAGAAGGATGGGCATGGGCCTGTGCCACTCAAATGGTAATGAGGAGACAACTGCAGCTGTCTGAGGCCAGGTGTGAATTTGCTATGGCTCATGCCACTCCCTAGTAATGCCAACATGGGGGCTTCTATGGGCAGCCTGCTCAGATTTAAAGCTCCCCAGCATTCTGGGGGAGTTGGCCAGCATTCTGGGCTGTGGCATTTGGGGCAGCAGCATGCTGTTCCAAAATGTCATCGATCAGCCTCAAGTTGTACACCCAGTCTTCACCTGGGCTCACGCTGGAGCCTTTCAAGAGACCTTCAATGAAATCCACCTCACTGCAGTTAGGTGGTGAAATCAGATCGCATAGCGGCAGCTGGGGCTGCAGCAAAACGTTGTTGGGTGGCAGCTCAAGGGGAGTACTCATTCTGTTGAATGGACTTGGGAACTGGCTAGCAGTGATGGCAGAATCAGCAGCGGCAGCAGCAGCAGCAGCCATATAGCTTGGCGGCTCAATGCCTTGTATGGGACTCATGGGATGGAAGCTGGCCATGCCCTGCTGGAGGGACTTCGTAGTGCTCAGTACAGGCACCGGGCCCCGCACTGGGCTCTGCCTGAGGCTTTGGTTGCCCAGCAAGCTGAAGCTAGAGTTGGCCAGGGCAGGACTCAACTTCTGGCCAGGCCTGCCTCCTAGGGCCATCTGATTGGGGGGTACAACTGCCTGCTGCGACAGGAATGCTGGGGCTATGGATGGCACTCTCATAGGTGCCTTGGCAAAGATTAAGTTGCTATCAAAATGCTGCTGAATGCTATTATCTGCTTGGTTTGGGTGTGGTTCCCTCAAAACTGCTGTGGTCACAGCTGCTGCCACTGCGACCCATCCGGCATTGTTGAACACAGTGGGCATTGTTGGCACACTGGGCTGTCTGAGCTGGTGGGGACTCAGGGCCTGTCTTCCCAGAAGGCTGGGACAGAACCCAGGCAGGGGCACTCCCGGGGGGTTGGCCTTGGGATTCTGCATATGCCGGCAGACAGAGCCAAGACTGCTCAGGAGGTTCTGGCCAGAACGTGTGGGTATGGGAAACTGGGGGCTGGAGTTGAAAATTCCACGCTGCTTCCCTGTAGTTGGTGAGATCATGCCCGCGTCCTCATGGCTCTGGTGCCTGGTAGGTGGGATCATTCCTGGACTTAGATTTTTCTGAAGGAGTCCAGTTTGGGGTGGCATCATGTGCTGGCTGGATGAGGGGCTTGCCTTGGTCTGGCTACACTTGGAGGTGACTTGTTCTTGGACGGCTACAGAAAGAGAGAGTGGGGGTCAGTTTCAAAGGCATCTTTGACTCAGGCTCCCTACTGAGCCTCCTCTGCTCCCCAATTCCTCTCAACTCCCCTTAATCCTTTGCCCTCAGCCTGGACTATAGCTCTTTGGGGAAGCCCTCCCAGACTTCCACACAGACTTCCCCACGTCTGGGCCTACAGCACCTCTACCAAGAGCAGATCATGCTGGACTCAGGCACCAGCTGATTTGTCTGCCTCTTCAGGTAGATCGGAAGCTCCATAAAGCTGGGGTCTGTGTGTGCCTTTGCACATGGTACCCTGTGCACCCCCTGACAGATGGTGCATGTTTTGCAGAAGGAAGGAAGGAGCAGGGTGGGGTGCCATTGGGGGAAGCTAGTGCAGCCTCTCAGCTTCTGCAAAGGGTGCACAGGATAGCAAGTGTGGTGAGAGCGAGTTTGGATGGTGTTTTGTTCCCCTTGGTGCTCCCGCCAGCCTAGATGGCCCCTGAGCCCAGATCTGGGGCTCAGACAACCTGTTCAATTGAACTGTAATAGGGGAGGAGCAATGGTGTGGGCTACAGTGAGGTTGCTGACCACCTGTCTGAGGGCAAGCAGCCTTACCTGGTTGCCAGACCGGTACTAAGTGCTCCCTGGCTTGGTCCAATCTCAGTGACTTGGAAGGATTGCTTAACTCAGGACACCGTGAAGTAGGACACATGGCTGGCTTTTTTGTTGTTGTTGTTGGTTACACTCATAGATGCCACTCATGGCAGGGTGGGGACCCCTGCTATCTGTGGAGGCTCTGGGAGCCTCCAACACAGACTCTGGAGCCGAGCCTCCCCAGCCCCTTTTCTATTCCTCATACCTGACAGATGGCCCAGGGACCCATTTGAAATGCAGTGTGAGAGTGTTTTTGTGGGGGGCAGAGGGGAAAGGCAGGCTCAGAACCCCAGGGGGTGTGGCAGCCCCCAGGTGGTTCTGATGCACACTCAGGGGCCTGCCCCTATCTCATTGAGAATAGCTGCTTTAAGGGGCCTGACTCAGTTAAATCAATCTCTTGTATTAAACAGTGATTTTGGAGCCATTAAGCCTGGGCCTTCAATTGGGATTTTCCTTTTAGAGTTGGATGAAGTACTAATGTGAGAGATCCAACCTGCATCCTGTTTAACTGACTTTCAGACCTCCCTCTCTCCCTCAAAGCTTCCAGGAACACAGACAGTAACTGCTTACTCTGAAATGAATTCAAACCATACCTCTATGTATATACCCTCTTGCCTGCCCCTTTGGGAATACTGACCTTACTACTTACCTTGAAATTGACTCATCTGTTGGGCGATATATGCACTCTGCTGTTCAGGGGTCATTGCCATAAGACCTGATCTCTGTTTCTCTTGCTAAACAGAAGATGAAAAAGACATTAGATTACAGCTACCAAAAAATATCAGCCATAGGATCGCCATGTGGGGACCTAGGACTTGGCTTTGGTGTAGCAGAAAGCATGGGTGAACACACCAACACACACTCACATGCATGCCCACCCTCCCGAGCAAAATTCCACAGGTATAAATAAAAGTAGGATTCTGCACCTGAGTTAAAAAAACGCAACTGCAACAGCATAGGATGGGGCAGGAGAGACAGAGCTTAATAGCAAGAGCACACAGAAAAAAGATTTAGGCATTTTGGATGCCTGTCTGCTCAGGATGGGTCAGCAGTGAGATGTGGTCACCAAAAGAACAAATGTAACATGAGGCTGCATTAATAGAAGCAGAGTATGTAGAAGGAGGGAGGTGACAGTCCTATGCTACTCTGCCTTGGCCAGACCATGCCCACAGTGCTGAAGGAGTTTGGATGTGCCCATCTCAGGGAGACCCAGACAGACTGGCTTTGTTGAGAGGCGGGTAAAGCAATGAGAGTCGGGACTGGATTTCAAACTACCCAGACAAAGAATAGCTGAGCAAGCCAGGGCAGAGCAGACTCTGGGCTATGCAACGGCGGGTGCCTAGCCTCTGCAGGGCTGTCATGGGGAAAGGACCGAGCCTTGTTCTGGGTGGTCCTGGCATGAACGGCCAGATGATCACATGGTCAGATAGATACAGTGTCCAACACCAGGAGTAGCCAAACACTCATTGTGCCAACTTCCCCCTTCTCCTGACTGGCTACAGCATGGGCAAGTAGGAGGAACTTTCTGTCTCCATCTCTAAGCTGGCTGGGTAGGCAGGAGAGGAGCTGGCCTTCAGGGCCACAGTCCTAGCACTCAGTCTGGGATCTGCTCAAGGATCACCCGGGAAGAACATAGCCAGGAGGGAATGAGATGAAGGCCCTAGGGCCCAGGGAAGGCATGACTAGCTCTGAGAGCCTCAGCTCATCAGTGCCAGCTTGTGACTGGGACCTGGGTCTGACTCCCAGTCCAGTGCTGGAAGCCTCTCCCCGTGTAGTGGGGGTAGCCCGGCCATCTCTGCTCACTATGGCAACTATGTCAGGGAGCACATACCCCGAGTCCACTTTCTGGCCTGTATCCCCCTGAATGCCAGCAGCCGTGACTCTGCAACATGGCTCGCCCATGAAGCACCTGCTTTTTCCAGAAAAGGGCTTATAGGAAACCCTTCTCTGTGCTCAGTGGGGCTGGCATGAGAGGAGTTGGGTAGAGGGCCGGCTCTTGGGAGTGTGCCCAGCTCTCAGGCCTGGCAGCTGTTCCTGGCCTCAGTCCCTGCCAAGGCAGAGAGGACAAGCACATGGCATCGGGAAGACTACACCAGAAGTGATTTTACTGGACTGGGCTTTGCTTTTCCATTCCGCCCTTAGCTGCTTCCTGCCTATCCCTCCCCTCTGTCCCCTCCAACGGGCTGCTGTGTGGGCATGGGGGGCTGTTTCTCTGCCACCCCGTAGAGCTGCCCTCTTCCTGCTACAGCACTGGCGGGGTGGGGACTGCCTTCTTAAGTGCTCGCTCTACTGAGCATTTTGCACCCGTTGTTTCATATCTTCTAGCAACAACCCACATGGACACCCAGGAGCACATGGATCAAGTGACCACCCAAGGCTATGCCATCTGATCTGCCTGAGGTGCTCAGGGTGGGTGACCATTTCTGAAGGCAGCCCTTTCACTTCTGTTCTGCCCCTTGACCCTTACACCAGCCTGGGACATCAGGGTAGAAGATTTGCAGTCCCCAGCTTACTGATGTGACATCTGAAGCTCAGAGAGGTTAAATGACTTGTCCAAAGTGACATGACTATGGAATGTGATGTCTACTAACTGAAGACTGGGTGTTTCCACCGCTTTTGGGGACAGGTGCCTGTGTGGTGGGCTAGGTCTCCACCGACCCTAACTCCATACCCACTGGTTGCCCCATTTGCAAATAACACAGCTGTACAGGGGTGGGGATGCGGGCAGCCGGAAGCTAGAAGTGTGACAAGGGAAGAGCAGGGGGAGTGGCAACAAGTCCATAGAAAGAGAGAGAGGGAGCCAAGCCCGAGGCATCAGAGACCAAAGGAAAGGCTGGTTGGGTGGAACCCAGAGGGATGCTGGCATGTCTTCGTCCCAGAACGCACATATTCAGAGCACCCAGCATTGAAGGGAAAAATTGGTCAGGCGCATCACTACAGAAACTGCCAAGGCAAATGTCACCATTGACACCTAGCCCTGGTGCTGGTGCCAGCTCTGCAGGACTCCCACATCTGGGGTGCCACCAGCAAGTGGGGGCCTTCTGTGGGCTCTTCATCCCCACTGGGGTGTCCAGGGGCATTGCTAGTCCTCTGCTCCCAGCCCAGTCCTGTTGTCCCTGGCAGAAAGAGCCAGGGCATTCTCTGGGCCTCCGGAGGAGGCTTCCTTTGTTTTGCAGAGGAGGATCCCATCCTTTGTTCTGAATCAATGTGCTCCAAAGATAAGCCCCAAGAAAGCAGTTGTTGCCTTTTTTTTTTTTTTTTTTTTTTGAGACAGAGTCTCGCTTTGTTGCCCAGGCTAGAGTGAGTGCCGTGGCGTCAGCCTAGCTCACAGCAACCTCAAACTCCTGGGCTCCAGTGATCCTTCTGCCTCAGCCTCCCGGGTAGCTGGGACTACAGGCATGTGCCACCATGCCCGGCTAATTTTTTATATATATATCAGTTGGCCAATTAATTTCTTTCTATTTATAGTAGAGACGGGGTCTCGCTCTTGCTCAGGCTGGTTTCGAACTCCTGACCTTGAGCAATCCGCCCGCCTCGGCCTCCCAAGAGCTAGGAGTTGTTGCCTTTTGACACTGACAATTAGAATCTTTGGAAAATGGAGAAAACAGGAAATGACAAATGGTTTCAGTGACCAGGAGGAAATGGTGGCTGAAAGTTGTTGCCGTGACTGAAACACTGCCTTTCTGCCTTCTTGTGAAGGATGACCCAGGCCGTGTGGGTTTCTATAAGCAAAGTTATGGAGGATGTCATCAAATGACTCTATTTTCTATGGCTGCAATTATCCTGGCACTTGATCCTATTGTGCCAAGTGACATTGACAAGCAGTACTGCCAAGTGGGCCCTGTGTGAGCCCAGGTGTGCTTCTCCCATGATAGTCACCATGGTGAGTCTAGGGCTGTAGTCAGCAGGAAGTCTTCCAGAGAACCAATGCCTGGCTTTTCCTCTGTCACACCCTATCCCAGCCCCACTCAGACAAAAGGCCACATTCACAGACAGGGCTTAGCCAAGAGGGCAGCCTAGGAAATCCTGGGACTGCCTTTCTGGAAGCTGTAGCCCCCTCCTATTTCTGGGGGCTCATGGAAAGAAAGTGTCTCATCTTGTGTGCTGGGCAGGTGAAGCAAAAGGGTAGGCCATGCAAACCCTGCCACTGCCTGTTGACACAACTGGGCCCAGTACAGGGCCACCAGCAGACCAGGCTGGGCACCATGCCAGCTCCATCCATCAGCTACCACGTGCTAATGTCTCCTGTCAACCCCAGCGCAATCACCTGGATGCTCCTCTTTCACCACTGCAGAGGAAGAGCAGTCTCATTACTGATTCAACCACTGAATCAGGCAAAAAGGCTTTCCATTTGGGGAGAGGCAGAGGGCTGGTGATCAGGGACAGAAGCCCACAAAAGGTTCCTGGATTCCAACCTGATCCAGATGGAAGTTCCTGGCCCCATGATGCCCTGGAGGAGAGCATTCTGGCTTGGAGGGAAATTGAAACGAAATAGCTTGGGAGGGATGGCAGGGAATAGAGCCAAGGCTTATTTTGTAAAGCATGTTGAGGGATGGAAGGGAGGGAGGGAGAAGAGAGAGGGAGAAGAATTGGGGGTGGGGGTGGGGAGAGAGAGACAGAGAGAGAAAGAGAGAGAAGGAAGAGGGGGGAGGGGAGGGAGGATGAGGACAGAAGAGGGGACAGAAAGGGAAGAGAGGGGGAGATTATCTCCCCCTCCCACTAGAGAACTCCTGTCTCCTTTTCCTAGCAGACACTGCCACGTGAGTGCCCTCATACGGAGCCAGCCTGCAGTGGAAGACACTCAGCTATCTGTCCCAAAGGTTAATAAGCTCTAGTGTGGGTTTGTTTGTTTATTACTCCGCAAGGAAAAGCACCTTCTTTTGTAGTTTTTGGAAGCTAGAATTGGAAACAACTCCCTTACCCTTCTGGCTTTTCCCTTGATGGCACACTGCATGGGGACCGTCATGTAATCAACATCTGAGTTCTAGGGGCTCCCATACCCAGGTGGATGGACACCCCTGAGACCCACTGGCTCTGGCTGGCCATGGCCCACAGATGGACATAGACACTGCTGCCAGAAGCCCAGCTGACAAACGTTTATCATGGATCTACTATGGGCCAGACTCTGTCCCAGGTATGGGGATATCATTGTGGGTCTCTACTGTTCTGGAGCTTACAATAGACCCAAGTTCTAATGACAACCCAACAGGGCGAAGGGATGGAGAGTGGCCAGGCACTGGTAGAAACCTCGGGTCAAGGCATGAGACTCTGAGGGGGAACTGGAACCTGTCACACCATTGTCTACAAAACGTGGAGTGATGTTGGCCTGTGGGGTCTTTCTTTGCTCCTCTGGACCCCTGGTGCAGGAGCTGGGGACCTCGCCCATGGTAATGGCACTGACTTTAAGGTTTGAGCCAGTCCAAAGCTATAACTGGGAGCTTCACAAAAGAAATGCCATTGAAAATGAATGGCAGAGATCTGTGTAGGTCATCCTTTTCACTTTCCATTTTCTATCTTTCCATTTGACTTACAACTGTGTAAACTTTATTCTGACTCCTCCTCAATCTTGGTGGTTTCAGGGCTGGCGGATCTGGGAAGGGTTGGTTTATATGCTGGCAATGATCCCCGGGCAAAGGAAACAAAGGTCCTTCCGGCTTGCCTTCCTTCTTCCCCTGTGGTGCCTGTGTCCTCTGTCTCACAGGATGGACTGACAAGGAAGGCATTTAGTGAATGCAGGGCCTGGCCCCTGAAAGCCTCTTAGGTGGGGCCAACTTCCAAGGTTCTTAGAGAAGATTTGAGAACCACGCATCTGACGTCTGCTGCTGGGCAAAAGGCTTTGGCTTGGGAAGAGAGATAATAAGGTGTGAGACAGGAATTCTCAAGGCAGGCTAGCTGGGATCCTCTCCTTTGTGACTTCCGAGGATGGGGAAGGGCAGGGCAGACCAGGGTGGAAACAGCGATATCCGGAATGGACGATGTCCATTTTGCTAATTCTGTTTCCCTGGCAGCTTTGTGCCAGGCAAGATTCTCTGGTTTCAGCTGAAGAGTGAACAGCTGAGGAGCACTGTGACTCTGAGAGGGAGAGAGAAAAATCAATAGCCCTTGAACGGAAAGCACTGCTTGTTCTTCCAGGCCAGGGCAGGCAGGATAAAGAGAACAAGGCTGTACATACCAAAGCACAATTTCCATTAAAGGCCAGAATCCTGGGAGGCCCTTTCAGCTCAGTCACCATCTTCTGATCACTATCACTTAGAAAATGCTCACGTCTCCAGCATTCTCTGCGGATAGGGCAGGCAGCCTGTGCACACTGATATTTCATGTACCAGAATGACAATTCCATGATCCAAATGCAATTCTCTGCAAAGGCCCGCTCTGGTGGTGTCCATCATTGCACTCTCACGCCCACTAACACGACTCTTTGGGGGCAAGTTAAGTCATTCCTTCTAGACTCTAGAAGCCAGAGGATGGTACAAACTCACAGCCTTCTTGGGCAGGCTTGGCTCAGATTCCTTTTGCCTGCTCTACCCTGACTGCCAGTCAGGGTGGGGTGCAGAATCCACAGTAGGATCGCTGGTAGGCGAAGCAGTTCCTGAGCACCCACTAGGTGTCAAGCAGGCAGGCATTGTGTGGGGCCTTCAGAGGTGCAGAAGCACAGCCCCTGTCCCTCTCGGGCTCCTAGTCGGACCACAGGGACAGACAGGCAGGTGAGGGAAGGGGATGCTGAAAGGTGTGCTGCAGAGAGACGGAGCAGCTACACCCTGGGCAATCCCCTACTCATTTCCCTGTAGGTGACGCTGAGGTGCCTCGAGCACTCTGCTTGCTTGGGTTGGCCCTTAGCCAGAGTGCCAGGGAGAAAGCAGAGAATAAGCAGAGCCAGAAAACACTAGAACTCCCTCATGGGTGGATAGAGCTTTACCTTCGGAGCTGTCACCTCCTGTGTTCCTCCCAACAACCCTGTGAGGCAGGCAGGAAGGCTGGGCAGGGACTGCGCCCCGTTGACAGATGAGGAAAGCGAGGCTCAGGGGGAGGTGACTTACCTGCAGTGTCGTAGCTAGGCAGTAGTGGAGCAGGCACCTGCCTCCAGGCTTTCGGATCCCAGCCGCCCCAGGGCGCTGCCTCTGAGGTGCTGTACGAGGAGGTGACTCGGGCCAGCTCATGAGCAAAGGAGCTGCTGGGCAGGAAGGACTCACTTCCCAGGGCCTGGCAGGATGTGGGCTGTTGCCCAAGGCTGACTTGGGGGGGCCTGGCTTCCCCAAGCTTGCAGGCTTTGTCTACATGAGTCTACAACAACCGATTGAACAATCTATCACAAAATGATCCTGACTGATCTTGTCACTGCCCTGACTGCCTAGCTGGATCATTTGGGTGTAGACACAACAACTGGTTTGGTGAAACAAAACCAAACAGCTTTGTGGTCTTAGCTTGTCTTGCAAAGGTCACAGACCCCTTTGAGAATCAGTTAAAAGCTATGGTCTCTCTCCACAGACGAAGCACTTACAGTGTCTACCTCTTCCCAGACCACCAGCATTTTACATATAATTTTAGGGCGGTTTTCTGAACCATTTAATACCCATCGTGGATCTCATGTGAAGAATTCCCTGCTTTGAGCAATCACTGTCTTGTTGAAAATGGGAATAAAAGCTAAGTCGGATGGTTCATTGGCAATGACATTGACCAATCCCATCCCTCCCTGCCCCACCGACCATCCCCACAACAGAGCATACAACTCTAAACTGGTTTATAGGTATGTGTGTGTAGACATGCTGAGGCATCTGCAAAACCAAATGGTGAGTGCAAAACCAAACAATCAAGTGTAAATCTCACAACAGCCAAGTCCTGACCTGTAGTCCTCGCTGCACTTCACCCCATCAGGGCCTCAAGGTTTTGGGACTTGTATGTGAATGGGACCTCCCTTTCCATCATGCCTTCAAGGATTTCACCAGAATTGAACATATTGAACACAGGACCCAATTCTTTTAGCCAAAGGCAATTAAAATAACTTCATACTTGATATCCATGTCAGAGAAAGCATCAAAACTCAAATGGGCAGCTGATATAGCCCTGGCACCTTGGTAAGCACACCAAGAGCTTACCAAGAGTCGTGTCCAAAAGGACCAGGGGGAAGTCTACCTTGACAAGAGGTTGTTCTTCTTTCTACATGAAGCAGAGTCTTTACTGTCATGCTTTTGTTACCTGAGCTGTGAGTGATCATCTGTGTCTGCTAGCAAACATTCCAGTGGAAAGGGAAATATTTGTCCCCCAAATCTAACTAAACAGTTGGAATCACTTCAATTCATTGCAATAAAAACTTACTAAGCAACTATTGTGGGCAAGTCTTTGCAATGGATAATAGTCCAATAGATAGCTGGAACCATTATTTGAAATAAAAATTGCCACCACTGAATTTATTGAGCATTTGCCAAGCTTCAGGTACTAATCCTGGTGCTTTAAATATTTAATCACATTCAGTCTTTATAAACAGCTCTCTATGGAGCAGGGACTATTATTGTCCTCATTTCACAGATAAGGACACTGAGACCCAGAGAGGTTCATTAAGTTGCTCAAAGTCACACAGCTAGTTACTAGCACAGCAGGGTACAAATTCAGGTTTGCCTTGTTCCCAAGCCCACAAGTAGTTTGTATGAGTGCATGTATTCAATTTTTAACTTGTTAAATGAAAAGCAAGTTTTGAGATGCAGAAACTGATAAAATATGCCATTAAGAAAACTACAGGCAAGGTTTTACAAGGTAGGGGGGAGGGTGCCAGACAAATTTTTAAGAACAAATTATAAATATTTCAAAAATGGGAATAGGAAGACAGCCTAACAACCTGGACAGTTTTAGAGATGACACCCATCCACCACAAAAACCCAAGCAACAACAAAAATAAAAACCAACGTGAAATATTCTTAGCAAGTGAATCCAATGTACTTGTGAAAGACTCTGCCATCCCGATGAGATTCATACCAACTACGGAGGGCTCGGGGCCCCTCCCTTCGGGGGGACTCATTAGTACAGCGCTGAGCTTGCTGACCATCTGCAGCTTCATTCCATCAAGCTCCAATTTGTCCTTGCAGCAAGGTCATCTGGGACATGAGCAGAAACATCGCTTTCTACAACTTATAATTCGTTATGCCTGCATACCTAGCTCCTCAATAACTTTAACATTGTTTTACAGCCACATAGGAGTTTTTAAAATCTCAATATGCAAATATTACTTGGGTTCTGATTACTTGCCCACTCCATGACAACACATTCTAAAAGCAATGAATGGGGCTTATTTGTAGAGAACGGAAGTGTTTTTAAGCCTGTGTTCAGGAATCCCTGGTAGCTTCGTTTGACTTGTACAATATTAGTGATGGGTCAAGAAACAGGACCCCTATCATTAACACACTCTTGCAGTGCCTCAATAGTCCATCAGGCAGAAAGAACTGCAGATGGCACATGGAAATGACCAGCGGCAGGAGATGCCCTGACAATGTGGGCAGCTCTGTTTGAGCACTCATTCAAGTGGAGCAGGACGGGAGCAGGCACTTTGCAGACCAACGCAGCCCCCAGTTCAAAAACGAATTAATATTCCTAGGTACTTTAATTTCTTTGTTGCTATTGTGAAGGGAATTGAGTCTTTGATTTGGTTCTCAATTAGATTGTTGTTGGCCTATATGAATGCCTCTGATTTCTGTGTATTGATTTTGTATCCTGAGACTTTACTAAATTCATTGATCAGTTCCAGGAGTTTCTTGGTTGAATCCTTGGGGTTTTCTAGATACAATATCATATCATCAGCAAACAGTGAAAGTTTGATCTCTTCTGCCCCTATTTGGATACCTTTGATTCCATTTTCCTGTCTGATTGCTGTAGCCAAGACTTCCAGCACTATGTTGAACAGAAGTGGAGATAGTGGGCAGCCTTGTCTGGTTCCAGTTCTAAGTGAGAATGATTTCAATCTTTCCCCATTCAGTATGATGTTGGCTATGGGTCTGTCATATATGGCTTGTATCATTTTTAGGTATTTAACCAAAGAGGTAAAAGACCTCTACAGGGAGAACTATGAAACACTGAGGAAGGAAATAGCAGAGGATGTAAACAGATGGAAATCCATACCATGCTCGTGGATCGGCAGACTCAATATCATCAAAATGTCTATACTACCCAAACTGATCTACAGATTCAATGCAATACCTATTAAAATCCCATCAGCATTCTTCACAGATATAGAAAAAATAATTTCACGCTTCGTATGGAACCAAAGAAGACCCCGAATATCAAGAGCAATTCTAGGCAACAAAAACAAAATGGGAGGCATTAATATGCCAGATATCAAACTATACTACAAAGCTGTAGTAATTAAAACAATATGGTATTGGCACAAAAATAGGAATATTGACCAGTGGAACAGATGTGAGAATCCTGATATAAAACCATCCTCATATAGCCATCTAATCTTTGACAAAGCAGACAAAAACATACGCTGGGGAAAAGAATCCCTCTTCAATAAATGGTGCTGGGAAAACTGGATAGCCACCTGTAGAAGGCTAAAACAGGACCCACACCTTTCACCTCTCACAAAAACCAACTCACGCTGGATAACAGACTTAAACCTAAGATATGAAACTATTAGAACTCTAGAGGAAAAAGTTGGAAACACTCTCCTAGACATCGGCCTGGGCAAAGAGTTTATGAAGAAGTCCCCAAAGGCAATCACAGCTGCAACAAAAATAAATAAATGGGACATGATCAAACTACAAAGCTTCTGCACAGCCAAAGAAATAGTCATGAAAGTAAACAGACAACCTACAGAATGGGAGAAAATTTTTGCATCCTATGCATCCGATAAGGGACTGATAACTAGAATATACTTAGAACTCATGAAAATTAGGAAGAAAAAATCAAATAACCCCATTAAAAAGTGGGCAAAGGACTTGAACAGAAATTTTTCTAAAGAAGACAGAAGAATGGCCAACAAACATATGAAGAAATGCTCAACATCTCTAATCATCAGGGAAATGCAAATCAAAACCACAATGAGATATCACTTAACCCCAGTGAGAATGGCCTTTATCAAAAAATCTCCAAACAATAAATGCTGGCGTGGTTGCGGAGAGAGAGGAACACTCCTACACTGCTGGTGGGACTGCAAACTAGTTCAACCTCTGTGGAAAGCAAAATGGAGATACCTTAAAGCGATACAAGTGAATCTACCATTTGATCCAGCAATCCCATTGCTGGGCATCTACCCAAATGATCCAGTGACACTCTACAAAAAAGACACCTGCACTCGAATGTTTATAGCAGCACAATTCATAATTGCAAGGCTGTGGAAACAGCCCAAGTGCCCATCAATCCAAGAATGGATTAATAAAATGTGGTATATGTATACCATGGAGTACTATTCAGCTCTAAGAAACAATGGTGATATAGCACATCTTGTATTTTCCTGGTTAGAGCTGGAACCCATACTACTAAGTGAAGTATCCCAAGAATGGAAAAACAAGCACCAGATATATTCTCCAGCAAACTGGTATTAACTGAGTAGCACCTAAGTGGACACATAGGAGCTACAGTAATAGGGTACTGGGCAGGCGGGAGGGGGGAGGGGGGCGGGTATATACATACATAATGAGTGAGATGTGCACCATCTGGGGGATGGTCATGATGGAGACTC
Organism: Microcebus murinus; assembly: GCF_040939455.1. Taxonomy (NCBI): domain Eukaryota; kingdom Metazoa; phylum Chordata; class Mammalia; order Primates; family Cheirogaleidae; genus Microcebus; species Microcebus murinus. Next base: position 126,313,957 of record NC_134136.1, on the reverse strand, counting down.
AGACTTTTGTGGGGAGGGGGGAAATGGGCATTTATTGAAACCTTAAAATCTGTACCCCCATAATATGCCAAAATAAAAAAAAAAAAGAAAAAGAAAACAAACAAACAAAAAAAAACGAATTAATAAAAGAGATGAGATACAGTCTTGACTCTGACTGACTAGGAACTTTATAGCTGATGCTCATGTGTTTTCTCCATTTTATTTAATTGTGAAAAAAATATGCTTATCACACCACTCTGTAAGAGTGAGGCCCAACCTCCAAAGAAAAGGTTGTTAGGGACATTTCAACTTCTTGAGGTTTCCAAACATAAGTTAAATTCATCTCTATCTTCAGAATCACTGAACATCTCAGAAAAGCAAGTAAATCAGTAACTGCTGGGCATGATTACTGGCTCTTGGGCTGGCTGGTTCCACATTATTCTGAATCTCATAGAAGTCAGTCATGGTACAGATAGGTTTTGATAGTGGTGCTCCATTTCCTGGAGCTCACACTCACTCATCCCCCTGGACTCTGGGCTGCACATGACAGCCAAAAGGATTGCTGGAATCAGGATGGTCCAGGTTCCCTCACCCTGAAAAATGTTCCAGTGGCTCACAGCAGACTAGAGACACAAAGCACATCCCGTTAAGCTCTGCTGTCAGGGCTCCATACCTTAGCCTCCCACCCTCCCTGCAGCCACGTTTTGTACTCTACCCTCCAGTCACACTGCTCTCCTCAGAGCTCTCCAGACAGGCTGCCATATGTGTTTGGCCCTCTGTGCTTGTGCCCCTTGGTTTGCCCAGCCTGAAGTGCCCTTTCTTTATGATTCCACTCTGGGGATCCTGTAAGTCCTTTGAGATCTATCTCCTCTACCCTAGAAATTCTGCCCCTCTGTTGAGGTCCAGCTTCTGTGCCTGAATACCCTTGGTTGACTGAACACTTTTGCTGGGCCAGGTCTTAATCATCTCTAAATCCCTCTGGTGCCACACAGTACCTAGCATAGGCAAAGGGCTCAGTGAATACTTGCAAAATTACACAATTTTACTCTGTTATTAGCTTGGCACTTGGGTGATGTCCTAGGCACTTAGGAGATTATAATCTGGCTGAGCACTGTGCTGGTCTCTTTTTGGGATGAACATCAATGCTAAACTGAGCCTTTACTCTCATTTTAGCACATCTACTCATCCCTTTTGAATGTTGGTGGGCTTATAAAACCATGAGAGGAGCAGAGAGTGATCATAATCATATGGTGAAAGTTCCATCAGCTAACACACTGACTGAGCATGCACTGTGTAGGACACTGAACCCCATTCATATATGCATTTGAGATAGACTGTCCCTACTTTACAAAATGAGGAAGTAGAGATAGACTTACTCAGGCCACACAACAGCAAGGTGGGGTAAAGACAAAGTGGCTAAAAACCAAGCAACCCCTGGGTTTGGAAGTGCATGGGCTCCTTCTCTGCACATGGAGAGGACCAGTCAAGCACTCTTCCTTCTTCACACTGAAATAACTCCTTATTATTGGCTATTCTGTGACATTTTGTGCTATTCTGTAGCTCAGATGGGCTCTGGTGCAAAGAGTTCAGGTATGACTAACCCCCATAGATATTCAGCTGCTTTGCAAGAAGAGGATGACTGCCCTGACTTTTAAAATTATTGACTGGATGAGATATTGGATCAATCTCTGCTATGGTGACTCAGAAGGAGGCATACGTGCATTTGCAAGGTTATATAGTAGTACACTGTAATCCCACTGGCTTCTGGGAGCTTGTAGATTTTTTGATTTACTCATTCTGGGAGTTCAGGCTATGGATCCTCAATTCCTTTTTTTCTTTCTCCAGTCTTTACCAACCACATAACAGAAGCAAGCAGAGAGAATTCAAGAAAGGGAACTGGAGACTTGGTGAGTGCTAGAGTCAGGACTAGAACCCAAGTATCGCCTGATTTCAAAGCCTGTGCTCTGAGTTTTGCATGATTAAATTGCCCGATGGAAACTCTTATTATTGCAACAAGCAGACTAGCAGCTAGAATATTTTGGAGGGCCGCTAGAGTTCCACTGGAGTGCAATGGCTGCAGAGCTGGCTACTGTGTGACCCAGTGTTCTTTTCTTTTTACAATGACTGTATCCTGAAATGAGGAGAACTCCAAGTTGCAGGGTTTCTGTTATGATATGTGTGTTATGAAGGGGGGGATAGGGCTCACTAAAATAATTATGCAAAAAACCCTAGGGTAGCACCAATCCCACCTATTTTGTGGATCTGTTCTGTAGATCTGCATTTTGTAGATGTTTTCTTAGAGCAGATTATCCCCTATGTAAGACCTGGAAGAGTTTGAGCTTTTATGGATTTTTTCTCTATAAATGTACTTTAACATTTCAAAGTTTAAGTGTCTAAGGCTTACTAAAATTGACCAGGCCCAGAATCAAGTTCACTTTGTCACTTAAATTCTCAGACTTGGAACTTAATCATAGAATTAAGTTCAACTGGTAAATTGCTACTTTGCCTAGGGAAAAAAATAACCCAATAGCACAAAAAGGTAATGTATAAATCAATTAAGAAATGAAGGAATAAATATCTACTGGACAGTTAACTCCCTGGGGTAAATTGTTGCTCTGACAATTTCCAGAAGGTTCCTAATGTCTCAAATACGATGATGGTGGTGATGATGATAATAGCTACCATGTATTGAACATATACAATGTGCCAGGTCCTGAGTCAAATATTAAATAACTTTTATCTCATTTAATTTCCATGGCAAGCCTGAAAGGTAGGCATCATTATTGTCCTCATTTGATAGGTAGAGAAAATAAGATTGAGAAAAGCAAAGTAACTTGCTCAAAGTCACATGATAAGTAAGTGGCAGAGCTCAACCCAGGTCTGATTTACTAAAAAATTCAGGCTTTTAATCACACATACTAAAAATGCTTCAGTATGGGCGGATATTCAAAGCACAACCCCTGTGCTTATGCGTACTGCCTCACCCCACCCTCTGGCTTCCAGTTTCTTCGGTGTCTCCTTGCTGGGTACAGTAAGCACTGCCCATAGGCCCTGGGGTTCCAAGGGAGCCATGCAACTAACCATCACCATCAGGTAACCAAGGAAGGGAGCGGCAGGATTTCCTATGGAGACTTCCGGATTTAGACAGCAGATTTAATGCATGCATCTAAAATCACTCCCTCCTAAAGCCCAACTAAAACTACAGTAAAGGTTTATGTTTTTTTTTATTTTTAAAGACAAAATTCCACCAAGAAGAGAGAATAGGAAAGGAGATAATGGCACCATAATTTACGAAGCTAAAAAGTAGATAGAGCAGAGTTAACTGTCCACACGTCCCCAAGGAAGCTAAATGGCAAGACAGTAGAGGAGGAAGCTCAAAAGCAACTGGGCCTATATGGCAGAATCTTCCTGAGCATCAGGAAAAGGGGCCCCAGCTTATCTCTGAACAGGGAGGGGAGGTGGGATGCGTGGGCATGGCCAACATAATGGGATTGGGCTGAAAGCTGTTAAAGAATCAGGTGGATCTTTGGATCTCCTCCCTGATCCTGAGTCCCTGGGCATCTGCTTCTCCACCATGCTGGCAGAGGTCCAGTTTGACCCTTTGCTGGTAAATTTCCTGCTCTGCCTTCCCTGTCCTGCTGGCTGCATCAGCTGAGGCCACACACTTGACTCCACAGAGATGCTCTGTGTTGCCTTACACCTGGAGCTGGAGGTCCTGGAGGCAGACTGTGGGGAGCTCGCAAGCAAAACACAGAAAGCAGCCCAATCTCTCTGAGCATACTTCTTCTGCATGTCCAGTACCATGTCCACAACTCCACCAGCATCCTGACAGTGGTGGGCTCTGCACTTCCCAGGAGGATCGTGCCTTTAGCCACTGACTTCCCTAAGACAGAAGCTATGGGCAGATGATGATCAGAGATTACTCAGCCTCTCATCTTCTGGAAGACTTCATCTAATAGTGGCCTGGGACTCTTTCCTTACACACCTAGATTGTGCTCACACTCAGTTTTTAAAAATGAAGCAATCGCATGTTTGAGCCCAAGAATAAGTGATGAATCTTATTGAAACACTGCATTCCAATATGTAAATGGTAGTTATTTATGGATTATTTGTATATTAAATGTTTGTATATTTTATTATCCCACAAGGTTTGTGTTTTCTCTCCACTTTCCAAGTTTACTAAAAAAAGCACACTCTGGTAATCAAAAAGTCATAAAATGTATTTAAAAAAGACAAAATCCCCATCTAAAATTAAAATCAATAAGGATCAAGACAAAATAGATGAGATGAGCCATCTGTGGAAATTTACACAGAAAATAACTATGCAAAGAGATTGGTGATACGCATTATCTAACTAGGATGAGCTCAAAGCCCATCAGAGTCTGGGGTCTATTTCTGGAGTTGGCTCATGGGAATCCGGATGGCTGTTATATCCGGGGGGATACACCGGGGGCTTCTAAGATATTTTGAATGTTCTATTTCTGAACCTTATTGGTGGGTACATGGGTATTGGTTTTATTATTATATGTTTTATACAGTCTTATGTATGTATAGCATGGGTTCCAAAGATTTCCCTTAGGGAAAGCCAGGAATCATGTAAGTAGAAAATACAGTGCTATGTCAAAGGAACCACCCAAGTTTATATAAAATCATCATCATTTAGAGGTTTAAAAAGTCACTTTGGAATTTTGGTCTTATTGACTTGTCTTTTCTGAAGCAAATCACAGCTTTCTGGAGCTGCTCAGGGCAGAGGGGATTAGGGCGGGTCAAGGCTACAGGGACCTAGATCAGCACACTTACTGTGGGATTTAGGGTTTGCCTGGTGTCGGCTCTCTGGGTTCTTGTCGGGAATGCCATCCCTTCCTGGGCTTAGGATTTGGGGTCTGCCTTCTTCACCCAGATTTTGTCCACAAAGACACTCAAGGAAGTATCTCAACTACCAACAATTCTGTGCTTTCCGACTACTCCTCAGGGCAACCTGTCTGGTCTCCTTCTTTCCCGACCTTTATGGGAAGGGGACATGATTCTCTGATCTCCTGTCACCGAAGGCCTCACCCTGTTTCTCCTTCTGGCCCATTGCATCTCCCTGGGCCAACTCCTCTCCTTACCACCCTAACACTGTCACTACCTGAGGAGAAATGAGAGTTTACCTAGGCAAGTTCATCATTCTCTGTAGATGAAGGAGAGATCCAATGATTTGCTCAAGATGGCCAAGCAAATTAAAGACAGAGAGTCCGAGAGTTGCCAAGACCTACAAAAAGCATGTATCTCTATTGTTTTGTACAGACTCCGTCTCTGTGTGTGGAGCCCCAGAATACCACTCTTTGAGAAATACTGACCGACATCAACTCTCCACTTGCTAGGTAAGGACATTGAGGCTCATGGCAGGAAAGGGCTTTGCCCCAATCAGAGCAGACTAGAACTCATCACTCCTCATTTTCAGTCCAGGGCGCCTTGTTGCGACCCCTTTATCCCAAAGGCAGCCACTTCCCCTGGTCTGAAAGCCAGGAAGGTAGAATCTAGAATCTAGGTAGAATCTCGATGTACAGCCTGGTGAAAACAGATCTATGTGAGAAGCAAATGCTACAAGGGAGAGGAAAAGGATGTGTCTCATACAGAGCTGGCCTCTTTCAACTTCACTTTGATTCTCACCTAGAGTAAGTAAAAAGGGCACTCTGCATTTCTCAGTTCAACAGTGTTGGAAAGCCACTGCATTCCTACATTATGCCCCAGGGCTCTGCTGCTGCAAATGGCCCACAGCCTGGGTGCCTTGCCCTATGGTGGGCCTCTCTAGACTGCATCTTGGAAGAGGGGACAGAGGCTTTTCGAGGCCCACATTAAAAACAGGGGGAAATAATGGTTGAGGTGGGGGATCCTTGATGGTGAACCAGATGGAGGGACAATAACCAAATGCCAGGCCTCCTCTGTGGCTCCAATCCAAAGGCTCTGCTGGGATCCCTTCCAGGGCAGAGCATCAGGCATGCTTCCCCCTACTATCCTTGACAGTGATAGCAGCCTAACCAGAGCCTTGACACAGTTCTATCCGAGATGCCTAGGTCTGAGACCAAAAAGAGAACTCCCTTTTCTGAGTCCCGGCCCAGCTGCTCTCTCTCTCTCTCTCTGACTCTCTGAAATGTCTGTCTGCATTTTTTGTCCCATCAGGAAGCAAGAGCTCTCACTAGGCCAGGCTCTGCCAGAGGACAAGTCAGCCTGGTACTCAGCTACTCCAAGAACTCTCTTCTCCCCCCTGCCCCTCACCTTCCAGCTATCTGGCTTCTAGTTTCCCCAGAGTTGCTTGTTTCTTTATGGTCCTCTATTTTTTTGCACACATATTTTAGTCATTAGCATACACAAATGGCCTCTTGGGCCAGTTTACACTGAGGTCAACAGCCGGGGCTCTGAGAGTTGTTACACACTGTCACAGGACAGGTGGCTCTTCCTGCAGAGAATTTGAAGAACATTCTCACCCACTTACAACAAAAAGCCCATTGACTGGGCTTGACAGCAGGTGATTTGAGAACTAATGGAACTGGGTTAATCCTGTGGCACCAATCAATGAGGGAAGCAGTGAGGGCACTGGAAAGTGCCAGAGGGAGAGGCAGAAGGTCTAGGTTTAGCTCCTCCATGGAGTCGCAGCTGTGCAACCTAGGCAAGTGGCATTACCTCTCTAAGTCTCAGTTGCTTCATGCAGGAAGTAGGAATAACAACAGAATGCTCTGCTTGGGGCTGTTGCGAGGATAGGATGAAAGGACAAAGGGAAGGCCCTCAGTATAGGGATCAGTGCAGAGGACAAACTGACACACTTGCAAGGGCTGGTTCCACCCTCTGCCCCTACCATCACTAGTATAAAGAGCTCAGGCCTGTAAGTAGGGTGACCCGAGTTTTAATATTGGCTTTGCCATTAATGGTGTGAACTGGAGAATGTCTCCTTCCCTTTTTACATCTATTGAGATGATCATGTGTTTTTTTGTCCTTTATTTTGTTAATATGGTATATTATGTTGATTGATTTTTATACCTTGAATTAGCCTTGCATTCCTGGGATAAATCCCACTTGGTCATGGTGTTTAATCCTTTTTATATGTTGCTGGATTCAGTTTGCTAGCATTTTCTTGAGGATTTTTGCACCTCTGTTCATAAGGGATATTGGTCTAGCTTCACCTTTTAGGGCCACAGTTTCCCATCTGTAATATGATGTAATTGAACTAGACAGCTTGCAATGTCTCTTTAAGTAAGTTGTATTATTCTTTAAGTATGTTGTATTATTCTGTGATACTAAGAAAATTAAGAATAGTGATTCTTAGGTACCAAACAAAAATTAGACTCTGTAATTAAAAAGTCAAATATTTAATTTGCTTATTTCTTAAATAACTTTGGTCTCTCCAGTCTATCCCACCTCTGAGGCATGATAATATTTTGATGTTTAGGATGGAAACTAAAGTCTGCCAGCTAACACTCATTTTAAATTTCTTCCAAATGCATAGGGTTTTATTTTCCTAGACCTAGGGCCAGATGGAGGAATCAAACAAACAAAGGAAAGGGGAGAAAACCAACAATCCAAACACTGAATGAAAAAGCAACAAAGCAGCACAGTCTAGCTACCAACCAATCAAGCCAGTGCTGGCTCTGCTCTCCAAAGTGGTCTAATTCTAGCCCCTGCCTCTGTTCCTGTAGCTGTCTACTGCCTGCCAGGGACTCTGGGAATGGTATTCTGAGCTACAACTACCAAAGGAAGGGTGTGGTGGCCATGCCAATGGCTGCTCAAATCTCCTGCCATGGAGCATAATTGACTGATAGACTCCAACAGTCGCCCCCTTGGGTCCGTCACTGTCACCCATATTCCACTGGGGCTGCACTCCCAGCCAATGGCTAAACGTGGTGAGTAAAGTAATGTGGGCCTATTCCTGTGAGGCACAGGACTCTCCATCAGCCTTTTTTCCCTACCTCCCTGTCTCTCCCCACACCACCCCTGTGAATTACCATGGTGAGTGCTATGGTCTAATATTTGTGTCCCCCCAAATTCCTCTGTGGAAACCTAACCCTCAATCTGACAGCATTAGGAGGTGAGGCCTTTGGGAGGTGATTAGATCATGACAGCAGGGCCCTCATGAATGGCATCAGTGCTCTCATAAGAGGCCCAAGGGAGCTAACTCCTCTCTTCCACCATGTGAGGATGCACCAAAATGATACCCAGGAAGTGAGTCCCCACCAAACACCGAATCTGCTGGTGCCTTACAGCCTCCAGAACTGTGAGCAATAAATATCTGTTGTTTATAACCACCCAGTTTAAGGTGTTTGGTTAAAGCAGCTTGCATTGACTGAGAAAGTGAGCAACACGAAAAGCATCCCTCCACCTCCGTCTCGTCCCTTAAACACACAGCTTACAGCTCAGTGCTTCTGTCTGAGCTTTATCGTAGTTTCTGCAGATTTCTTGTGCTAGATATGTTTTTCTGTTATTTCCTTTCTCACTTCAGTCACAAATTGCTTGTTTTAAAAAAGACAACACAAGCCATGGAGAGAACTCCCTCAAGTCTACTCCCCCAGGGCTCCTGATACGAGGGGACTCAGCTGAGCCCTCTGATGTTCCCCACCTGCTGAACCCCAGTTGCTCTCAGTAAACATGCAGTCTGTACCCCGCAGAGAAGATTCTGGTGTTCCACCATACTGTGCTCTCTCCCTCTTAAACGCCTTTCAACCCAGCAAATGGGTGGTTTATAGGTCTGTTTTGAAGGAAGAAGGGCCAGCTCTGGGGACCAAAAAGGCAATCATAAGTGTAACCTGCCACTGTGCCTGGGAAATCAGACAACTTTTTTCACGTGTGAATATCCAGTGAGAATGGGATCCATCAGTTACATGAAACTTAGGCATAGTCGTCAAATTCAACATATGTGGGATATACTTTTAGTTGGTTTGTGGACTTTATGTGCAAAAAATAATCTGCTTTCTCTAAAGAATTGATTTTAAGGGTTTGGTTTGATTTAATTATAAAATTATATTTAGTGGCAGAGAATTACAACACTGGTGATAAACTGTATGTAGACTGTAATAAGTTCATATCCCATTCTCACACTTGAAGCTGCCTGCAGATGCATTCAAAGATGCAGTGTGTGTGAGCCTGGACTCAGCCCAAAGTCGGGAGACTCAGGCTATTACTTGGAGCCAGTCATTTTATAGCCTCACTGGATTCCTGCTTCCCCAGGGAGAAAACACAGGTTCACCCAGATCAGCTCTCCAGACCCCGGTGAGTTGGGCATTCTGTGAGCTGGAGGGTTCTCTATTGCCTTCAGTCAAGTGCCTATCTACAAACTGTACTGAATGGGGGAGGAGAGAGCTGGGTGCTAAGGGGCTGCTGTGTGGAGAGAGGAGGCCCCAGGTGCTTGGTAAGGAGATACCCTGTGCCCTGGAGGGCACCAGATTCCCAGCAAGAAGGGAAAGGGGCTATGAAAAAGTTGGCTGCAGATGCCAGGGGCACTGGGGTTCTCTATCAGTATGCTTATGTCTTCTGAGGGCTTGTGTAATTCCTTTGGAGCATCCACAATCATACTGTGGGATGTATTGTATACATTGCTTGACAGTTTTTCACTGTTATAAAATACTGTGGATGGAATCTGCTCACAGTCTGCCTTTTATAGCACCTGTGCAACACATATTTATTGAACATTTACTGTGATCCAGGCCCTGTGCTGTGAAAATGTTGATGGACAAGACAGATACAGTCCTTGCCCTTTTAGAGCTGGTGCATTTATGTAATGGAGGAACACTTAAACAAGGATTTATGATAAAGGCTGCTAAGTGCTATAAAGGAATACTGCAGGGGGGAATCAAGATGGCGGACGAGAAACACCGCCAGACAAGAGAGTCTCTGCAGAAAAGACAGATTCTAGCAGAAATTAGAAGAAAGAAGCAAGAAGACGAGCATACATAGGATGAGGGTTGGAAGGAGGGGTACCTGAGACCACGGGAGACTCCACGGGAGGAGGTTGTGGAGGAGAACTGGAAACAGAGACCTCCGGAGCAGCCTGGAGACCAGCGGCAAGGGTAGATAGAGTGATTAACTCTATCTTCCCTTGCATCTCGGACTGCTGGTGGGCTCCCCAGCGGGTGGAAAGACCTGCGGACAGCAGCCGAGAGATGACCACCGCCAGTGAGGGGTGAGCCTGTAGCGGACGCGGCAACAGGCTCCCAACACCCACAGGGCACCTCCGTGTGCACAGACCCGAGCTGCACAATAGGCGCCATATGGCCTCCTCCTCCCCTCCCCTGACCCTACCCGCGGCTGCCCAGAGAGACAATACAGCCACCAGCTGGAGGCACCTCCAAGGAACTGGACATTCTCTTTTGGGGCCCTACAGCTGACTGAGGGGAACTCAGACAGTGAGCTCCGCACTCGCCAGCCCTCTCAGGTGCTGCTGGCCCGGTGATCCCAGGAGAACGGGGCAGACCCTAAGGCTGAGAGACATAGACCCAGCTTGGGTGCCCAGTGGGTGAATAGGGACTGGACTCCTCTCCCTGGTGGGGATATAGTTTGAACTCTGGGACCCAGAGGTTAGACTTGCAGACCAGATCGCGTGCACCCAGGTCTCGCATTGCCCGGGACACAGAAGGGATATACGCGAACAGCCTACTGAGGTGTGTGTGCCTTCAGGGGCAGATCAGCGTCCTAGAGGGCAACCCTCCTCCCAAAAGGAGGCTGTGCGCCCAGCCCAGGTGGCGTTCCAATGCAATGAACCTCTCAGCTGGCATCACAGCCAAGGGAGGCCTAGTGGTGTGTGGTCTGGCCTCCTGGCAGAGGCCCAGGAGTAGCGGCGGAGTTGGGGAGGGTGGAAAGAAGCAAGCCTCACTCAAGACTGTGGGTCTTAGCCCCACCGCCACATGCAGAGTCTCTGACTGAGCAGGGCCATTCCAGCCCCTCCTTGACAGCTTATCCCTGAAGCAGAGAACAGAACTTTGACCCCTGCTAACGGAATTGGTGGTGCCTGAGGGCCGGCTTACCCAACCCAACTCCACCCAGACTCACTCCCAGACCAGCCCTCACTGAGAGGGAGAAAAGGACACACCTGGAAGTCCCAGGGCCCCACTGACCACCTGAGGCACTACAGTGCCTCTCTAGAGGAACAAGAGCTAGTCACAGGTCACAAAAACAACAGCATAGCCTGCTCCTCCAAGCAAGCGCAATCTACTAACAAGGAGGACATCCTGGACACCCTTTTCATGGCACCTACTGACTCATTATACAGGGAGTGGTTAAATCTCACCCACAGACACCATCTACTGGCTTAGAAACTAGACAAGGCGTGTGAATACCCAAACCAAAACCTAAATTAAAGAAACAACAACTGATCGACATGGGAAGAAATCAGCGAAGGAACTCCAGAAATATGAAGACCAAAGGAAAACCACACACCCAAAGGGGAGCACCAGCCCCTTAGAAACGGACACCAACCAAAATCAGGCAACCAAAATGAGAGAAGAGGATTCCGAATATAGATCATAAGAAAATTCAACAACCTGCAAGAACAACTCAATAACCAACACAAATAAACCACAAAAGCCTCCAGGACCTGGAAGAAAAGTTCACTAAAGAAATTGAAACAATGAAGAAAAGTTTAACCAAACAGCTGGAAATGAAGAATCAATTCAGGGAACTACAAAATTCAGTGGAAAGCCTCAAGAACAGAGTAGATAAAACAGAAGAAAGAATCTCAGAGATGGAAGATAACACATTCCAATTAAATAAATCAGTCACAGAGATAGAGCAGAGAAATAAGAAGAAAGAGCAAAGCCTACAAGATGTGGGATTATGTGAAGAAACCTAATGTGAGGGTCATAGGGTTACCAGAAGGGGAAGAAGACAACACTCAAGGGTTGGACAAGCTATTTAAAGATATAATAGAGGAAAATGTCCCAGGCCTTGCTCAAAATCTTGATATACAAGTTCAAAAAGCTCAGAGGATCCCTGGGAGATTCAATGCAAACAGGAAGACATCATGACATGCAGTCATCAGACTGAGCAAAATATCAACTAAAGAGGTCCTTCTATGAGCTGTAAAACGAAAGAAGCAAGTAATATAAAAAGGAAAGCCAATTTGAATAACACCAGTCTTCTCTACTGAGACTTTACCGGCAAGGAGAGACAAGGGCCCCATTATCTCTCTTCTGAAACAGAACAATGCCCAGCCTAAAATATTGTTCACTGAAAAACTAAGTTTTGTATATGAAGGAGAAATGAAGACATTCTCAGATAAGCAAAGACTGAGGGAATTCACCAAGACAAGACTAGCCCTTCAGGAAGTACTCAAAACAGTGTTACCAATGGATCAGCACAATAAACACTCACGAATGTAAATCTACTAAAAGCTAAAGATCAAAGCCCAGGAACTACAATGGCTGAAGAGAGAAAACAAAGCAACAAAGTTCAACCAAACATAAAGAACAGAAATCTGCCCCACCTATCAGTTACCTCAATAAATGTGAATGGCTTGAACTCCCCACTCAAGAGACATAGGCTGGCAGAATGGATAAAAAAAAACAAGCCAAGGGAGCAAGATGGCAGACGAATAACACCGCTAGAAAGAGGTCTCTGCAGAAAAGACAGATTCTAGCAGAAATTAGAGGAAAGAAGCAAGAAGACGAGCATACAGCGGACAAGGGCCGGAAGGAGGGGTACCTGAGACCCCGGGAAACTCCACGGGAGGAGGCTGCGGAGGAGAACTGGAGGCTGAGACCACTGGAGCAGCCCGGAGACCAGCGGCAAGGGTAGGTGGATTTTCTGTTTCCCCTCCCCTGAATTCGGGACAGCTGGTGGGCTCCCCAGCGGGTGGAGAGACCTGCGGACACCAGCCCAGAGACCGCCGCCGCCTGACAACGGTGAGGCTGTAGCAGACGTGGCACCAGATTCCCAACTTCCTCCGGGCACCTCCGTGTGCACAGACCCGAGCCGCGCGGCAGGCCCCCTATTGCCTCCTCCTCCCCTCCGCCGACCCTACCCGCGGCTGCCCAGAGAGACAATATAGCCACCAGCCGGAGGCACCTCCAGGGAACGGGACCTTCCCATTTGGGACCCTACACCTGACTCAGGGGAACTCAGACTGTGAGCTCCCTACCCGCCCGCCGTCCCAAGTGCTGCTGGCACCGTGTTCCCAGGAGAACGGTGCTGACTCAGAGGCGGAGAGACATAGACCCAGCTTGGGCTCCCTGTGGGTGAATTGGGACCGGAACTAATCTCCCTGGTGGGGATACAGTTTGAACCCTGGGACCCAGAGGTCGGACCTGCAGACCAGATCCCCTGTACCGAGGGCTAGCATTGCCCGGGGCACAGAAGGGTTATACGTGAACAGTCTACTGAGGTGTGTGTGCCTCCAGGGGTGGATCGGCATCCTAGAGGGCAACCCTCCTCCCAGGAGGAGGCTGTGCTCCCAACCCTGGTGGCGTTCCTGTGCAGGGAACCTCCCCGCCGGCATCACAGTCTGGGGAGGCCAGGTGGCTTGTGATCTGGCCTGCTGGCAGAGGCCCAGGAGTAGCTGCGGACTTGGGGAGGGTGGAAAGAAGCCAGGCCCGCTCCAGACTGCGGGTCTCAGACAGCCACACCCCCACACACAGACTTTCTGGCTGAGCAGGACCATTCCAGCCCCGCCCTGACAGCTTTCCCTGGAAGCAGAGCACAGAACTTTGACCCCTGCTAATGGCCTGAGGGCAGGCTTACCCAATCCAGCCCCGCCCAGAACAAGAGCTGTTAACAGGACACAAAATCAAGAGTATAGCCTGTTCCTCCAAGCAAAGGCCACCTACTGACAGGGACGGCATCTTGCACAGCCTTTCCACGGCACCCACTGACACAATATACAGGGAGTGGTCCAATTTCACACACAGACACCACCAAACGGCTAAGAAACTAAACAAGGTGTGTGAATACCCAAACAATAACCTAAGGAAAGAAACAACAACTGATCGACATGGGAAGAAATCAGCGAAAGAACTCAGGAAATATGAAGAACCAAACGGAAAACACACCCCCAAAGAGGAGCACCAGCCCCCTAGAAACGGACACTGACCAAAAACGGGCAACCAATATGACAGAAGAGGAATTTCGTATGTGGATCATGAGAACGCTCACCGAGATGAAACAACAACTCAATAACCAACACAAAGAAACCACAAAAAGTCTCCAGGATATGGGAAAAGAAATAGACACAATGAAGAAAAGTTTAACTGAACTCCTGGAAATGAAGAATCAATTCAAGGAACTACAAAATACAGTGGAAAGTCTCAAGAACAGGGTAGATCAAACAGAAGAAAGAATCTCAGAGTTTGAAGATAACACCATCCAATTAAATAAATCAGTCACAGAAATAGAGCAGAGAAACAAGAGAAAACAGCAAAGCCTACAAGAGCTGTGGGATTATGTGAAGAAACCTAATGTGAGGGTCATTGGGTTACAAGAAGGGGAAGAAGACAACACTCAAGGGTTGGACAAGCTGTTTGAAGATATAATAGTGGAAAATTTCCCTGGCCTTGCTCAAAATCTTGATATATAAGTTCAAGAAGCTCAGAGGACACCTGGGAGATTCAATGCAAACAGGAAGACGTCACAACATGCAGTCATCAGACTGACCAAAGTATCAACTAAAGAGGCCCTTCTAAGAGCTGTAAGACAAAAGAAACAAGTAACATACAAGGGAAAGCCAATTCAAATAACATCAGACTTCTCTAATGAGACTTTACAAGCAAGGAGAGACTGGGGCCCCATTCTCACTCTTTTGAAACAAAACAATGCCCAGCCTAGAATATTATTCCCTGCAAAACTAAGCTTCATATATGAAGGAGAAATAAAAACATTCTCAGACAAGCAAAGGCTCAGAGAATTCACCAAGACAAGACCAGCCCTACAAGAAGTACTGAAAACAGCGTTATGCACGGAACATCATAATAATAACCCACGAATATAAAAGCAACCAAAACTCAAAGATATTAAAGGCCAGATATTACAATGGCTCAAGACAGAAATCATAGAAACAACATCCAACCCAACAGAATGATCAGTAATCTACCTTACCTATCAGTTCTCTCAATAAATGTGAATGGCTTAAACTCTCCACTCAAGAGACATAGGCTGGCTGAATGGATAAGAAAATACACGCCAAGTATATGCTGTCTTCAGGAAACACATCTAACCTGCAAGGATGCATATAGACTAAAAATAAAAGGGTGGAGATCAATATTCCAAGCAAATAGAAGCCAAAAGAAGCCTGGCGTGGCATTTCTAAATTCAGACGATTTAGTTTTTAAACCAACTGAAGTAGTAAAAGACAAAGAGGGTCATTATATAATGGTGAAGGGCACAGTCCAACAAGAAGAGATAACAATTTTAAATATATATGCACCCAACTTAGGTGCACCCAGATTCATAAAGCAAACCTTACTGGAGCTAAGCAAATGGATTAATAGCAACTCCATAATCGCCGGAGATTTCAACACCCCACTGACGGCACGAGACAGATCCTCCAAACAGAAAATTAATAAAGAAATAATGGACTTAAACAAAACTCTAGAACAATTGGGTCTGACAGACATCTACAGAACATTCTACCCCAAATCCACTGAATATACGTTCTTCTCATCAGCTCACGGGACATTCTCTAAGTTTGACCATATCCTAGGACACAAAGAAAATCTCAATAAATTTAAAAAAACAGAAATCATACCATGTACCTTCTCAGATCACAGTGGAATAAAAGTAGAAATCAACCCTAACAGAAACTCACATTTCTACACAAAAACGTGGAAATTAAACAACCTCCTACTAAATGATTACTTCGTAAATGAAGAAATCAAGACGGAAATAAAAATATTCTTTTTTTTTTTTTTTTTTTTTTGAGACAGAGTCTCGCTTTGTTGTCCAGGCTAGAGTGAGTGCCGTGGCGTCAGCCTAGCTCACAGCAACCTCAAACTCCTGGGCTTGAGTGATCCTTCTGCCTCAGCCTCCCGAGTAGCTGGGACTACAGGCATGCGCTACCATGCCCGGCTAATTTTTTATATATATATCAGTTGGCCAATTAATTTCTTTCTATTTATAGTAGAGACGGGGTCTCGCTCTTGCTCAGGCTGGTTTTGAACTCCTGACCTTGAGCAATCCGCCCGCCTCGGCCTCCCAAGAGCTAGGATTACTGGCGTGAGCCACAGCGCCCGGCCGGAAATAAAAATATTCTATGAAGAAAATGATAATGGAGAGACAAGTTATCAGATCCTCTGGGACACAGCTAAAGCAGTTCTGAGAGGAAAGTTTACCTCCATAAATGCCTATAACCAAAAGACAAGAAGATCACAAATAGACAATCTAATGAAACGACTCAAAGAGCTGGACAAAGAAGAACAGACCAGCCCCAAACCCAGCAGGAGAAGTGAAATCAACAAGATCAAATCAGAACTAAACGAAATTGAAAACAGGGAAGCTATTCAGGAGATTAATAAAACAAAATGTTATTTCTTTGAAAAAATAAACAAAACTGACACACCATTGGGTAATCTAACGAAAAGCAGAAAAGAGAAATCTCTAATAAGCTCCATCAGGAATAAAAAAGGAGATATCACAACTGATCCCAAAGAGATACAAGATACAATTTATGAATACTACAAAAATCTTTATGCACACAAACTGGAAAATGTGGAGGAAATGGACAAATTTCTAGAAACACACAGCCTCCCTAGGCTCAACCAGGAAGAAATAGATTCCCTGAACAGACCAATCTCAACAGCTGAAAGAGAAACAGCAATTAAAAATCTCCCTAAAAAGAAAAGTCCCGGTCCAGATGGCTTGACACCTGAATTTTACCACACTTACAAAGAAGAACTAGTACCTATCTTGCAGAAACTATTCCACAACATCGAGAAGAACGGAAACCTCCCCGACACCTTTTATGAAGCGAATATTACTCTGATACCAAAAACAGGAAAGGATGCAACAAAAAAGGAAAACTACAGACCAATATCCCTAATGAATATAGATGCAAAAATGTTCAACAAAATCTTAGCTAACCGAATCCAGACACTTATCAAAAAAAGAATCCACCACGACCAAGTGGGCTTCATCCCAGGGATGCAGGGATGGTTCAACATACGTAAATCTATAAATGCAATTCACCACATAAACAGAAGCAAAAACAAAGACCACATGATTCTTTCAATAGATGCAGAAAAAGCTTTTGACAAAATTCAACACCCTTTCACGATACGAACACTTAAGAAAATAGGCATAGAAGGGACATTCCTAAAAATGATACAAGCAATATATGACAGACCCATAGCCAACATCATACTGAATGGGGAAAGATTGAAATCATTCCCAGTTAGAACTGGAACCAGACAAGGCTGCCCACTATCTCCACTTCTGTTCAACATAGTGCTGGAAGTCTTGACTACAGAAATCAGACAGGAAAATGGAATCAAAGGTATCCAAATAGGGGCAGAAGAGATCAAACTTTCACTGTTTGCTGATGATATGATATTGTATCTAGAAAACCCCAAGGATTCAACCAAGAAACTCCTGGAACTGATCAATGAATTTAGTAAAGTCTCAGGATACAAAATCAATACACAGAAATCAGAGGCATTCATATAGGCCAACAACAATCTAATTGAGAACCAAATCAAAGACTCAATTCCCTTCACAATAGCAACAAAGAAATTAAAGTACCTAGGAATATATTTAACCAAAGAGGTAAAAGACCTCTACAGGGAGAACTATGAAACACTGAGGAAGGAAATAGCAGAGGATGTAAACAGATGGATCATGCTCGTGGATCGGCAGACTCAATATCATCAAAATGTCTATACTACCCCAACTGATCTACAGATTCAATGCAATACCTATTAAAATCCCATCAGCATTCTTCACAGATATAGAAAAAATAATTTTACGCTTCGTATGGAACCAAAGAAGACCCCGAATATCAAGAGCAATTCTAGGCAACAACAACAAAATGGGAGGCATTAATATGCCAGATATCAAACTATACTACAAAGCTGTAGTAATTAAAACAATATGGTATTGGCACAAAAACAGGAATATTGACCAGTGGAACAGATGTGAGAATCCTGATATAAAACCATCCTCATATAGCCATCTCATCTTTGACAAAGCAGACAAAAACATACGCTGGAGAAAAGAATCCCTCTTCAATAAATAGTGCTGAGAAAACTGGATAGCCACCCGTAGAAGGCTAAAACAGGACCCACACCTTTCACCTCTCACAAAAACCAACTCACGCTGGATAACAGACTTAAACCTAAGATATGAAACTATTAGAACTCTAGAGGAAAAAGTTGGAAACACTCTCCTAGACATCGGCCTGGGCAAAGAGTTTATGAAGAAGTCCCCAAAGGCAATCACAGCTGCAACAAAAATAAATAAATGGGACATGATCAAACTACAAAGCTTCTGCACAGCCAAAGAAATAGTCATGAAAGTAAACAGACAACCTACAGAATGGGAGAAAATTTTTGCATCCTATGCATCCGATAAGGGACTGATAACTAGAATATACTTAGAACTCACGAAAATTAGGAAGAAAAAATCAAATAACCCCATTAAAAAGTGGGCAAAGGACTTGAACAGAAATTTTTCTAAAGAAGACAGAAGAATGGCCAACAAACATATGAAGAAATGCTCAACATCTCTAATCATCAGGGAAATGCAAATCAAAACCACAATGAGATATCACTTAACCCCAGTGAGAATGGCCTTTATCAAAAAATCTCCAAACAATAAATGCTGGCGTGGTTGCGGAGAGAGAGGAACACTCCTACACTGCTGGTGGGACTGCAAACTAGTTCAACCTCTGTGGAAAGCAAAATGGAGATACCTTAAAGCGATACAAGTGAATCTACCATTTGATCCAGCAATCCCATTGCTGGGCATCTACCCAAATGATCCAGTGACACTCTACAAAAAAGACACCTGCACTCGAATGTTTATAGCAGCACAATTCATAATTGCAAGGCTGTGGAAACAGCCCAAGTGCCCATCAATCCAAGTATGGATTAATAAAATGTGATATATGTATACCATGGAGTACTATTCAGCTCTAAGAAACAATGGTGATATAGCACATCTTATATTTTCCTGGTTAGAGCTGGAACCCATACTACTAAGTGAAGTATCCCAAGAATGGAAAAACAAGCACCAGATATATTCTCCAGCAAACTGGTATTAACTGAGTAGCACCTAAGTGGACACATAGGTATTACAGTAATAGGGTATTGGGCAGGTGGGAGGGGGGAGGGGGGCGGGTATATACATACATAATGTGTGAGATGTGCACTATCTGGGGGATGGTCATGATGGAGACTCAGACTTTTGGGGGGAGGGGGGAAATGGGCATTTATTGAAACCTTAAAATCTGTACCCCCATAATATGCCGAAATAAAAAAAAAAGCAAAAAAACAAAAACAAAACAAAACAAAAAACAAGCCAAGTATCTGTTGCCTTCAGGAAACACATCTAAGCTGCAAGGATGCAATTAGACTAAAGGTAAAGGGGTGGAAAATGATAGTTTGAGGAAATGGAAGCCAAAAGAAAGCTGGTGTGGCAGTGCTGATTACAGATAACTTAGTTTTTACATCAACAAAAGTAATAAAAGACAAAGAAGGTCACTATATAATGGTGTACGGTACAGTTCAACAAGAATACATAACAATTCTAAATATATATGCACCCAACCTTGGTGCGCCCAGATTCATAAATCAAACTCTATTTGATCTAAACAAATGGAAAAACAACAACACCATAATAGTTGGAGACTTTAATACCCCACTGACAGCACAGCACAGATCCTCCAAACAGAAAATCAACAAAGAAATAATGGACTTAAACAGAACCCTGGAACAAATTGGAGTGACTGACATTTACAGGACATTCTACCCCAAAACCACTGAATATACATTCTTCTCACCAGCTCATGGGTCATTCTCCAAGATTGAGCATATCCTAGGACACAAAGCATGCCTCAAACAATATAAAAAATAGAAATTAAACCATGTATCTTTTCAGATCACAATGGAATAAAAGTAGAAATCAACCCTAACAGGAATTCTCATTTCTACACAAAGTCATGGAAACTAAACAACCTTCTGCTGAATGATCACTTCATAAATGAAGAAATCAAGATGGAAATCAAAAGATTCTTCGAAATAAATGACAAACGTGACACAAGTTACCAAAACCTGTGGGACATAGCTAAAGCAGTCCTGAGAGGAAAGTTTATTTCCATAAATGCCTATATGCAAAAGTCAAAAAGATCACAAATAGACAACCTAATGAATCATCTAAAAGAGCTGGAAAAAGAAGAACAGACCAAACCCAAACCTAGCAGAAGAAGTGAAATCATTAATATCAAATAAGAACTAAACAAAATTGACAACAGGGAAACTATACGGAAGATTAATAAAACAAAATGTTGCTTCTTTGAAAAAATAAAATTGATACACCATTGGCTAGACTAATGAAAAGCAGAAAAGAAAAATCTCTATTAAGCTCCATCAGGAACAATAAAGGAGAAATTACAACTGATGCCATGGAGATAAAAGATATAATTTATGAATACTACAAAAACCTCTATGTACACAAACTGTAAAATGTGGAGGAAATGGACAATTTCTTAGAATCACACAGCCTCCCTAGAGTCAACCAGGAAGAAATAGAATTCCTGAACAGACCAATATCAAGTACGGAAATTCAAACAGCATTAAAAAACCTTCCTAAAAAGAAAAATCCTGGACCAGATGGTTTCACACTCGAATTTTACCACATCTACAAAAAAGAACTGGTGCCTATCCTGCAGAAATTATTCCACAACATCGAGAAGGATGGAATTCTCCTGAACACATTTTATGAAGCGAACATAACCCTGATACCAAAACCACAAAAGGATGTAACAAAAAAAGAAAACTACAGACCAATATCCCTTATGAATATAGATGCAAAAATTCTCAACAAAATCCTAGCCAATCAAATCCAGGTGCTTGTCAAGAAATAATCCATCACAACCAAGTGGTGCTTAATCCCAGGCATGCAGGGATGGGTCAACAAATGCAAATCTATAAATGTAATTCACCATATAAACAGAAGCAAAAACAAAGGACATAGGATCCTCTCAATAGATGCAGAGAAAGCATTTGACAAAATTCTACACCCTTTTATGATAAGAACGCTCAACAAAATTGGCATAGATGGGGCTTTCCTAAAAATGATACAAGCCATATATGACAAACCCACAGCCAATATCTTACTTAATGGGTAAAAATTGAAAGCATTCCCACTTAGAACTGGAACAAGACAAGGTTACCCACTATCTCCACTTCTGTTCAACATAGTTCTGGAAGTCCTCACTATAGCAATGAGACAAGAGAATGGACTTAAGTCTCTTGATTGAATCCTTGGGGTTTTCTAGGTATAATATCATGTCATCAGCGAAGAGTGAGAGTTTGATCTCTCCACAAATGGGAGCAGAAGAGATCAAACTCTCACTCTTCGCTGATGACATGATATTATACCTAGAAAACCCCAAGGATACAATCAAGAGACTTCTTGATCTGATAAATAAATTTGGTAAAGTCTCAGGATACAAAATCAATACACAGAAATCATACGCATTAATATATGCCAACAACAGTAAAAGTGAGAACCAAATAAAAGACTCAATTCCCTTCAAAATAGCAAGAAAGAAAGTAAAGTTCCTTGGAATATATTTAACTAAGGAGGTAAAAGATCTCTACAGGGAGAACTATGAAACACTGAAGAAGGAAATAGCAGAGGACATAAACAGATGGAAGAATATACCGTGCTCATGGGTCGGCAGAATCAACAATGTTAAAATGTCTATACTACCCAAAGTGACCTACAGAGTCAACGCAATCCCTATCAAAATAGCATCATCATTTTTCACAGACATAGAAAAAATGATTTTACGCTTTGGATGGAACCAGAGAAGACCCCGTATAGCAAACTCAATCCTAGGCAACAAAAACAAAGTAGGAGGTATGAATTTAACAGACTTCAAACTATACTACAAGGCTATAGTAATTAAAACATGTTGGGATTGGCACAAGAACAGAGACACTGACCAGTGGAACAGAACAGAGAACCCAGATATAAAACCATCCTCAAAAACCAACTAATCTTCAACAAAGCAGACAAAAACATACACGGGGGAAAAGAATCCTTATTCAATAAATGGTGCTGGGAAAACTGGATAGCCACATGTAGAAGACTGAAACAAGACACACACCTTGCACCTGTCACAAAAATCAACCCACGCTGGGTAATAGACTTGAACCTTAGGTGTCAAACTATTAGAATTCTAGAGGAAAATGTTGGAAATACTCTTATAGGCATTGGCCTAGGTAAATAATTTATAAAGAAGACCCCAAAGGCAATAACAACAGCAACAAAAATAAACAAATGGGACCTAATGAAATTAAAAAGCTTCTGCACAGCCAAAGAAACTGTCAAGAGAGCAAACAGACAACCCACAGAACGGGAGAACATTTTTGCAAGCTACACATCTGATAAAGGGCTGATAACTGGAATCTATTTAGAACTCAGGAAAATCAGCAAGAAAAAAATCAAACAACCCTATCAAAAAATGGGCAAAGGACATGAACAGAAACTTCTCAAAAGAAGACAGAATAATGGCCAACAAACATATGAAAAAATGTTCAACATCTCTAATCATAAGGGAAATGCAAATCAAAACCACAATGAGATATCACTTAACTCCAGTCAGAATGGCCTTTATCAAAAAGTCTCCAAACAACAAATGCTGGCGTGGATGCGGAGAGAGAGGAACACTCATACACTGCTGGTGGGACTGCAAACTAGTGCAACCTCTGTGGAAAGCAATATGGAGATACCTTAAAGCGATACAAGTAGATCTACCATTTGATCCAGCAATTCCACTACTGGGCATCTACCAAAAAGATCAAAAGTCACTTTATGAAAAAGACACCTACACTCAAATGCTTATAGCAGCACAATTCACAATTGTAAAATATGGAAACAACCCAAGTGCCCATCAATTCATGAGTGGATTAATAAAATGTGGTGTATGTATACCATGGAATACTACTCAGCTTTAAGAAACAATGGTGATATAGCACCTCTTGTATATTCCTGGATAGAGCTGTAACCCATTCTACTAAGTGAAGGATCTCAAGAATGGAAAAACCAGCATCACATGTACTCACCAGCAAATTGGTATTAACGGATCCACACCTAAGCAGACATATAGGAGTAACATTTATCGGGTGTTGGGAGGGTGGGAGGGGGGTTGACGGAATGGGTGTATACAACCGCAACGAGTAAGATGTGCAATGTTTGGGGGATGGTAATGCTTCAAGCTCTTACTCGAGGGAGGAGGGGGGGTATGGGCAATATAAGTAATCTTAACACTTGTACCCCCATAATATGCTAAAATAAAGAAAAAAATTAAAAAAAATGAACACTGCAGGGTGCTAGAGTTCAAATAATAGGAGAACCTGAACTCGGATGGGGTGGGGGACTTGGTTAAAGGAAGCTTCTTGGAGGAAGTGAGTTTTTAGCTGTGACCCGAAGGACGAATAGATGTCGGCTAGTTGAGAATCCCTGGAACAGAAAACTGATAAAGTCCCCAAATCAACTTTATCTGTGTCACAGCTTAACCCAGTGCCACTAAGACCTGATGGATACCTAGGTCACATAGGGAAAATGTTTGAAAAATGTGGCCTAAGTTTCCATGCTCTCTATGGAAAAAGAGCTGCTTTCTGAAGTCACATGGTGTCATCCCAAAGAGTGCTGGGCTGCAATAGATAGGGGAGGGGAGGGGATTAATAGCCTTTATATTTCTGTTCCTAACTTCTACAATTCCAGTAAGTTCACCTTCCTGAAGCCCTAAGGTGGCATTCACTTTCAGCCCTACTTGTTGAAAATTAGATAACAAACCAATGCAGGAGCTCCAGGATGTTTTTAGCTGTTCACATTGTAGAGCTCGGTGTATCCTATTTATAAAAGACTCTGGGGGTGGGGGGAGCAAGATGGTGGGCGACAAACAACGCCAGAGTGTCTCTGCAAAAAAGACAGTTTATAGAAGAAATTAGAAGAAAGAAGCAAGCAGATGAGCATACATCAGACCAGGGTCAGAAAAAGGGGTACCGGAGACTATGGGAGACTCCACGGGAGGAGTTTGCGAACGACAACTGGAAGAAGATACCTCCCAAGGAGCTTGGAGACCAGCAGCAAGGGTAGGTGGCGCAGTTAAATTTCCCCTCCCTTGCATCTCGGAATGCTGGTAGGCTCCCCAGCGGGTAGAGAGACCTGCGGACACCAGCCCAGAGACAGCCACTGGCAGTGAGAGGTATGCGTATAGTGGATGCAGCACCAGGCTCCCAACTCCCTTGGGGCACCTCCTTGTGCACAGACCTGAGCTGCACGACAGGGGCCATATTGCTTCATTCTCCCCTCCCCCTTCCCAATCCTCGACTGCCTAGAGAGACAATATAGCCACCAGCCAGAGGCATTGCCAGGGAACAGGACCTTCCCTTTTGGGGCCCTTCAGCTGACTGAGGGGTACTCAGACAGTGAGCTCCCTACCTGCCAACCCTCCCAGGTGCTACTAGCCAAGTGATTCCAGGAGAATGGGGCAGACCTTGAGGCTGAGAGACATTGACCCAGCTAGGGCTCCCTGTGGGTGAATTAGAACTGGCACTCCTCTCACTGGTGGGGTCAGGGATTAAATTCCAGGGCCCAGATGTAAGACCTGCAGACCAGAACCCATGCAGCCAGGTCTCTCATTGCCTGGGGCACAGAAGTGATATTGGTGAACAAGCCTACTGAGGTGTGTGTGCCTTCAAGGGCAGATCAGCATGCTGAGGGCAACCCTCTTCCCAATGGGGGGCCGTGTGCCCAGCCCAGGCAGCATCTCTGCCCAGGGAACCTCCCAGCATGCAACACAGCCAGGGGTTGCCCAGTGGTGTGAGGTCTGGCCTCCTGGAAGAGGCCCCGGAGAAGCCGCGGAGTTGGGGAAGGTGGAAAGGAATGAGGACCACTCCAGACTTTAGATCTCAGATAGCCCCACCCCAACATGCAGACTTTCTGACCTATCGGGGCCATTCCAGCCCTTCCCTGACAGCTTTTCCTGGAAGCAGAGAACAGAAGTTTGATCCCTGCAAATAGCATTTGTGGTGCCTGAGGGCAGGCTTACCAGCTCTGTTCAGACTCACTCCCAGTCCAGCCCTCACTAAGGTGGGGAATAAGTACACACCTGGAAGTCCCAGGGACCCACCCACCACCTGAGGCACTAGAGTGCCTCTTCAGGGGAACAAGAGCTGGTTACAGGAACCAAAAACAACAGTGTAGCCTGCTTTTCCCAGAAAGCGCCACATACTGACAGGGAGAACATTCTGCACACCCTTTTAAGGTATCACACAGGGTGTGGTTAAATTTCACCCACAAACACCACCTACTGGCTCAGAGACTAAATAGTGTGTGTAATTACCCAAATGAAAACCGAAAGGTAAGAAGCAACAACTGATACAGATGGGAAGAAATCAGAGAAGGAACTCTGGAAATATGAAAACTCAAACAGAAAGCACACCCACAAAGAGGAACACCAGCCCCTTAGAAATAAACATCAACCAAAATCTGACCACTAAAATGACAGAAGAATTTCAAGCATGGATTGTAAGAAAATTCAACGATTTGCAGGAAAAACTGGATAACCAACACAAAGAAACCACAAAAAGATTCCAGGACCTGGAACAAAAATTCACTAAAGTAACTGAAACAATGAAGAAAAATCTAATCAAACTCCTGGAAATGAAGAATTAATTCAGGGAAATACAAATACAGCAGAAAGCCTCAAGAACAGGGTAGACCAAACAGAAGAAAAAAATCTCAGAGATTGAAGATAACAACTTCCAATTAAATAAATCAGTCACAGAGATAGAGCAGAGAAACAAGAGAAAAGAGCAAAGCCTACAAGAAATGTAGGATTATGTGAAGAAACCTAATGTGAGAACTATTTACCCGAAGGGGAAGAAGAAAACACTCAATGGTTTTATAAACTATTTGAAGATACAATACAGGAAAATTTCCCAGGCCTTGGTAAAAATCTGCATATACAAGTTCAAGAAGCTCAAGGGATCCCTGGGAGATTCATGCAAACAGGAAGACGTCACGAAATGCAATCATCAGACTGACTAAAATATCAACTAAAGAGGCCCTTCTATGAGCTATGAGACGAAATAAGCAAGTAACATACAAGGGAAAGCCAATCCGAATAATGCCAGACTTCTCTACTGAAACTTTACAAGCAAGGAGAGACTGGGGCTCCATTCTCACTCTTCTGAAGCAGAATAATGCCCAGCCTAGACTCTTATTCCCTGAAAAACTTAGTTTTGTATACGAAGAAGAAACCAAGACATTCTCAGATAAGCAAAGACGAAGGGAATTCACCGAGACAAGACCAGCCCATCAGGAAGCACTCAAAACAGTGTTACCCATGGATTAGCACAATAAACACTCACGAATGTAAATCTACTAAAAAGCTAAAGATCAAAGCCCAGAAACAACAATGGCTCAAGAGGGAAACCAAAGCAACAGAGTTCAACCAAACATAATGAGCAGAAATATGACCCACCTATCAGTTATCTCAATAAATGTGGATGGCTTGAACTCCCCACTCAAGAGACATAGGCTGGCCGAATGGATAAAAATATACAAGCCAAAAAAAAAAAAAAATACAAGCCAAGTATCTGCTGCCTTCAGGAAACACATCTAACCTGCAAGATGCAGTTAAACTAACCGTAAAGGAGTGGAGAGCAATATTTCAAGCAAAGGGAAGCCAAAAGAAAGCTGGTGTGGTGGTGCTGATTACAGATAACTTAGTTTTTAAATCAACAAAAGTAATAAAAGACAAAGAAGGTCACTATATAATGATGAAGGGTACAGTTCAATGAGAAGACATAACAATTCTAAATATATATGCACCCAACCTTGGTGCACCCAGATTCATAAATCAAACTCTACTTGATCTAAACAAATGGAAAAACAATACCATAATAGTCAGAGACTTTAACACCCCACTGACAACACATGACAGATCCTCCAAATAGAAAATAAACAAAGAAATAATGGACTTAAACAGAACTCTAGAACAAATTGGAGTGACTGACATTTACAGGACATTCTACCCCAAAACCACTGAATATACGTTCTTCTCACCAGCTCATGGGTCATTCTTTGAGATTGACCATATCCTAGGACACAAAGCATGCCTCAAACAATTTAAAAAAATAGAAATTATACCATGTATCTTTTCAGATCACAATGGAATAAAAGTAGAAATCAACCCTAACAGGAATTCTCATTTCTACACAAAGTCATGGAAACTAAACAACCTTCTGCTGAATGATCACTTCATAAATGAAGAAATCAAGATGGAAATCAAAAGATTCTTTGAACTAAATGACAAATGTGACACAAGTTACCAAAACCTGCGGGACACAGCTAAAGCAGTTTTGAGAGGAAAGTATATTTCCATAAATGTTTATATCCAAAAGTCGAAAAGATCACAAATAGGCAACCTAATGAATCATCTAAAAGAGCTGGAGAAAGAAGAACAGACCAACCTCAAACCCAGCAGAGGAAGTGAAATCATTAACATCAAATCAGAACTAAATGAAATTGACAACAGGGAAACCATACAGAAGATTAACAAAACAAAAACTTGGTTCTTTGAAAAAATAAAGAATATTGACACACCTTTGTCTACACTAACGAAAAGCAGAAAAGAAAAATCTCTAATAAGCTCCATCAGGAACAATAAAGGAGAAATTACAATGGATGCCATGGAGATACAAGATATAATTTATGAATACTACAAAAACCTCTATGCACACAAACTGTAAAATGTGGAGGAAATGGACAATTTCTTAGAATCACGCAGCCTTCCTAGGCTCAACTAGGAAGAAATAGAATTCCTGAACAGACCAATATCAAGTACTGAAATTGAAACATCAAAAAAAACTTCCTGGAGAAGACTGTCACAGCAGTGCACAGATCATACGCTCCAACCCCAGAAGATGGGGAACTGCCTCAAATCCCCCACCTCGGATGACATCTCCTTACTTCACGAGTCTCAGTCTGACCGGGCTAGCTTTGGCGAGGGAACGGAGCCGGATCAGGAGCCGCCGCCGCCATATCAGGAACAAGTTTCAGTTCCGGTCTACCATCCAACACCTAGCCAGACTCGGCTAGCAACCCAACTGACTGAAGAGGAACAAATTAGGATAGCTCAAAGAATAGGCCTTATTCAGCACCTGCCTAAAGGAGTTTATGACCCTGGAAGAGATGGATCAGAGAAAAAGATCCGAGAGTGTGTGATTTGTATGATGGACTTTGTTTATGGGGACCCAATTCGATTTCTGCCGTGCATGCACATCTATCACCTGGACTGTATAGATGACTGGTTGATGAGATCCTTCACGTGCCCCTCCTGCATGGAGCCAGTTGATGCAGCACTGCTTTCATCCTATGAGACTAATTGAGCCAGGGTCTCTTGTCTGACTTCAAGTGAACCATCATTTTGGGGTGGTATTGATCTTTTGTCATTGAGCCCAAAGAGCCAGGGATTAGGAATTAAGATCATGCACAAAAGTCTCCTAAAAATTCCTGGATGGCTGCAGATGTTGGGGGAAAGTATGTGATATTTTAGAAACTTAGTGGGAAAAGTAGGATGGTATTTTTATGTAAAGCCTTGACCCAGTGTTTAAAAATATAATTGTATTTAGATCTTATTGCTCCAGTACATAGGAATTGTGTAAAGTGTTACAGCAGCTGTATATGTTTAAATTGTGTGTGTTGAAGATTAGGAAAAGATAGTGGTTATTTTTCCTAAATGAAATAACTTTTCTTTGCCCTACCACCCAAATTCTTTTCTCAAGTTGCTGACATTTGGGTCAAGGTTTTATTAAAAGCTACATTTTATAACACTGGCAAAAAAAAAGTAGTTTTAAGCTTGTTTGCACAGTTCTTTTTTTCCATTGGAAATGGAATTCATTGCCTTAGGTCTTTTTAAATAGTGTATTATTATCGTTGGGGCTGGCTCTATGCTTGAAAACCAGTTTATTTATAACCTGTTATAAGTGCTATATTCCGTTTGCAGTTAGGAAATGCAGAATTCAAAGTGATCTCCTAGCTTGTAAGCAAACCGAGATGCACTATCCCTTTTCTATAAAAAATGAGTTAATGTGTCAAGAAACCAACTCTAGTAAAGTGGGGTTTAACATTACTCTTTCCTATGTGTTTTATCTAATTATTTTGGTTGTTAATATGGTGATAATTGAAAGTCAAGGTAAATTTTAAATATTAAGAATTTTGATTTATTGAGCTTGAATTATGCCACCATGTTTATGTACAAAATGAAGGTGGCACCATGGTGAAACTTAAAGAGAAATAGCTTCTCAGTTGTACCAATTTTGATTTTTTCTCTTTCCTTTGACCTCCTTCCCTCTTATCTTGAACCATAGCAAAAGGATACTGCATCTCTCATTACTGTAGTGCTAAGGTTATTGAAGTTATATAAAACACATCTCAGTCTCTGTTTCTTTGAAAGGTATCTATTAAGTCCTGCTAGCTTACTGATAAGACTAAGCAGTGAGAATAAAGATAAATGTGTTTCATGTTTTGCACAAAAATGCAGAATTTGTATAACCACATGACTTCATAGTTGTGATCTTAAAAAAGAAGGAATTTCTCCTTTATCTTTTTCTTGCAGTTACTGTAAGAATACTTTAAATCTCTAAGCTTCTGAAGTGTTAGAGGTAGAGCTGGTTTAGTAAAGATGTAGTAGT
This sequence comes from Microcebus murinus, assembly GCF_040939455.1. Lineage (NCBI taxonomy): Eukaryota > Metazoa > Chordata > Mammalia > Primates > Cheirogaleidae > Microcebus > Microcebus murinus. Next base: position 126,284,099 of record NC_134136.1, on the reverse strand, counting down.
AATGTTTTATCCATTTAGCATGTGTTGATTTTTCCTTATGTACTCAAAGGTGACTTATTTGTTGAGCTCAGTGATATTATAGCTAAAAATCATTCATCAGCAAAAGGAGAAGCAGTTTCAATCTAACAAATCAGAAGTTTCTTCTCATTTTATATTGAGTTGGATATTTGACTCTAACACTTTTCTACATACAAAATTCAAGTATCGTGAAGGTTCGTCATAATTGCATTATAGAAGAATTTAGAAGTGCTTTGTACATTTGACATTCAACCGTAGTATCCATATGTTGGTTAATTTTCTTCTGAGCCCCATGATGGAAAGACTTCAAGATAAATTTGAAAGAAATTAGATTATCAGGTCCATTAAATTGTTACATGTATCCTGCTTAAATTTCTGTGTATTAATTTATATCCACCCAATTACATAAAGCAAATTTGGAGAAAAATAAAATAAAAAAAAAAACTTCCTAAAGAGAAAAGTTCTGGACCAGATGGTTTCACACCCGAATTTTACCACCCCTACAAAGAAGAACTGGTGTCTATCCTGCAGAAATTATTCCACAACCTCGAGAAGGATGGAAGCCTCCCAACACATTTTATGAAGCAAACATAACCCTGATACCAAAACCAGGAAAGGATGTAACAAAAAAGAAAACAACAGACCAATATCCTTTATGAATATAGATGCAAAAATTCTCAACAAAATCCTAGCCAATCGAATCCAGGTGCTTGTCAAGAAAATAATTCATCACAACCAAGTGGGCTTAATCCCAGGGATGCAGGGATGGTTCAACATATGCAAATCTATAAATGTAATTCACCATATAAACAGAAGCAAAAACAAAGACCATATGATCCTCTTAAAAGACGCAGAAAAAGCATTTGACAAAATTCAACACCCTCTTATGATAAGAATGCTCAACAAAATTGGCATAGATGGGGGTTTCCTAAAAATGATACATGCCATATATGATAAACTCACAGCTAATATCCTATTCAACAAGGAAAAATTGAAAGCATTCACACTTAGAACTGGAACAAGACAAGGTTGCCCACTATTTCCACTTCTATTCAACATAGTATTGGAAGTCCTTGCCACAGCGATTAGACAAGAGAGCAGAATTAAGGGCCTCCAAATGGGAGCAGAAGAGATCAAACTCTCCCTCTTAGTTGATGTCATGATATACCTAAAAAACCCAAAGTATTCCACCAAGAGATTCCTTGAATTGACAAATGAATTTGGTAATGTCTCAGGATACATCACTACACGGAAACCAGAGGCATTCAGATACGCCATCAACTGTAAAAGTGAGAACCAAATCAAAGACTCAATTCTCTTCCAAATAGCAACAAAGAAAATAGAGTACCTAGGAACATATTTAACTAAGGAGATAAAAAAACCTCTGCAGGGAGAACTATGAAATACTGAAGAAGAAAATAGCAGAGGATATAAACAGGTGGATGATATACCATGCTCATGGGTCAGGTGAATCAACATTGTTAAAATGTCTATCCTAGCCAAAGTGACCTACAGAGTGAATGCAATCCCTATTAAAATACCATCATCATTTTTCACAGATATAGGAAAAATAATTTTACGCTTCATATGGAACCAGAGAAGACCCCATATAGCAGAATCAATCCTAGGCAGTGAAAACAAAATAGAGGTATCAATTTGCCAGACTTTAAAGTATACTGAAAGGCTATAGTAATTAAAACAGCTTTATACTTGCACAAGAACAGGGACATTGACCAGTGGAATAGAAACGAGAACCCAGATATAAAACCATTCTCATATAGCCAACCAATCTTCAACAAAGCAGACAAAAACATACACGGGGGAAAAGAATCCTTATTCAATAAATGGTGCTGGGAAAACTGTATAGCCACGTGTAGAAGACAGAAACAAGACCCAAACTTTCCACCTCATACATAAAACAACTCATGCTGGGGGTGGAGCAAGATGGCGGACAAATAACACCGCCAAACAGAGTGTCTCTGCAGAAAAGACAGATTCTACCAGAAATTAGAGGAAAGAAGCAAGAAGACGAGCATACAGCAGACGAGGGCCAGAAGGAGGGGTACCTGAGACCCCGGGAGACTCCATGGGAGGAGGCTGCGGAGGAGAACTGGAGGCTGAGACCACCGGAGCAGCCCGAAGACCAGCGGCAAGGGTAGGTGGATTTGCTGTTTCCCCTCCCCTGCATTTGGGACTGCTGGTGGGCTATCCAGTGGGTGGAGAGACCTGCAGACATCAGCCCAGAGACGGCTGCCGACAACCAGCGGTAAGCCTGTAGCAGACGTGGCAACAGGTTCCCAACTTCCTCCCGGCACCTCCGTGTGCACAGATCCGAGCCGCGCGGCAGGCGCAATATTGCCTCCTCCTCCCCTCCGCCGACCCTACCCGTGGCTGCCCAGAGAGACAATAGAGCCACCAGCCAGAGGCACCTCTAGGGAATGGGACCTTCCCTTTTGGGACCCTAGAGCTGACTCAGGGGAACTCAGACTGTGAGCTCCCTACCTGCCAGATATCCCAGGTGCTGGTGGCATGGTGTTCCCAGGAGAATGGTGCCAACTCAGAGGCTGAGAGACATAGACCCAGCTTGGGCTCCCTGTGGGTGAATTGGGACCGGAACTCCTCTCCCTGGTGGGGATACAGTTTGAACTCTGGGACCCAGAGGTTGGACCTGCAGACCAAATCCCCTGCACCGAGGGCTAGCATTGCCCGGGACACAGAAGGGTTATACGTGAACAGCCTACTGAGGTGTGTGTGCCTCCAGGGGCGGATCGGCATCCTAGAGGGCAATCCTCCTCTGAGGAGGAGGCCGTGCGCCCAACCCAGAGGGCGTTCCTGTGCAGGGAACCTCCCCGCTGGCATCACAGTCTGGGGAGGCCAGGTGGCTTGTGGTCTGGCCTGCTGGCAGAGGCCCAGGAGTAGCTGCGGACTTGGGGAGGGTGGAAAGAAGCAAGGCCCGCTCCAGACTGCGGGTCTCAGACAGCCACAACCCCACACACAGACTTTCCTGCTGAGCGGGACCCTTCCAACCCCGCCCTGACAGCTTTACCTGGAAGCAGAGGACAGAACTTTGATCCCTGCTAACGGCCTGAGGGCAGGCTTACCCAACCCAGCTCCTCCCAGAACAAGAGCTGTTAACAGGACACAAAATCAACAGCATAGCCTGTTCCTCCAAGCAAAGGCTACCTACTGACAGGGACGGCATCTTGCACAGCCTTTCCATGGCACCCACTGACTCAATATACAGGGAGTGGTCCAATCTCACCCACAGACATCACCTAACGCCTCAGAAACTAAACAAGGTGTGTGAATACCCAAACAATAACTTAAGGAAAGAAACAACAACTGATCGACATGGGAAGAAATCAGTGAAAGAACTCAGGAAATATGAAGAACCAAACGGAAAACACACCCCCAAAGAGGAGCACCAGCCCCCGAGAAACGGACACCGACCAAAATCAGGCTACCAATATGACAGAAGAGGAATTTCGTATGTGGATCATAAGAACACTCACCCAGCTGCAACAAGAACTCAATAACCAACACAAAGAAAGCACAAAAAGCTTCCAGGATATGGAAAAAGAAATAGACACAATGAAGAAAAGTTTAACTGAACTCCTGGAAATGAGAATCAATTCAAGGAACTACAAAATACAGTGGAAAGTCTCAAGAACAGGGTAGATCAAACAGAAGAAAGAATCTCAGAGCTTGAAGATAACACCCTCCAATAAAATAAATCAGTCACAGAAATAGAGCAGAGAAACAAGAGAAAAGAGCAAAGCCTACAAGAGCTGTGGGATTATGTGAAGAAACCTAATGTGAGGGTCATAGGGTTACAAGAAGGGGAAGAAGACAACACTCAAGGGTTGGACAAGCTGTTTCAAGATAGAAAAGAGGAAAATTTCCCTGGCCTTGCTCAAAATCTTGATATACAAGTTCAAGAAGCTCAGAGGACCCCTGGGAGATTCAACGCAAACAGGAAGACGTCACGACATGCAGTCATGAGACTGACCAAAGTATCAACTAAAGAGGCCCTTCTAAGAGCTGTAAGACAAAAGAAGCAAGTAACATACAAGGGAAAGCCAATTCGAATAACATCAGACTTCTCTAATGAGACTTTACAAGCAAGGAGAGACTGGGGCCCCATTCTCACTCTTTTGAAACAAAACAATGCCCAGCCTAGAATATTATTCCCTGCAAAACTAAGCTTCATATATGAAGGAGAAATAAAAACATTCTCAGACAAGCAAAGGCTCAGAGAATTCACCAAGACAAGACCAGCCCTACAAGAAGTACTGAAAACAGCGTTATGCACGGAACATCATAATAATAACCCACGAATATAAAAACAACCAAAACTCAAAGATATTAAAGGCCAGATATTACAATGGCTCAAGACAGAAATCATAGCAACAACATCCAACCCAACAGAATGATCAGTAATCTACCTTATCTATCAGTTCTCTCAATAAATGTGAATGGCTTAAACTCTCCACTCAAGAGACATAGGCTGGCTGAATGGATAAGAAAATACAGGCCAAGTATATGCTGTCTTCAGGAAAAACATCTAACCTGCAAGGATGCATATAGACTAAAAATGAAAGGGTGGAGATCAATATTCCAAGCAAATAGAAGCCAAAAGAAGGCTGGTGTGGCAGTTCTAATTTCAGACGATTTAGTTTTTAAACCAACAAAAGTAGTGAAAGACAAAGAGGGTCATTATATAATGGTGAAGGCCACAGTTCAATAAGAAGAGATAACAATTTTAAATATATATGCACCCAACTTAGATGCACCCAGATTCATAAAGCAAACCTTACTGGAGCTAAGCAAATGGATTAATAGCAACTCCATATCGCTGGAGATTTCAACACCCCACTGACGGCACGAGACAGATCCTCCAAACAGAAAATTAATAAAGAAATAATGGACTTAAACAACACTCTGGAACAATTGGGTCTGACTGACATTTACAGAACATTCTACCCAATATCCACTGAGTATAAGTTCTTCTCATCAGCTCACGGTACATTCTCTAAGATTGACCATATCCTAGGACACAAAGAAAATCTCAAGAAATTAAAAAAATAGAAATCATACTGTGTACCTTCTCAGATCACAGTGGAATAAAAGTAGAATTCAACCCTAACAGAAACTCACATTTCTACACAAAAACGTGGATATTAAACAACCTCCTACTAAATGATTACTTCATAAATGAAGAAATCAAGATGGAAATAAAAAAATTCTATGACGAAAATGATAATGCAGAGACAAGTTATCAACTCCTCTGGGGCACAGCTAAAGCAGTTCTGAGAGGAAAGTTTATCTCCATAAGTGCCTATAACCAAAAGACAAGAAGATCACAAATAGACAATCTAATGAAACGACTCAAAGAGCTGGAAAAAGAAGAACAGACCAAGCCCAAACCCAGCAGAAGAAGTGAAATCAACAAGATCAAATCAGAACTAAACAAAATTGAAAACAGGGAAGTTATTCAGAAGATTAATAAAACAAAATGTTATTTCTTTGAAAAACTAAACAAAATTGACACACCATTGGCTAAGCTAACGAAAAGCAGAAAAGAGAAATCTCTAATAAGCTCCATCAGGAATAAAAAAGGAGATATCACAACTGATCCCAAAGAGATACAAGATACAATTTATGAATACTACAAAAATCTTTATGCACACAAACTGGAAAATGTGGAGGAAATGGACAAATTTCTAGAAACACACAGCCTCCCTAGGCTCAACCAGGAAGAAATAGATTCCCTGAACAGACCAATCTCAACATCTGAAAGAGAAACAGCAATTAAAAATCTCCCTAAAAAGAAAAGTCCTGGTCCAGATGGCTTGACACCTGAATTTTACCACACTTACAAAGAAGAACTAGTACCTATCTTGCAGAAACTATTCCACAACATCGAGAAGAACGGAAACCTCCCCGACACCTTTTATGAAGCGAATATTACTCTGATACCAAAACCAGGGAAGGATGCAACAAAAAAAGAAAACTACAGACCAATATCCCTAATGAATATAGATGCAAAAATTTTCAACAAAATCTTAGCTAACCGAATCCAGACACTTATCAAAAAAATAATCCACCACGACCAAGTGGGCTTCATCCCAGGGATGCAGGGATGGTACAACATACGTAAATCTATAAATGCAATTCACCACATAAACAGAAGCAAAAACAAAGACCATATGATTCTTTCAATAGATGCAGAAAAAGCTTTTGACAAAATTCAACACCCTTTCACGATACGAACACTTAAGAAAATAGGTATAGAAGGGACATACCTAAAAATGATACAAGCCATATATGACAGACCCATAGCCAACATCATACTGAATGGGGAAACGTTGAAATCATTCCCACTTAGAACTGGAACCAGACAAGGCTGCCCACTATTTCCACTTCTGTTCAATATAGTGCTAGAAGTCTTGGTTACAGCAATCAGACAGGAAAATGGAATCAAAGGTGTCCAAATAGGGGCAGAAGAGATCAAACTTTCACTGTTTGCTGATGATATGATATTATATCTAGAAAACCCCAAAGATTCAACCAAGAAACTTCTGGAACTGATCAATGAATTTAGTAAAGTCTCAGGATACAAAATCAATACACAGAAATCAGAGGCATTCATATACGCCAACAACAATCTAATGGAGAACCAAATCAAAGACTCAATTCCCTTCACAATAGCAACAAGGAAATTAAAGTACCTAGGAATATACTTAAAGAAGGAGGTAAAAGACCTCTACAGGGACAACTATGAAACACTGAGGAAGGAAATAGCAGAGGATGTAAATAGATGGAAATCCATACCATGCTCGTGGATCGGCAGACTCAATATCATCAAAATGTCTATACTACCCAAACTGATTTACAGATTCAATGCAATACGTATTAAAATCCCATCAGCATTCTTCACAGATATAGAAAAAATAATTTTACACTTCGTATGGAACCAAAGAAGACCCCGAATATCAAGAGCAATTCTAGGCAACAAAAACAAAATGGGAGGCATTAATATGCCAGATATCAAACTATACTACAAAGCTGTAGTAATTAAAACAATATGGTATTGGCACAAAAACAGGAATATTGACCAGTGGAACAGATGTGAGAATCCTGATATAAAACCATCCTCATATAGCCATCTCATCTTTGACAAAGCAGACAAAAACATACGCTGGGGAAAAGAATCTCTCTTCAATAAATGGTGCTGGGAAAACTGGATAGCCACCTGTAGAAGGCTAAAACAGGACCCACACCTTTCACCTCTCACAAAAACCAACTCACGCTGGATAACAGACTTAAACCTAAGATATGAAACTATTAGAACTCTAGAGGAAAAAGTTGGAAACACTCTCCTAGACATCGGCCTGGGCAAAGAGTTTATGAAGAAGTCCCCAAAGGCAATCACAGCAGCAACAAAAATAAATAAATGGGACATGATCAAGCTACAAAGCTTCTGCACAGCCAAAGAAATAGTCATGAAAGTAAACAGACAACCTACAGAATGGGAGAAAATTTTTGCATCCTATGCATCCGATAAGGGACTGATAACTAGAATATACTTAGAACTCACGAAAATTAGGAAGAAAAAATCAAATAACCCCATTAAAAAGTGGGCAAAAGACTTGAACAGAAATTTTTCTAAAGAAGACAGAAGAATGGCCAAAAAACATATGAAGAAATGCTCAACATCTCTAATCATCAGGGAAATGCAAATCAAAACCACAATGAGATATCACTTAACCCCAGTGAGAATGGCCTTTATCAAAAAATCTCCAAACAATAAATGCTGGCGTGGTTGCGGAGAGAGAGGAACACTCCTACACTGCTGGTGGGACTGCAAACTAGTTCAACCTCTGTGGAAAGCAATATGGAGATACCTTAAAGCGATACAAGTGAATCTACCATTTGATCCAGCAATCCCATTGCTGGGCATCTACCCAAATGATCCAGTGACACTCTACAAAAAAGTCACCTGCACTCGAATGTTTATAGCAGCACAATTCATAATTGCAAGGCTGTGGAAACAGCCCAAGTGCCCATCAATCAAAGAATGGATTAATAAAATGTGGTATATGTATACCATGGAGTACTATTCAGCTCTAAGAAACAATGGTGATATAGCACATCTTATATTTTCCTGGTTAGAGCTGGAACCCATACTACTAAGTGAAGTATCCCAAGAATGGAAAAACAAGCACCAGATATATTCTCCAGAAAACTGGTATTAACTGACTAGCACCTAAGTGGACACATAGGTACTACAGTAATAGGGTATTGGGCAGGTGGGAGGGGGGAGGGGGGAGGGGGGTGGGTATATACATACATAATGAGTGAGATGTGCACCATCTGGGGGATGGTCATGATGGAGACTCAGACTTTTGGGGGGAGGGGGGAAATGGGCATTTATTGAAACCTTAAAATCTGTACCCCCATAATATGCCAAAATAAAAAAAAATAAATAAATGGGACATGATCAAACTACAAAGCTTCTGCACAGCCAAAGAAATAGTCATGAAAGTAAACAGACAACCTACAGAATGGGAGAAAATTTTTGCATCCTATGCATCCGATAAGGGACTGATAACTAGAATATACTTAGAACTCACGAAAATTAGGAAGAAAAAATCAAATAACCCCATTAAAAAGTGGGCAAAGGACTTGAACAGAAATTTTTCTAAAGAAGACAGAAGAATGGCCAACAAATATATGAAGAAATGCTCAACATCTCTAATCATCAGGGAAATGCAAATCAAAACCACAATGAGATATCACTTAACTCCAGTGAGAATGGCCTTTATCAAAAAATCTCCAAACAATAAATGCTGGCGTGGTTGCGGAGAGAGAGGAACACTCCTACACTGCTGGTGGGACTGCAAACTAGTTCAACCTCTGTGGAAAGCAATATGGAGATACCTTAAAGCGATACAAGTGAATCTACCATTTGATCCAGCAATCCCATTGCTGGGCATCTACCCAAATGATCCAGTGACACTCTACAAAAAAGACACCTGCACTCGAATGTTTATAGCAGCACAATTCATAATTGCAAGGCTGTGGAAACAGCCCAAGTGCCCATCAATCCAAGAATGGATTAATAAAATGTGGTATATGTATACCATGGAGTACTATTCAGCTCTAAGAAACAATGGTGATATAGCACATCTTATATTTTCCTGGTTAGAGCTGGAACCCATACTACTAAGTGAAGTATCCCAAGAATGGAAAAACAAGCACCAGATATATTTTCCAGCAAACTGGTATTAACTGAGTAGCACCTAAGTGGACACATAGGTACTACAGTAATAGGGTATTGGGCAGGTAGGAGGGGGAGGGGGCGGGTATATACATACATAATGAGTGAGATGTGCACCATCTGGGGGATGGTCATGATGGAGACTCAGACTTTTGTGGGGAGGGGGGAAATGGGCATTTATTGAAACCCTAAAATCTGTACCCCCATAATATGCCAAAATAAAAAAAAAATTAAAAAAAAAAGCGACTCTCCTGCTCTCTGAATGCAAGCAGGAGAAAACTTGTGGACCCTGGAGTTGCTGGCAGTTCTCGTGTGCCCACAAAGGGGAGCCAGCCTTAGCATGAGGCCTATGCTAGGGAAGGCTGAGTAGACAGCCAGAAAGAAACAGCATCATTGGTGTGACACTGTTGAACTGAATACATCCTAACTGATAAAGAATCTAGGCTGGCCCCTCGGACTTCTGAGTTCATGAGTTCTGCTATCTATCTATTTATTTATTTATAGACAGGGTCTCGCTCGGTTGCCGGGGATAGAGTGCAGTGGTTTCATCATAGCTCACTGCAACCTCACACTTCTGGGCTCAAGTGATTCTCCTGCCTCAGCCTCCTGAGTAGCTGGGACTACAGATGTGCACCATTGTGCCCAGCTAATTTTTTCTATTTTTAGTAGCGATAGGGTCTCTCTCTTGCTCAGGCTGTTCTTGAACTCCTTACCTCAAGCTATCCCTCCCTCTTCAGCCTCCCAGAATGCTAGGATTATAGGTGTCAGCCACTGGGCTGGGCCATGATTTCTGCTTTCAACTTTCAACTTCACATTAGAAAACAGCTCATTTCTAGTTATGAGGCTGAGAGCCTGCTGAATCCTGCTCATCCTTGAGTCATATTCCTTTATCCATAGACCAGGTAATTTGAAGAGAGAAATCTAACACACCTGAATGATCTGCACAATGCACTCCAGCAAATACATCCAGTGCAGATCAAATATCACAATCTTGGGCTCTTCATTCAGATCTCAAGTGTGGTACTCAAGCTCTTAAATATGCATTAGTTGAATGTGATACACATTTTAGGAGCAATAGTCTAGCTTAACAACATTAAGAATTTCTGGATCATATTTAATTCTGATGCAAACTTGAATATGTACTTTGTGGGTTTCTGTGAAGAAAATAACTGATGATACAAACTGGAATTCATCTATAGAAAATAGGCAGTGCTAGCTTCTAAAAGCAATTATTGGTACCAAGCTCCTGAATTTTTAAATCCCTTAAAAAGTTCAAGAACATACCAGAAAGTCAAGATTTGATTTCAGAGGTAAGAACTGGAAACAAACAAACAAAATAAATTTAAAAGCCTGTAAAAGGTGTTGCTGAGTAGGATGGTGATGGCTCTAGAAACAATTGTGAGGGTTCATTCTCTTTCTCAGTCCCTAGTTCAATATTATATCAAAAGCTTTATGTACTGGGAGAGTGAAAAATAGACCCAAATTAAATTCAGGGTTACAGAGAAATGTTTAGCCTTCAGGAACCTCTTTTCTGGGGGCGAAGATATGAGTAGGAGTTCGCGTGGACAATGAGCTTAGGTGGGGCAGATGGAGGATGTGTCCACCACCCTGGTCAGTGGGATGTACAGGGTCGGGGGGGGGGGGCGGCGCGGGGCCAGGAACAAAGTGGATCACTGGAAACAGGAGGAGCGAACCTCCTGCTGTCCTCTCTACCAGGCCACATGCACCTGGGCTTGCTCACCCAGAGAGCCTCACTCCAGTGCTCTGTGCTCAGTTCAGACACAAGTGGTCAAGACAAGGGCAAAGAGTCAGGGGGAGGAAGGAGCCTCAGAGGGAACATAACAGTTGTCTTTGCAACTCTGAAGAGCTCTTAAGCCTTGTGGGGCATATTGGACTAGAATGTTGATCTACCTCAAGATTTTGTAATTTATCTCAAAAATGGGGCATGGAGAAGGATTCTGAACTCTAAACTGGATGTCATTCTAGCTTTGGCAAGTGACAAGCAGATTTCTTGTTTGCAGCAGGGACTTGGTGAAGTCTAAGTTTCTGAGGCTATGCTGTCATTCCGAAAGTTAACACAGTTTTATCAACAGTGGAGTCCTTGGATACAATCTTGCCTTTTGCACTTGGGGGCAGAGCTCATATTTCCCACCAGCTGCGGAGGAAAGGGCCAGGCAGAATAGATCTATATGATTCCAGATCTATATAAATTCAGATGGAATTGTCATGGTCAGGGTCATTGCCAGAGGCAGCTTTTTCAATTCCATTCCATTCTGCTCCTGTCTGGGTAGGGGGTGGGTGAAGGAGTCTCCTTGGGATGTAATCATCCTGCCAGAGAAGACACTTCCAAATTAAAAGTCAATAAAGCAAATAAGAGAACAATATGGCTGTCAAAATGACAAAAACAAATAAAAACAAAAACCCAAAAACATAATTTCTGCAAAGAATGTAGAATCTGCACTTGTGAACTAGTAAAAGAAACCTTTTAATTTTTTTTTTTAAACCAATGGTGGGAGCTTATTCAAATACAATCAAGTGTTTCTATAAGTTTCATTTTAAGCCTACCAGGAGAACATATGCTGAACAGCCTTCAAAACATGTTCACTTGATACTGTGCTAGTCATAAGGAAACAGCAGTTATAAACATACTGTGTGTACGTAAAGACCATTCGCTGCTCTGAGAACTGACTGAAATCGATTGGTTTATGTTAAGAATATTAGTGCCACTCCAGAATGGTAAGAACGAATCTTAACCCGGAAAAAGTAACAAAATGCGTGGCCTGAATTTCTAAGCTAGCTTTTTTTGGCTTTTCTTATCATGTGTTGCTGTCACTGTGGTATGTGAAATGGCAGCCAGAAGTCTTGTTTTGTCCTTGTAAATTGCATTAAACCACGACAACAGCAGCAGCAACAACAGAACAACCAGTGCAAATTACTACTGGCAATATATAAAACTGTGTATTTGTTGGAAATTGAAGAAGTCACATGTATTCAGACATTGCCCAGGCACTGTGGAAGGACTAGAAGCTTAACTGGATCAGAGAAATGCATCACGGTGGGTGTGTAATGGCCCCATATGCAGACGCAAAGTTCTCCCTTCTGCCCAATGGGAGAATTCAAGAGTCCATCAGGCTCCCAAGTCTTGACGACTGAGAGCTTTTATTAGTAATTACTCTAAAACACTCAAAATAGTCTCGGGAACTTAATACTCTGTAAAGGCTAGCAGATGCAATTCATTCATTAGTTCATCCCCCACGCCCACACTCTTCCACTCATTCATTCAAAGGGTCATTCAGCTCACATTTACAGAGCTAGGTAAGGCATCTTGCTGTGCCTCAGAAGTTTACTACCAGGTGGGACAGCAGACAAGACACAAAGAACTCTGATGAAGAAGTGCACATCACGAAGCCCCGAGAGGCAGAAACCAGCGGTCTTGCAAGCTGGGGCATGAGTGGGGACACAATGACCAGGTGCGCCAACTTTTCAAAAGTCATTTGGACATTGTTCAGAGGCTTCCTACTTATGTGTGCTAGTGTCAAGGCCTTAGGAGCTGGTTCTCCCTGTAGTTGAGATCTTCTTAACCTTTTCCAGAACTCTATCCCAAGGCCTAGCACTTGTTCCAGAGGGACACTTTGCACAGAAAACCTGCCGGAGATGGTGAATCACTAGCATCACTGTGTTGGCTCCTGTATTACTCAGCAAACTGTGAGTCATCCTCGTGTTTCAAGACTTGCAGATGCACCAGAGAGCTAATGAAGCAAGAGGGATTTCGTATTCCATTCAGCAGCAGGGATAATGTCCGTTTCTATTTACAGTCACTTCTTTGTTCCCCCACCCACATTTTGTCACTTCTCCAAAATGCCCAGAGAGAGACAGCCATTTTGCTCAATTTACCAGGAATGCTATTTCTAAGCGCTGGCTATGCCCATGTGTTTAACCACACATGCACTTCACTAAGATATGCTGAAAGCCCAGATGGCCCACACAACATGCTGAGTGGCCATGCAGTCAGCAACACTCCTCCCTGAGACAGAAAACAGGCAGCTCGGCTTGCTGCTGCTTTTCTTTTGCACACTAATATTACTGGAAAAGAAAAGACTGTTTTTGACTAGGAGAGGATTAGCAAGTGTTTTAACACTGTAGTATTTTTTATTGTGGTAAAACATATATAGCATAAAATTTCCCACTTTAACCATTTTAAAGCATACAATTCAATGGTATTAAGTACACTCACAATGTTGTGCATCCATTACTAGCATTTATCTCCAGAAGTTTTCATCTTCTCAAACTGAAACTCTGCTCCCATTAAACACAAACTCCCCATTTCCCCTTCCCCTATGCTATGGCACCCACCCTTCCACTGTCTGTCTCTATAGATTGGACTACTCTAGGGACCGCATGTGAGTGGAATAATACAGTGTTTGTCCTGCATCATGTAATAAGTGGTTAGCTTATTTCACTGAGCATAACATCCTCAAGGTTCATCCACATTGTAGTATATGTCAGAATTTCCTTCTTTTTTAAGGCTGAATAATATTCTATTGTGAGGACATATTGCACTTTGTTTATCCATTCACCAGCTGACAGACTCTTGGGTCGCTGCCCCCCCTTTTTTTCGGCATATTATGGGGGTACAAATTTTAAGGTTTCAAAAAATGCCCCCTTTTGACTATTGTGAATAATGCTGCTGTGAACCTTGATGTACAGATGTCTGTTCAAGATTCTGCTTTCAATTCTTTTGGATATATATCCAGAAGTGGAATCGCTGGATATAATAATTCTATGTTTAATATTTTGAGGAACTGCCAGACTGTTTTTCATAGCATCACCAATTCCCACCAGCAATGCACAATGTTCTAATTTCTGCACATCCTCTCCATTACTTGTTATTTCTCTCTCTCTCTCTCTTTATAGTAACAATACTACTGGGTGTCAAATTGTTGGTGTTTGAAGATGTGGAACCAGGAAGCTGGAGTTGAGTGCTTTGCCTGTTCATGTTTTCCAGAGCTCATCTTTGAAAGTGTTGCCTGATAAAGGAGAAGATCATGGAATTATTCCCACTTACTCCTTCTCAGGGATGGGTGGAACCTCCCACACATTCAAAGCTCTGTCACGTGGAAAGGAACGATCATCATTCACAATCACAGATGATAAATCCACCTTCATGGACTGGCCTACTGAGCCAGCTGGCTTTGGCAAACTCTCTTCATCCAGACGTGGGCCATCTAGATGTGGCCTGCAAAACAGTCTGGGTCCCCACAGCTGTGCTTCCCTCCTCTGCTCAAAAATGGAGATGGCAGGATATGGTGGAATGCTGCAGGGGGAAAGGCCAGCCAGAATCTGTGCCTTTAGCTGCAAACCCAAAGCTACCCAAAGCATAGTAAGAGTGGAGAGCACTTCTGATGAAGCAGACCTATGCATTTGTCAGGCCTTGAAGGCCACATTTAGCCCAGGAGTATATGTATAATGTCCTGAATTGCCCACTTCTTTTTCCTATGCAGCCAGCCCCAATAACCCCAGTCTAGGTCTGTGGGCTCTGTGCATTTCACTGGTGTAAGTGCAACTGCACCTTTTTTAATCTGTTAGAACATGAAACTTGGCTAACATGGGGTAAAGGAGCAAAGCATTGAAGAAATGGATAAACACTGAGTCTTCAGTCCGCTCTTGATCTTAGGAGCTATTACTCAAATGGGAGTCAGGAGTCAGTGAAGTCCCAGGACAGGACAGTCACAGAGGTGAGCCTGTGGGTGGGGTGGGGCAGCTCTTTGGGCCTTTCTGTTGATTTTAGGTGTTAACAACCATATTGGTTTGGATGGGAGGATCTGGTGTGATAAGCCCACATCAAGCCAAACACCACAACACAATAAAACAAATTGTCATTGTGGACAAAATAACTAAATCAAATAAAATCCCAGCCCGTTTGAACTCCTTGGGCAACAGCAGCAACCATTTCTTTGGGATGCTGGGGTAGAGTGCTTTAACTGCTGCCCCCTTTAAGCTCAGAGGACATATAGCTGCTTTATACAGCAGACCCAGGTCATGGAAGCTGTCAACCCCCAAGGGACAGAACAGGCTAAAAAGTACAAATAGACTCAGGAAAGGATTCCATAAATCCATGATGTGGGACCATGAATGGATCTGTGAGAGAGAAACTGGGGAGGGTGCAGGATGGGGAGGGAGGGACGCAGTTGAGCCCTGTGAACACTCATCCTCTGCTTGCCTTGATAGGTCACCCCCTTGTCACTCTGCACCATCCCCTCCTGCACACGGTGACAATACTGGCTGGAGGTGTTTGGGCCACAGCTGAATGGAAGAAGTAAGTGCACTGTGACTTTCTACCTGCTCGTCTACCTTGCTTATAGTGTGCTAACTTTTCACTCAGGGATGTAACTCGGGGATGCACTTCTCTTTCGTATTTGCTGTACGGACAAAACTGGATTTCTGCTCCATGTGGCATTCTGCATTTTGGGTTGGTCCGTATTTACAAGGAAATACAGTTTAAAGCAGCACAATATGATGATTTATTTGTGTCCTCTTATACTCTTTGAAAACTGCAATGAGATTTCTTTTCTTGCCTTACAGCGACAAGTTAGTTGTTTTAATAAGTAATAATACAGCGATAAGTAAGTTGTTTTAATTCACTTCATATAAAGTAATTTATACACTTCATTTTTAAGAGGTCTCATTTTGGGCACCCCAACTTTTGCAAGTTTTCTTGTTTCTCTTCAGGTATAGGCTAAGATAAAACAAACAAAACAAAACAAAACAATTGACGGGAGGTTTCTGGAAGTGGTTGTCTCTTCAGCTGTAGTAGCCAGTTACTAAGCAATGGAAAGATTCTACTGTTCTCTGTGAGGCATCTGCAGTGGGGCCTTTTTGTATCCCCACAGGGTTTGGTATTGACTACACTAAGTGATGGCTCCTTAGTTACTCCAGGGGCCCAACATAAAGTCGCTTTCGTGGGAACATGTCATCCCACTTATTCTTCAACTTTTGATAGAAGAAAAGGTTGACACTTAAAAGGTCAGCATTTGACAAGCTGCTCATTTTAAACTTCTGCCTTTTGAAAAAAGAACATAGCTTTGAGGTGGAGGAACACTAATAGCTCTCAGAAACTTGAAAAGAAACTGAAAAAAAATTGATTCTTGGTGACATTAGTACCAAGTTATGAGCCTGCATTTCCAAATTCAACATCCTATGTTGTTTCATTTCCTGGAATGTAGAATGGTTAAAACAAAATGTTTTCAATGTTGATATGTCATTCCCCAAATTTTCAAAATGCATGTTACACTGTGCCTAATCATAGTTCCTCCCAAGGCAGCTAAGAAAAAGTGTCCCCAAACCAAATAGCTCTTTGCAGCTCAATTTAAGAAGAATGGAAAAAACTAAACTTGTATGTACAATCATGTTTAAATGCAAAATAAGAATGCTCATGCAGGAAATCATTTCCATGTCTCCTAGAGAAGACTTGTGCAGAGCAAGCCCTGACCTCTGACCCACGGGGTCTTTGAAACCTGACTCTCTGGTCCCCCATCCTTTATCGGGCAAGTTGAGGCCCCTCCTTAGTTGTCATTTGACTGGTGGACAGCCCAGAGCTTCCCCCAGAGGCCTCTGCTCTTGCATTTCAGCTGGAGTAACCTTTGAAATGAAATCTGTGATGTTTTCTGCCAGCATTAGTAAAAGATGAAATGTAAGGAAACTTCTCTGAGAACAGCATTGCTCTCCTTTAGCACTTACCCTCAAAATGAGAGAAGAATGCAGGGAAGTGGTTGAAAGGACATGCAAGTCCAAGGTGACAGGCCCTTCCTTGACAATATGTGATATGTCTGATTGGCTGGGGGTGGGGGTGGGGGTGGGTTATGTGTTTCAGCAAAGCAATAATCACTTTTAAAAATGTTAATGAGTGATTTAGAGAATAGGAAAAGGCTCACTTGCCATCTCTACTGACTTTCTCTAGTTGCGAATGGAGCAGATGTAACTTTGATCAGAGTAGGGAATTCTCTTGGCCTCACTAACTTGGTTTGATCATTTTTGTTTTCAATGGCTAGTCATGGTTTGAAGGCAAATAATTTAATTTGCGGTGCTAATTGTGACAGCAGTAATGAAAGGTTATGCTCTACTAAGCAGGCTAGTCTGGCTTTGGCAGTTCCAACCAAAAAGAATTTTGGGGCCGGGAGCGGTGGCTCACGCCTGTAATCCTAGCACTCTGGGAGGCCGAGGCGGGTGGCTCGCTCAAGGTCAGGAGTTCGAAACCGGCCTGAGCAAGAGCGAGACACTATCTCTACTAGAAATAGAAAGAAATTAATTGGCCAAGTAAAAATATATCTAGAAAAAATTAGCTGGGCATGGTGGTGATCGCCTGTAGTTCCAGCTACTCGGGAGGCTGAGGCAGGAGGATCGCTTGAGCCCAGGAGTTTGAGGTTGCTGTGAGCTAGGCAGATGCTACAGCACTCTAGCCAGGGCAATAGAGTGAGACTCTGTTTCTCAGGAAAAAAAAAGAATCTTGGGTTTTTGAAAAGATTCTTTATGGAGGCTTTAGGGGTGGGATGAGTGGTGGAGAAGAGGGAAAGAAAGGGGAAAACGGAAGCACGCTTTAGGATGGGTGCTCTGTGTGCTGTGCATCTGCCTGTGGCCCAGTTTGGTTCCAAAAACCAAGGCAGATAAGCTTCCAGGGCTGTGACCAAGCAGGACCAGTGTTGCTGGTGACACTGGTGCTGGGCATGCCAGCAAGTGTCGCCCTCTCTTTGCCACTCACGTACACACTCTCCATCGTACTCACTGTCATGCCTACCAGCAGCAAGTCCTCTGCCTGGGTCTGGAAACGGCAAGCAGCCCTCAGCCCGTTGCAAGCAGCCAGGGGGCAGGTCTAAGCCGCTGCAGGTAGAACTGGGTTGCTCCTCATGTCCTCCTCTCTGCCCACCTAAAATCATCCTGGGGTCACATTTCTTACTCAGCACCTCGGTTGGCTGTGCCTAGAGGGAGGAGGAATCAACGTTCTCCCCTCTCCACTCGTCAGGGGCACTCAGAAAGCCACAGCCACAGCCTGGCACAGCAAAGCTCAGATGCTTTGCTCCCTTCTAGGGACACCAAGCTGTGTCTGCTGCCTTGGTTGCTCCTCAGCCACAATGTCCTCCCCAACACCCCCTCTCAGAGAACACTCCACTCGGGAGCTTTCCCCAGCATGCAGCTCCAGAGTGGCAGCTGACAGGGATGGAACACAGTTGTGTGCCAGGCCCTGTGCCAAGCACTTTTACCGTGTCTCATTTAACCCTCACAGCAGCCCCATGAGATAGGTATACTAGTATCTCCATTTCACAGATGGGGAGACTGAGGCCTGGAGACAGTAAATAGCTTGTCTAGTGAAAAAGTGACAGACCTATGATTTGGACCTAAGTTATATAAAGCTGGGGCTCTTTTGAACTTGGCTGTGAGCCCTGCCATAGGGCTGGTCCCCTGCCCTGTGCTGTCTTTCTTCAGGCCCTGGGTGCCAGAAGTGCTGCACTTGGGAGAGCTCTGTCTGTCAGGGAGAAGAGAAGCTCATGGGTGGGGATGGTGAGGGGGCTTCCCCAAGGCCCCACCTAAGATGGAGCTGCCCAGAGCCACGTGATAGGCCCAGCTCCTGGTTCACTGTCTCTGTAATTGCTGGGCATTCACTGTCACCTAAGCTAAGGGAGACTCAAAGCTTATGTCAAGGTAAGAAGTACATCAGGCCCAGCAGGAGCTTAATCCAGCCTTGTCCAAGGCAGACTTGACTCCCCTTTCTCTACCCTCTCCGACTTTGTCAAAACAACATCATGTGCCTCCTTGGTCTATTTCTCTGCAGTTGCCCCCTCCCCCTGTGCTGCACAGGCTGCCTCAAGAATCAGATTCCAGATTTTTTTGTTCTTATTCCAACTGTCCACTGTCCACATCCCTCTTCCCCATGAAGCTGCACTCCCAACTCTGCGGATCTGAGCAGGGCTCAGATGCACGTGCACCAAGGGCACTGTGGCCGAGGCCGCCTCTTGCGGTCCCCACCCTTCCACAGCACAATTCCTGTATCCTTGACAGACTTGTTTTTGTCTTTAAGTAAATGTAAGTTATGTTCTCCAGTGGGTGATGGTAAAATTGAAATAAATCCTAACCCTGATTTTTGCAACACACTAAGGTATCTCCAGTAGCCTTTGAGGAGAAGGGACATCAAATTATGGAAACAAAATTCACTTTGCCTCACTTTGGTTAAAAACTGAAATATATCACCTAGCATGGGAGTAGGGTAGGGAATATGGTGAGGTGTTTTGAGGTCATTAAATTCTAACAAACCAGGGCTGGTGTCACAACTCCAAAAAGAGTTAAAAATCCCTCCCTTAGTAATTTCAGGTCCATATCCCTTATCTGTAATTTCAAGTCTAAGAAGCTCTGAAAGCCAATTTTTGTTAATTTGGTGCCAAATTTTATTTGGGGAAAAATTTGACTTGGACTTGGTTAAATATTCATATTTCTATTCAAAAATAACAAAATGCTGCCCCAGATTCCACTGGAGGGCTATGTGATATTTGGTATTTGTACTATATCATCTTCCTAAAGTCCCAAATGTTCTAAATTTGGAACCTCATCTGGCCCCAGGGATTTCAGATCCAAACCCACAAACCTGCCCTAGCCCTGGCTGAGCATGTGATCTGTGTCAGGCACTGCTCTAAGAACTTTCAGGTTAGCATCTCCTTTGTATTCCTAACATCCTATGCAATGGGGACTGTTTCTTTCCCCAGTCTCACTGAGGCTCAGAGGGGCTAAGTAGCATTGCTCACAGCACCCAGCTCAGTCAGCATCTGCAACTGGACTCCAGCCTCAGTTCTGTCTGCATCCAGGGCCACAGTGAACTGCTGCCTTGAAGCCATATGGCATTTGCCTTTTACCTTAAGTGGATGTGAATGGTCCATTAAAAATGGATCATTCACCCAACTAGTAAAGTAAAATCCCCCAAATCGAGGAATATTCATCTGCAAGTAAGAATATGAGCTTCTATAGACAACTGAATTGGGTATTTCTGCTTGCTCAGGAGTTTGTGTCTCAGCTCATATTTAGAAACCACCCTTTAACAAGCCAAGATCCAAATTCAAATGAATGTCTAGTTTTTTCACGGTAACCACTATCACCCACAGGAAGTGCAACAAGCTAGTAAATGCCATGCCAGAGGTCATCAGTGTTTCTGCTGTTCAAATTGGTCATCAGTAACACTTGAGAAGTTTGTTTGGTCTGCTGCACTTGAGAAGCATGCACTTCCTCACCATCAGGACTGCCATCTGTCCTTCTACAGGAGTACCAGTTCTTGCCTCAAACACTCACCTCTTTCTTTCTTTGTTTCTCTCCCCTAGAAGAGTGACTAGGGCTGAGTCCTTAGACCTTAGAGTTAATGAGAAGAGGCCAAAAGAAGAAAGAGGGGGCTGTTGAGGGGTCCAGCTTGCAGGGCTGTGCAGTGTGTTTTGGCCAGAAGGATGCCAGGTAGGGCACAGAGTGTCGGGGGAGGGGTGAAGGGACAGTGCGAGAGTTCCAGAAGAAGCGAAGGGGAGAGCCACAGCCTGCACGGCAAAGATGGCCCTCTGTCCTTTTCCACCGGGCTGGGAGCTGTCCAGGAGGGGCAGGGCCTAGGGCAGGAAGAGCCCATGAGGCTCGTAGGCCACACAGCACCTGTCAGCCTGTGGCAGGTGTGGGGTCTAGAGAGAGCGCTGCTCATGTCCATCCTGACACAGCTCCCGGTTTAGAGGACCAAGAGCCAGATGTGGGGGCTCTGGGTCAGGAGTTAGAGTTATAGTGACTGCAAGCTCTCTGTTGGTGCCTACTTTGTGCCAGGCCCTGTTCAAAGTGCTTTAGGTGTACGAACGAACACGCTTAATCCTCAGGCAACCTATCATCACCCCATTTTGTAGAGGACATAGCAGTTAAGAGGTTAAGGTAGGAATGGAAGGCTCCAGAGGCAGTGCCCCACACGTGGCAGTATTTGTGTGGGCTCTAGCTGATGTTCTGCTCTGGCCCTGACTTGCTGTGTGACTTTGGGCAACTCTGCTGACTTCTCTGTGCCTTTCTTCTCAACTTTAACAGGAATTGTAACAGCTCCTACCTCCAAGGATTAAGATGAGAAAAGGCAGGTGGAGCACTGAGTCCTATGCCTGGACACGGGCACAGGCCAGCACTGCCTGGGAAGGCAGATCTTGGTGGCAATAGCATCCCATTTGGGGAGCCCTGCCTCTTGCTTCTCATGGCCGAGAGCACTTGAGTCCTCTGTTGTGCTCCTAGCCTCAGGGAGCTTGGCCTTTATCCTGAAAACCTTCTGCAAGCCCATCTAGGTAATTGGTTGGGTGTGACTTACATGACCTGCATCATGAAGAATTCTCATCTGAGCCATCTCATCGGCTCTGGGGCAACACAGTGAGGCTACAAAGGTACCCAATTGAAGACAAAACAAAACAAAAAGCTCACAATGTTAGATGGTGCCACGTCTCCAGGGTGAGGATCTTGCCTGCTAGTGTAAGAGTTCCAGTGCTGATGTGGGCGCTCCACCGAGCTAGCTGCAGAAGTCCATGCAAACAGATGGCAACAGGCCTATAATAAAATCAAACCAAAGTGCTCCTGAACTGCCGACAAGGGCCCTGAGCCCCCAGGTGGCCCGCCCTGTTCTCCTGCTTTGTCTGTCTCCACAGCACTAACCCTGGCCACACCCATGGGAGCCCCATCAAATGACCCAGTGTCAAGCACTCTGCTTGCTTATGCTCTAGGAGGCCTGGCTAAAAAAGACATG
The DNA here is from genome assembly GCF_040939455.1 of Microcebus murinus. Classification (NCBI taxonomy): domain Eukaryota; kingdom Metazoa; phylum Chordata; class Mammalia; order Primates; family Cheirogaleidae; genus Microcebus; species Microcebus murinus. Next base: position 126,262,023 of record NC_134136.1, on the reverse strand, counting down.
ATCTCTATCTCCCTGGGGCTGTCATGGTGCCCTCACGTGGGGCTCTCAAATAAGAGGTCATTCACTGATGGGGCGAGAGAAGAAGGGTGGGAAGGGAAGGCCAGGCACAGGGATCGGCAGGAAGCAAGGCCAAGACTGCACAGAGTGGTCCAAGAGCAGTAAGCCTTTCAGGGTTATGGAAATGAAGTGTAATGCAGGGCCCAATGGCCGCAGAACCTAAGGAGGCTGGTGGGGCCTGCTTGTGGGCCCCTGGAGACTTCTGAGCTAGTGTGAAACATAATCATGCCACTGTTTGGGCAAGGCAACTCTTAGAACAATGGATGGTTTATTGGAGTAAACCAGTTAAGGATCAACTGGATGAGTTCAGACAAACAATGAAGAGAGCCTGAACTGGGCAGTGATGAGGGCAATGGAGAGGAGGGATGGTGGCTAACTGTTCTGTGTAGGCAGACATGTGACATGGCCCAACAGAGCCCTGCCTCCTGCTGTTCACACCTTCATGTAATCTCTCTGGCTTACATCTAATGAACATCCCAAAAGTGGTGGGATGTTACTTCCCAGACTAGGTATAAAGACTGAGACTTCTGACTTGCTGTCCCCACCCTCCCCCTGCACCCCCTAGCTGCATGCTCCCTCTGGCTTGCTCAGGTGAAGAGGCCATGTGGAAAGGAACTGAAGGAGGCCTCTGGCTAATAGCTCATGAGGAATTGAGGCCTCAGTCCAACAACCTGCAATAAACTGCTTCCTGCCAATGACCACATGAATGAGCTTGGAAGCAGATCCTTCCCCATTGAGCCTTGGGATGACTGCGGCCTTACGAGAGACTAAAGCTGTGCCAGGATTCCTGAGCCCCAGAAACTGAGGTAACGTACGTGTGTGGTTTTCAGCTGATGCTTTGGGGGAATTTGTTACACAGAAACAGATAACCAATGCAGGTGTGGGCAGAGCAATGAAGAGTGGGAACTGTGTAGACACCACCCAGGTAGAATCAGCTGCATTTAGTGACTGAAAAGGTGATGAGGGAGGGGGAGAAGTCAAAAGCAATTTGTAAAAGAGCAGGGGTTCTGGAGTGAGACTGCCTGACTTCCAGTTCTTGCTCTGTCCCTTGCTAACTGTGCGACTCTCGGATAGCCAGCTCTACTCTCTGAGCCTCAGTTTCCTGATTTGTAAAATGCAGATGGTAAGAATAACTACCTTATGAGTACCTGTCTTATTCCTTCCAAGACCTGCCCCAGTGCCCGACACAGCAATGAATGGCACACTGAAGTTGCAAGCAAAAGTTTGTTGTGAGTCTACCCCCCCCCCAACCCCCTAATCCATTTCTAGAAGGCTTACTGTTCATCTTTGTGCTAGCAGGGACAAAATTTAAATGCTTTAGTGTTATTTCCTTGCATCCTAAGAAGCTTTCACTAGTCCTGGTACACAGCCCAGTGCAGAGGAAGATAGTTCTGCATAATTTGACTTATCTCCCCTGCCTCCTTACCCTGGGAGCACTCTGTGGCTGCAGCTCTCCTCCCAAAGAAGGTAGGTGACCTGAACAGACACGGAAACCATAACCTTGGCCTCATTAACACTGTGCTTTTACACAGATTAGCTGACTTCGATACACCTTTACACCTTTCCGGAGTCGATTCCAGTCTCAGAGAGGACTACAGCCTGGATTTGCCTTCCAAAGCCAAGAGTCAATAGCATAAAACACAGTTATTTCCAAATCAAAGGAACACAACCAGATATGCGATTGTCTTACCTGTCTGGGCAGCGCAGGCATGGAATCTGAGGCCAATGGTCGCTGAAAGCATTGGGGCTGCATCATCTGCTGCAGGAGGAATGAAGAATGGTCAGGCTGCTGTGGTGGCTGCAGGGTGGCAGTGGTGGTAGAGGAGGCAGTGGTAGAGGAGGCCTGTGTGGGCGTCGGCTGCTGCAGGTAGTGGAGAATGGAAGGCTGCCTAGAGGTGGCAGGCATGGGGGGCATCTTCTGGGGGCCTGGCTCAGAAACAAAATGGGACAAGGGCTTGGTGTTGCCAAAAGTAAATGGTTCCAGGGCTCCTGGGCCACAGCCAGCCATCCCCTGCTGCATGATCATGCTAAGGTTTTTGGATGAGTTGGAGGTCACGGGCTTGAAGATTGCGTTTGTTTGCTGCTGCTGCTGCTGCTGTTGTTGCTGCTGCTGCTGGCTGAGCAGGCTGCTGGTGGGTGTGAGGCTCCGGATAAGCGAGCACTGTGGGGTGAAGGACTGCTGTGGCAGGCCTGGGCTTGAGAGCTTCTCTGGGCGATAGGGTGGCGATGGACCAGGGTTGCTGGTGGGTAGAGCAGACATCAGGTGTCCTTGAGGGTTTTTGATGGTAGAGGACACGAGGTTGGCAAGAATAGAGCTCTGCGGGCTGAACTGCGGCTGCTGTGTGAGAGCGGGGTTGGGGAGCTTCTCAGGGGGATAGGGCATGGCGGGCCCCAGGGTAGCATTGCTGCTAGACGCCAGGCTTGAGAGTAAGGCATTGGGAGAGCCTTGGACAGTGCTGCCTGGCAAGTTGCTGGATGACATGCAGGACACCATGAGGCTCTGAGGGCTGAATGGTGGTGGTGGAGGTGGCGGCGGTGGTGGGTGAGGTGATGGCACTGGGCGGTAAGGTGGAGAGAGGCCTGGAGGAGGCAGACCAGACCAACTGGGAGTTGCCCCTTGCTGCTTTGTAGCAGATCCCTGCTTGCTGGCTGCCAACGCCTTCAGCTGGTGGGCATGATGCCATTTAGGCACTGGAAGTGGGGGCAAAGTGGCAGGGAGCATGGCCTGGACCTGGTTCTTGGCCTGTGCTGTTGTAGAACTGGGTGAGACCATCTGCTTACTAGTGGAAGGAATGGAATAGTTGATCCCTGTGGAGAAGGGTGGGATTTGAAGTGATATGCCAGCGACTTGGCTGCAACTGGAGGCATACTCCTTGCCAGAAGCAAGGCTCTCCAAGTGCGGCATCTGAACCGAAGGCTTGGGAGTCGTGCCTAGAGTTGCCCGGGGATGATCTAAGACCAGTGGCTCTTCTGGCTTGCTTCCCAGTATCTTCTCAAGATCCAGCTCATTCTGAGAAGGTTCTTGAATTTTCGTTAGCTCCTCCAGCAGATCTTGAAGTTCTTGGTCTACAGCTGGCATGCTGTTGATTTTCTCACAGTAAGGAACGGTGGGCCCTTTCAGCCCCATTTCTGCAGTTGGTGGCACCACAAATGGTGAATCCATAATGCTGCCATTCATGGAATTATTCTCGAGTAGTAATGACTGGCTACTTACTCCTACATCTGCAGGGCTAGAATGCATTGTTAACGGAGGGACCTGCAGCTCTGCACAGGGGGTACTGGGATGGGCACTTGGGCCCATAGCAAGAGTGACATCTTCAAGGCAGGGCCTCTTAATTTTATTAGGGTAACCCCCATCAGCCATGCCCAGAAACTGGAAGTTGTCTCCTTCTTGTCTCCTCTTGATGGTTCCCTGTGGCTGAAAGAGGAGAGACAAAGACACACACACACACACACACACACACACACACACACACAGAGAGAGAGAGAGAGAGAGAGAGCGAGAGAGAGAGAAAGAGAGAGAGAGAGAGGAATTTTTATAAAGGCTTGGCACATTAAAACTAATGAACATGAAACTTGCAAGATAAAACAGACACCTCAGTTTAAAGATTTAACCAGGGGTCCTCAAACTACAGCCTGCCGAGGACATTTGTCTGGCCAACCGGGTGTTTTTGCTGCCGCTGCCTGTCCCGCTTAGGAGCCCACTCGTCTAGGGCCCACAGTGCACATGTGTGGAATGTGTGCCGCACTCCCCAAACTGCCCTCCAAGGGTCTGAGGGACAGTGAACTGGCCCCTTGTTTAAAAAGTTTGAGGACCCCTGGTTTTTAAGCAGCTGTCAAAACTATAAAACACAGCCTATTTTTGGAACCATAGTGCTTGTTCCTCTGTTGCTATGTTTCATTTAAACTGTCTTGTTGCATTTCAAATACGTCATTATGCTGTCTGTATACCAAACAGGGTAGAAAGTCATGCAAAGGGTGCTCTTTGCCCACTTCAAGGAGAGTTCAACAAAACTATGCAGAAGTCACTAAATGAACTGTACTGCCAAAGGCAGGCATTTGAGAGCAAACTAGGTCTAGCTAAATATTTTCCTACCTCTCTAGACATGGGCCAATTTTAACAAAGGAAAATCATAACATAGACATTGAACTTTTACGCTGCTTCCCTGTCTTGGTTAAATACATCAAGCTGCAGTAATAAAACAGAACACAGCAGAGCCCTTATAGTAATGAAGTAGATCTGGGCATGTTCCTTTAGGCAGCTGTTTAAGATATATTAAGGGAAGCACAGGTTTCAGAACAGTCGTTGTAGTCATTGTTCCATTTATTTACACACACACACACACACACACACACACACACACACACACACACACACTGCTTATGTGCACATGAAGATAACTTGGAAGTACTTATACCCAATCATTTGAAGTCCTCCTCTCTTGGGGGTGACTGGCAATTCACTTTTAACTCTCTACATGTCTGTATCGCTTATTTTTCACAAGAAGGACTTGTAATCCAAAAAAAAAAGTATAAAGTTATCTAAATAAGAAATTCCTCTCTGCAGATGCATCCTCAGGTTGGGGAGATATCAAACAACAGGAAAAGGCTCCAATCTGGGATCTGCACCTTGGGCGAACTGCCCACCATTTATAAAAGCATAGCTTTTGGGTACAAAGCAAAGTCCCTAGTAAGGTGGCATTTCCTACTCTTTCACAGCTTCATGCAGTCAACTGTGGCTGTCACATTAATGATCATGGCCTGTATGTCAGCAGGTAAAGGGGAAAAGGGAATGGGGTGAAATAGTATGTGTGGGAATGATCAAAATAAGGAAAGGGAGAGAGGGACCCAGAAGTCACCTGAATACCAGCAGGCAAACGGATATCATTCTTCTAAAGCGCTTAGCTTTGGAAGTCTCACTAGGATACATAGTGCTGATCCTCTGCTGTCACCTCATGTTTGGCTCTTCTGGTTTGATGAGCTTGTAGCTCACTGGGGGCTCAAGGCATGCATGGGGCCACTTGCTAGCACAACAGGGGTCATGACTCTCATGGCCAAGTGAACATCAAAGTAGGTCCCCAGGGCTGCACGCCTCAGGCCTCGCTGCCCATCAGAATCACTTAGAAATATCCATGTTCCCAGGCCCTCCCACCACAAACCGATTGCTTTCGCCTCACCCAGGGTGAGGCCCAGGCACTGGGAGTGTTTACACAGCTCCCTGGCTGATTCTGAATGGACAGCCAGACTGAAAACCACCCAGCCAGAGCCCTGGGCCCAAGGCAGACACAGCTAGGTCCTGGCCTTACCATTTAACCTCTCCGAGCCCCAGTTTCTTCATTTGTAAAATGAGTGTAATTATAGTTTTTGTCTCATGATGCTGCTCTATTAAGTGAAATGGGGCAGACTGTGTGTCACCTACTAGATCCTCACTAACTGGTACCTGGAATTACAAAGGGCACATCTGGAAGCCTTGGGAATCCAATTTTTTCCTATTAAACACAGGGACCCTCTGACCAGGGAGGAGGCAGGGCTTGCCTAGAGCTATTCAGCCAGAGGGCAACATGGCCCAGGCCAGATGCAGCGCCCTCCACGACTACACAGCTGCCTCCAAATCCTCTGCTTTCATGCATGCTGATGGCAGACACTGTATTATCCTCACAGAAGGGGCTGACCACCTTGAGTGACAGGACTTGCATACTTCTTTGAGTTTTCTTTTGAGATACCCATGACTTGAACAAGGGCTCTTTGCAGGGCAGTTATGCCACCAAATTCATCTGAGGCTTAAATACTGTGCGTCAGGCAGGAATGGGTTGGGGAGGATAGAACATGGCACAAGAAGACATCTATCCTGTCATCTGTGCCCACTTTTCCATGAGGAGCCTGGCTGGGCACTGCACCCATAGTGTCCCTGAGCTGTGTCTGGCCCACAGCAAGTGCTCAGTAAATACCAGCTGAATGAATTAATGGACACAGGAAGTGTAGCCATTCATGCAGTCAATGATGGAACAGCCCAATAAGCAAGCCACTGGGTCCCAAACTGAAATTTGGTCTTTTCCACATTCCCCCAAAGAATTCAAAGGGATCCAATATATTCAAAATAGAAATGTATGAAGTAGATCAATTAGGGATGACTGAGTGTGGGTTTTACACAAGGATCCCTTGCAGGGAGTCTGAGCTTGCAGTGGTTGGGCCCAGTGTGCTGTACATGAGCTGAAAGAAAGAGTTAGTGATAGTGAGGTCAGAGCACAACCAGGCAGGCCAAGGGTGGGTGGAGTGGGGTAAGAACAGGAGGCCGGAGGCTGTGATGAGCCTCTGAAATCTGCTGGCAGATTCCGTGGGTCCTGGAGCTTTCACTTAGTTGTTGGTCTGACATCAACCTGTGGGGACTAAGTTGCAGGGGGCAGGGAAGGCAGGGCCACCAGCAAAGAAAAGGAGGCTGCACCTCTCCTAAATGAGAACCTGTGTGCACACAGCTTCTCTAGCACCCAGAAACTGCATCCCAGAAAAGGTCCTCACTCAACTCCAACTCTAGAAACCAACTGGCACCTTAATAAAAAGGTAGACCCCAGGACACTCCCATTGCTGGTGGATCCAACTTTCTGGAGCGAATGCTACCTTTACTATGCCAAGTCTGCAGCTGGACAGCTGCTGGTGCTCACCTCACTGAACATTTAGGGATGATGTCTAATGAGCGGGCAGGCTCACTTTGCTGCCCCCAGGGGTGGGGTGGGGGTGCCGACCAAAGCTGCTGTTTCAGCAGAGTGCTAGGCCACCAGCCTCTTCTGAGTTTCCTTTTTCAGTGGACTTAAATGAGACTTAACTTTGTTATAGGCCATGCAGCTCCATGTTTTGGATTTTATGGTAGGAGCTTTCAACAGTTAGCCTGAAGCGCCCTGGCTGAACAGCAAGAACACCAGCCAACCCTAAACAAAGCCAAGGAAAGGCGGCTGTGTTTACATGGAAGTGCTCAGTCTCGCTATAATAGCATCTGCTTTCACCAGGCATCGGTGAGGCGTGGAAATCTATTATACAATTAATTTTGCCCCTAGATAAAGGTTAGCTTCAGTGTCTCCTCTTTCACAGTCTCATGATTTGCTACTCATCTCAAGTGTGGGAAGCTGGCTGGGCTTTCCCCCATCCCAGTGCCCCATTGGTGCCTTCACTGGGTCATCTGTGCCAGTGGCTGCTGTTGCCTCATTTCTGCCTGCCCAGGCTGGGTGTTTTTGACTGAATCATATGGCCACCATGTTAGATCACTGCAAGATAGATCACAGCAGATAGATCACTGCTCTGGAATGACTTCCCCCTCTCAACGTCCAGTGAGGGCAGCAGCCTTCCCCAACCAAGTTCCAGACCTTTCTATATAAATCATCCTAGTTCATGCATGTGTCTCTGTGGCCCCCATGACAGCAAGGTATTAGTCCCAGCCACCAACCAGCCCCTACCTCCTTCAGGTCATGCATTACACATGCTCTTGTCCTCTTACTGTGACAATCAGTAGATGCTGGCAAGATTCCTAGAAAGTATATCTCAACCTCTTTTTACAGAAAACAGAATGCGATGGGAATTCCTTTCGGCCACACAGTTAGTTAAGGAATAAGGACAGTGGACCCAGGTGTCCCAACTCTCAGCCAGAGCCCTCACAGGTCCTGCCTTTGGTGGGTAGGAGGGGAGAAAGAGATAGTGCCCTGGTGTCTTTTAGAAATGAATTACTGTCTCTCTATACATAAATGCCTGTGGAGTCCCATTTCATAATCCAGCAGACAAAGCCACCAATGTGATCCCCATGACCTTATAAACATTTATTAAAATGCATTTCAAAGCATGTGATGCCTCCTCACCTACTAAATAATGAGAAAACAAAGGCAACCCTTCTGACAGAGGCAGGTTCAGCTCTGAAGTCAACATCATTTCTGATTCTGTCTGAACAATGTCATAGGGCAACACTTCCCTTTCTCCACTTTTAGTCCAGAATGACAAAAAGGGCAAAGATTTCTTAGAAAAGGTATAGACTATAAGAATATAATCCAGGCTCATAAAATTGGCATCAGGAGAGTAAAGAGCCTATTACATCTATGTATGGCAGGCTATGAGAAATGCTTAATTTTGGACACTCTAGCTGAGGTTTAACATGGACACCAATAACAGGCCAGCAAAACGTATGCACAGTTCCTTTTGGAGAAGAAGCTAGGAGGTCAAAGGTAGCCAGGAAAGATAGACTCAGTGAGATTCATTTTTCCTCTGAGGGCAATGGGCATGTAGGCCCTGGGCAAAATTGTCAACAAGGTGAGAATTGCCTGTGCCTTTTTTAGTCTGCTCTGTCCCTCACCAGTGTAGCTCAGGCTCATTTGTTGCTGGTTCTCCTAGTGTCTCTCTCACAAGTACATCCACGCTCCATCAACGGCTTTATTCAATGTTATTACACTGCCTGCTGTGAGCTTCCAAGCACCTGATGCTGGCCAGCTACATTAAATTTCAAGCCCTCTGAGGACAAGGATGGTCCCCAGTGGCTTATCTCAGAAGGAAATAATGAAGACATAGGGGGCATGATGGGCCTGGCCCCAGAACAGATAAAGACAATGAGGCCTCATGGCTGGGTTTGCAGGGGGAGGGGGACAGGGAGGGTGAGAATGTGAATGTGCCTGGATATACACATGAGCTCAGGTGAATATCCATGTGTACAGTATAAATGCCTATGTTTGGGCATGTGTCATTTGCATGTTTGCTTTTTAGCAGAATGTCCTAACAAACTGTAATTGACTCTTCTGCAGAATGTACATGATTTTTAGCATTTCCAGAATTGCAAGATGTGAGGCTCTGAAAAATCCCAGGGTAGTTGGGAATGGCAGGGAACCCTGAATGCTGATTGGCTTGAAGAGGAGTCCATTATGTCTCAGGAACCAATCTCTGCTAATGGGTGGTTTGGAGCAAGAATCTTGAACTACAAATAGAAGATCTATTGGTGCCCCGACTAGCCCTAAGCCAGCAAAGCCTGCACTCAGCACTCGATGCAAGCAGAAGCAGGCTGGGGTGGAATGCCCTTGAATAGGCATCCAAAGACTGGCATTTAACGAAGTCATAGCTCCTTCACTTGCGTGACTGTGGACAAGTCACTCCCCTGTCTGAGCCTCAATTTCTTCTTCTGTAAAATGAGTACTTGGCCTACTGTGTGTGCCTCACAGCATCATGGAGAGGCTCCCCCATGGATGACGGCACACTGGGAGAGCAGTGATCACTACTAATGTCATTCACCAGGCTTGGGGTCTCCAGGGTGCCTCACTGCACTGGGCCTTGGTTGCTCTCTGACAAATGAGACATCTGCTAGGATTCGGGGTGGGGTGGAGTAGAGAGAGACAGCCTAGTCCTGATAGCACTGACCTTTAAACTCCCACCTCCTACTGCTCTGGGTCCTGCCACACAGTTGTCAGCACTCAAGCCACCCCAAGCTGAGGGTTTGTGGCTTCAACAAGCTCCTATCAGAGCTATCTGAGCAGCAGCTGTGAATGGTCTGAAGAGCCCTGACAAATGCAGAGATGAGCAGACCTGGGTGGGCAATTTTCTAGAACTGCTTTGTCCTTTTCTGTAGCATACACACACCAGTTAAAATAACTGATAGTTCTAAGAATGACTCAAGCCTATAGATGAGTTTAATGAACTCAGAATTTGTACTGTACCATCCCCTGAGAAGAATGGAAGTATCCCATCACCATTGAACAAGCATATCCTGAAGGCTAGCCTTGCACTCTTAGGCTGTTGAAACTGCTGGGCCCTTTGAGGCAGACTGCACCCACTAGCTTGTATTAAGGCTGGTGGGCCTCTTTTCACAGGAAGAAACCCTGACCCAGTCTCCACCAAACACATTCCCATGTACCATTATTACTTGGAGAAGAGAAACATCTGGATGGACTTGGAGAGGCTGACTTATAGATGAAGCAGGTGCTGTCTGGGGGCTAGAATAGGGCCTGAAGGTGAAAGGTGAGGGCACTGTCCCAGTCTACATGACTTTGCCCCTGCGGGACCCAGGTTAACAAGCTTAATCTATGTTTCACCTGAGTTAGGCTGACAAGCCTGAAATCACACAGGAAAGGGGAGAAGTGGCAGCAGCCAACGTGCGAGGGCAGACCAGGGCAAACAACTCCCCGGCAAAATCACATAGCACAGATGACTACTGTGGCACTAAGTGCTTTGTGTGCATTCACATAGTTATCTTTACAACTCCATGAGACAGGTATTCCCATTATCAACCCCATCTCAGAAATGGAGAGCAGAGATGCCTAGAGTTCAGGTTTATCAGGGAGTTCTCCCCAGACTGGAGGGATCTGGAACTTGAGTAGTGAGTGGCTAGAGACTACAAGGAGGAAAGATTAAAGAGCCTTCCTGCTTGCCTTCCTCCTCTCCTTCCTTCTTCTTTCTTTTTCTTTTGGTAGGGGAGACTTGATCTCTAGGTAGACCTCAAGAGCAGCTAATGATTTTGGAATACTTGCTAAGTGGCAGGCACCATGCCAAATGCACTTTATGTTTTACCTTACTCACTTGACAGTAACTCAACGAAGTCCTTACTACTATGATCACCCCACACCTACTGTACAGACAAGGATGCCAAATTGAAGAGAGGGGAAGTCACTTACTTAAGGGCATGTGGCTGGCTAATAAGTGGTGGAGCCAAGGAGTGGACTTGGGTCTGACACTCTGAAGAGCCCTGCCTTCCAGCAGAAGTGGGGCTTAGAGGAAATGGGCCAACGTGGAATTCAGATGGGAAATGGTTGGCTGTGTGCGTGCACACGTGTGTGTATGAGAGGGGGGAGGAGAGAGGGAAACAGAGAACCAGATTCCACTAAAAGCAGTGGAAAGGATTGGGGTTGGATCAAGATGGCGGACGAGAAACACCGCCAGAAAGAGTGTCTCTGCAGAAAAGACAGATTCTAGCAGAAATTAGAAGAAAGAAGCAAGAAGACGAGCATGCAGCGGACGAGGGTCGGAAGGAGGGGTGCCAGAGACCACGGGAGACTCCAGGGGATGAGGTTGCGGAGGAGAACTGGAAGCTGAGACCACTGGAGCCAATGGAAGCAGTGGGAAGGGTAGGTGGATTTGCCGTTTCCCCCTCCCTGCATCTGGGATTGCTGGTGGGCTCCCCAGTGGGTGGAGACACCTGCGGACACCAGTCCAGAGATGGCAGCCGCCAGCGAGCGGTAAGCCTGTAGCAGACACAGCACCAGGCTCCCATCTCCCTTGGGGCACCTCCGTGTGCACAGACCCGAGCTGCGTGGCAGGCGCCATATTGCCTCCTTCTCCCCTCTGCCGACACCCACGGCTGCCCAGAAAGACAATATAGCCACTAGCCGGAGGCACCTACAGGAAACAGAACCTTCCTTTTTGGGACCCTACAGCTGACTAAGGGGAACTCAGACTGTGAGCTCCCTACCTGCCAGCCCTCCCAAGTGCTGCTGGCACAGTGATCCTGGGAAAACCGGGAAGATCCTGAGGGTGAGGGACATAGACCCAGCTTGGGCTCCCTGTGGGCGAATTGGGACTGGCACTCCTCTCCCTGGTGGGGATATAGTTTGAACTCTGGGGCCCAGAGGTCAGACCTGCAGAACAGACCCGGTACACCGAGGTCTTGCATTGCCCGGGGCACAGAGGGGATATACGTGAAAAGCCTACTGAGGTGTGTGTGTCTTCAGGGGCAGATCAGCCTCCTAGAGGGCAACCCTCCTCCCAAAAGGAGGCCGTACGCCCAGCCAAGGTGGCGTTCCTGCGCAGGGACCCTCCCTGCCGGCATCACAGTCTGGGGAGGCCTGATGGTGTGAGGTCTTGGCCTGCTGGCAAAGGCCCAGGAGTAGCTGCGGAGTAGGGGAGGGCAGAAAGAAGCCAGGCCCGCTCCAGACTGAGGTTCTCAGACAGCCCCACCCATACACGCAGACTTTTTGGCTGAGCGGGGCCATTCCAGCCCCTCCCTGACAGCTTTTCCTAGAAGCAGAGAACAGAACTTTGACCCTGCTAACAACATTGGTCCTGCCAGAGGGCAGGCTTACCCAACCCAACTCCGCCCAGACTCTCTCCTAGACCAGCCCTCACTGAGGGGGAGAAAAGGAAACACCTGGAAGTCTCAGGGCCCCACTGATCACCTGAGGCACTAGAGTGCCTCTCTACAGGAACAAGAGCTTATAACAGGACACAAAAACAACAGGGTAGCCTGTTCCTCCAAGCAAGTGCCATCTACTGACAGGGAGGACATTCTACACAGCCTTTTCGCGACACCTACTGACTCATTATACAGGGAGTGGTCGAATCTCACCCACAGACACCACCTACCGGCTCAGAAACTAAACAAGGCGTGTGAATATCCAAACAATGTAAATGAAAGAAACAACAACTGATTGACATAGGAAGAAATCAGCGAAGGAAGTCCCAAAATATGAAGAATCAAACGGAAAACACATCTGCAAAGAGGAGCACCAGCCACCTAGAAACGGACATCAACCAAAATCAGGCAACCAAAATGACACTCGGAATTTCGTATGTAGATAATAAGAAAACTCACTGACCTGCAAGAACAACTCAATAACCAACACAAAGAAACCACAAAAAGCCTCCAGGACCTAGAACAAAAGTTCACTAAAGAAATAGACACAATGAAGAAAAGTTTAACCGAACACCTGGAAATGAAGTATCAATTTAGGGAACTACAAAATACAGTGGAAAGTCTCAAGAACAGGGTAGATCAAACAGAAGAAAGAATCTCAGAGAGGGAAGATAACACCCTCCAACTAAATAAAACAGTCACAGAGATAGAGCAGAGAAACAATAGAAAAGAACAAAGCCTACAAGAGATGTGGGATTATGTGAAGAAACTTAATGTGAGGGTCATAGGGTTACCAGAAGGGGAAGAAGACAACACTCAAAGGTTGGACAAGCTATTTGAAGATATAAAAGAGGAAAATTTCCCAGGCCTTGCTCAAAATCTCGATATACAAGTTCAAGAAGCTCAGAGGACCCCTGGGAGATTCAATGCAAACAGGAAGACGTCACGATATGCAGTCATCAGACTGACGAAAATATCAACGAAAGAGGCTCTTCTAAGAGCTGTAAGACTAAAGAAGCAAGTAACATACAAGGGAAAGCCAATTGGAATAACAACAGACTTCTCTAATGAGACTTTATAAGCAAGGAGAGACTGGAGCCCCATTCTCACTCTTTTGAAACAAAACAATGCCCAGCCTAGAATCTTATTCCCTGCAAAACTAAGCTTCGTATATGAAGGAGAAATAAAAACATTCTCAGACAACCAAAGGCTCAGAGAATTCACCAAGACAAGACCAGCCCTACAAGAAGTACTCAAAACAGTGTTACGCACGGAACAACATAATAAAAACTCACGAATATAAAAACAACCAAAACCCAAAGATTAAAGGCCAGATAATACAATGGCTCAAGAGAGAAATCAAAGCAACAACATCCAACCCAACAGAATGAACAGTAATCTACCTTACCTATCAGTTCTCTCAAATGTGAATGGGTTAAACTCTCCACTCAGGAGACACAGGCTGGCTGAATGGATAAGAAAATACAGGCCAAGTATATGCTGTCTTCAGGAAACACATTTAATCTGCAAGGATGCAAATAGACTAAAAATAAAAGGGTGGAGATCAATATTCCAAGCAAATAGAAGCCAAAAGAAGGCTGGTGTGGCAGTTCTAATTTCAGACGATTTAGTTTTTAAACCAACAAAAGTAGTAAAAGACAAAGAGGGTCATTATATAATGGTGAAGGGCACAGTCCAACAACAAGAGACAACAATTTTAAATATATATGCACCCAACTTAGGGGTACCCAGATTCAGAAAGCAAACCTTACTCGAGCTAAGCAAATGGATTAATAGCAACTCTATAATCACCGGAGATTTCAACACCCCACTCATGGCACAGGACAGATCCTCCAAACAGAAAATTAATAAAGAAATAATGAACGTAAACCAAACTCTAGAACAATTGGGTCTGACTGACATTTACAGAACATTCTACCCAAAAGCCACTGAATATACGTTCTTCTCATCAAGTCACAGGACATTCTCTAAGATTCACCATATCCTGGGGCAAAAAGTAAATCTCAAGAAATTAAAAAAATAGAAATCATACAATGTACCTTCTCAGATCACAGTGGAATAAAAGTAGAAATCAACCCTAACAGAAACTCACATTTCTACACAAAAACGTGGAAATTAAACAACCTCCTACTAAATGATTACTTCATAAATGAAGAAATCAAGATGGAAATAAAAAAATTCTATGAAGAAAATGATAATGGAGAGACAAGTTATCAGATCCTCTGGGACACAGCTAAAGCAGTTCTGAGTGGAAAGTTTATCTCCATAAATGCCTATAACCAAAAGTCAAAAAGATCACAAATAGACAATCTAACGAAACGACTCAAAGAGCTGGAAAAAGAAGAACAGACCAACCCCAAACCCAGCAGAAGAAGTGAAATCAACAAGATCAAATCAGAACTAAACAAAATTGAAAACAGGGAAGCTATAAAGGAGATTAATAAAACAAAAAGTTGATTCTTTGAAAAAAATAAACAAAATTGACACGCCATTGGCAAAGCTAATGAAAAGTATAAAAGAGAAATCTCTAATAAGCTCCATCAGGAACAAAAAAGGAGATATCACAACTGATCCCATAGAGACACAAGATATAATTTATGAATACTATAAACATTTTTATGCACACAAACTGGAAAATGTGGAGGAAATGGACAATTTTCTAGAAACACACAGCCTCCCTAGGCTCAACCAGGAAGAAATAGATTTCCTGAACAGACCAATCTCAACAGCTGAAATAGAAACAGCAATTAAAAATCTCCCTAAAAAGAAAAGTCCTGGTCCAGATGGTTTCACACCCAAATTCTACCACACTTACAAAGAAGAACTAGTACCTATCTTGCAGAAACTATTCCACAACATCGAGAAGAACGGAAACCTCCTGACACCTTTTATGAAGCGAATATTACTCTGATACCAAAACCAGGAAAGGATGCAACAAAAAAAGAAAACTACAGACCAATATCCCTAATGAATATAGATGCAAAAATTTTCAACAAAATCTTAGCTAACCGAATCCAGACGCTTATCAAAAAAATAATCCATCATGACCAAGTGGGCTTCATCCCAGGGATGCAGGGATGGTTCAACATACTTAAATCTATAAATGCAATTCACCACATAAACAGAAGCAAAAACAAAGACCACATGATTCTTTCAATAGATGCAGAAAAACCTTTGCCAAAATTCAACACCCTTTCATGATACGAGCACTTAAGAAAATAGACATACCTAAAAATGATACAAGCCATATATGACAGACCCATAGCCAACATCATACTGAATGGGGAAAAATTGAAAGCATTCCTACTTAGAACTGGAACCAGACAAGGCTGCCCACTATCTCCACTTCTATTCAACATAGTGCTGGAAGTCTTGGCTACAGCAATCAGACAGGAAAATTGAATTAAAGGTATCCATATAGGGGCAGAAGAGTTCAAACTTTCACTGTTTGCTGATGATATGATATTATATCTAGAAAACCCCAAAGATTCAACCAAGAAACTCCTGGAACTGATCAATGAATTTAGTAAAGTCTAAGGATACAAAATCAATACAAAGAAATCAGAGGCATTCATATACGCCAACAACAATCTAATGGAGAACCAAATCAAAGACTCAATTCCCTTCACAATAGCAACAAAGAAATTAAGGTACCTAGGAATATACTTAACCAAGGAGGTAAAGACCTCTACAGGGAGAACTATGAAACACTGTGGAAGGAAATAGCAGAGGATGTAAACAGATGGAAATCTATACCATGCTCATGGATCGGCAAACTCAACATCATCAAAATGTCTATACTACCCAAACCTATCTACAGATTCAATGCAATACCTATTAAAATCCCATCAGCATTCTTCACAGATATAGAAAAAATAATTTTACGCTTCGTATGGAACCAAAGAAGACCTCGAATATCAAAAGCAATTCTAGGCAACAAAAACAAAATGAGAGGCATTAATATGCCAGATATCGAACTATATTACAAACCTGTAGTTATTAAAACAATATTGTATTGGCACAAAAATAGAAATATTGACTGGTGGAATAGATCCGAGAATCCTGATATAAAACCATCCTCATATAGCCATCTAATCTTTGACAAAGCAGGCAAAAACATATGCTGGGGAAAAGAATCCCTTTTCAATATATGGTGCTGGGAAAACTGGATGGCCACCTGTAGCAGTCTAACGCAGGACCCACACCTTTTACCTCTCACAAAAATCAACTCACGCTGGATAACAGACTTAATCCTAAGGTATGAAACTATTAGAATTCTAGAGAAAAAAGTTGGAAACACTCTTCTAGACATCAGCCTAGGCAAAGAATTTATGAAGAAGTCCCCAAAGGCAATCAAAGCAGCAACAAAAATAAATAAATGGGACATGATGAAACTAAAAAGCTTCTGTACAGCCAAAGAAATAGTCATGAAAGTAAACAGACAACCTATAGAATGGGAGAAAATGTTTGCATCCTACACATCCGATAAGGGGCTGATAACTAGAATATACTTAGAACTCACGAATATCAGCAAGAGAAAAACAAATAATCCTATTAAAAAGTGGGTAAAGGACTTGCACAGAAACTTTTCTAAAGAAGATAGAAGAATGGCCAACAAACATATGAAAAAATGTTCAACATCTCTAATCATCAAGGAAATGCAAATCAAAACTACAATGAGATATCACTTAACTCCAGTGAGAATGGCCTTTATCAGAAAGTCTCCAAACAATAAATGCTGGCATGGATGTGGAGAGACAGGAACACTCCTACACTGCTGGTGGGACTGTAAACTAGTTCAACCTCTGTGGAAAGCAATATGGAGATACCTTAAAGCGATACAAGTGAATCTACCATTTGACCCAGCAATCCCATTGCTGGGCATCTACCCTAGAGATCCAATGACACTCTACAAAAATGACACCTGCACTCGAATGTTTATAGCAGCACAATTCATAATTGCAAGGCTGTGGAAACAGCCCAAATGCCCATCAATCCAAGAATGGATTAATAAAATGTGGTATATGTATACTGTTCAGTACTATTCAGCTCCAAGAAACAACGGTGATATAGCACATGTTATATTTTCCTGGTTAGAGCTGGACCCCATACTATTAAGTGAAGTTTCCCATAATGGAAAAAAAAAGCACCACATATACTCACCAGCAAACTGGTATTAACTGAGCAGCACCTATGTGGACACATAGGTACTACAGTAATAGGATACTGGGCACATGGGAGGGGGGAGGGGGGCGGGTATATACATACATAATGAGTGAGATGTGCACCATCTGGGGGATGGTCATGCTGGAGACTCAGACTTGTGGGGGGAGGGGAGAAAGGGCATTTATTCAAACCTTAAAATCTGTACCCCCATAATATGCTAAAATAAAAAAAAAACAGTGGAAAGAACAAGAGCAACCAATTACAGAGCTTCTCTTCAAGCCTTTTACTACATCAATTCCTTTCATCTTCATCATAACCATGCAAGTTTAGAAATCTGGGTGCTGAGATGAAAAGGCCTTTGGCCCAGGGCTTTCTGGGGAGCACACTGTCTGGAAGGCACAGCCAGAAGACAGCTCTGCTGGACCCATGCAGCCCCTCTCCTTTCCCAGCATGATAAATAAGTGACCCTATTAGAATTGCAGTGGCAACGTCAGGGACCAAGGTGACTGCCCACTCCATTGCCAGGGTACCACCTAGAGTAGTTTATATGGGGCAAATAGAAAACAGTTGCTGTGGGAACATTTAAGATCTACTGTCTTGGCAAATTTCAAACATACAGTACAGTATTACTAACTCTAGTCACCATGCTGTACATTATTTTCCCAGCACCACTCATCCTACAGCTGAAAGCTTATGCCCTTTGACCAGCATCTCCCATTTCCCCTTGGCACCCTTGGCAACCACCCTCCTACTCTCTGTTTCTGAGTTCAAAAAAAGTGAGTTCTATGAGTTCGGACAAAAAAAAGTAACTAGGTGAGATGACAGATATGTGACCAATTTGATTGTGGTAATTGTTTCACAATATATATGCATATGAAACTGTCAACATTGTACCCATACAATTTTATTTGTCAATCATACCTCAATAAAGCTTGAAAGAAGAAAGAAAAAGAAAGAAGAATAGTTGCTGGTTGATTAAAGCCTTTTTCCTGTACCAAGGTAGAGATCTCTGCTTTGGGGACTGAAGCTTATACAATCTGGGGGCCTCTTTATGAGAGAATATAATGGCAACAGGGTTTAGATCATGTAGAAATTTCCCTGCTTGAGAAATCCAACTGCTGTGTAGGTGGGAAAAGACTCCAGAGATGCCTTATTAGTCCAGTGCATTCTAGAGGGGTGTGCTGTCTATGGCCTCTTCCTGTTAGGACACACCAAAAGACAGATGCTCCCAGCACTGGCCACAGTGGCTTTAAAAACAATTTCTGTCCAGAAAATACCTTCCCATTTGGTCAGAGGAGTCACATGCTTGCCACATAAGCCCATTTTAGCCACTGAGTGCCAACTTTTGGCCTGCAGAGGTACTAACCCAGTTAGTAGACTTAGAGCTGGGCTGGCGAGCTCTGATGCCCTAGAAGCTGAGGCTAAGAGAGGACATAGAATAAGGAGCATCAGGTCAGTCCAGAGACCCTCCCCATGGCCTCGGTCTTCTCTTTTTTAATTAAGGTAAAATTGACATAGCATGAAATTAAAGTTTTTAAATGTACAATTCAGTGGTATGTAGGACACTCACAATGTTGTGCAACCATCACTTCTATCTAGTTTCAGAACTTTTTTATTGCCCCAAATGGAAAGCCCTTAGTCATTAAGCAGTCACTCCCCACTCCTTCCTCCCTCGGCCCTTGGCAACCACCTTATGTCTCTGTGGATTTGCCTGTTCTGGATATTTCATGTAAATAGGATTGTATAATATGTGACCTTTTGCATGTGGCTTCTTTCCCCAGAGTAATATTTTCTAGGTTCATCCATTGTTGTGTTCCATTGTCAAATAGTATTCCATTGTATGGATGTGTCACATTGTGTCTATCCATTCATCCTTCGATGGACATTAGGGTTGTTTCTATCTTTTGGCTGCTGTGAATAATGCTGGTATCAACATTTGTGTATACTTTTTTTTTGTTGAACACTGTTTTTGATTCTTTTGTGTATATGCCAAGGAGTGGAATTGCTGGGTCATAGGGTCATTCTATGTTTAATTTTCCGAGGAACCACCATACTGTTTCCCACAACCGAGGTCCCCTTGGAAACTTCCATCATTGGAGCTATAATGGAACGGCATCAGGGAGAGCTGAGACTCCAAGCTGACATCCAGGTCAACAAAGAGAAACTTCTATGGCTTCTTTAGAGAAGCACCTTTCTGCTCCTGCTGCCTGTCTGCAGCACACTGTACCACAGGCTCTGCCAGGACCAGGGGCAGATGTAGGCAATGCTTTTCCCATCTTCAGACCAAATGAAGACATCCAGAGGCTGCCTCCATGCTATTAGTGAGCGCTAACACCTAGCAGAGGCTGAGGGCCAAGGGAAAAAGAATGAATACACGTGAAGAACAGAGGTTTGTTTTCCTTACCTTCTCAAGGCCAAGTGTCCTTTCTGATCTAAAATTACTACATGGAGAAGGACTTGGCAAAGCCTTAGTATCCTATTGGCAGGTTATTGCCATTCGAATTGGAGAGGACATTATATCCCCTTCCTGGCTGGGAATGAGCCATCTAGCATGGACTGCATTGACCTTGGGCAAGAAACTTTTCTGAAGGCCTTGTCTTCCACAAGCCTGTTCTGCTGCACCCATCCCTCCACTTCCTAGCACCTCCAGCCCAGTAGTTCTACATCTGGAACTGCAAAAAGGTGAGTTCATCATATATTTCCCTATCTACTCAACCACGAGGGAGACCCCCCCCCCCCAAAGAGCCCTCTCTGGGAACAACATGGCCAGAAGCAGCAAGAGATGTGCTTGCACATAGACTGGGCAGAGTCTGCTAGTGCAGGGGGTATGTGTCTGAGACGCTGGCTCTGCATTTTTATGCACATGCAAATACAGGAAATGGCCCCTAGTAGCAAAGCCTTTTCAGGGATATGGGGGGATTTATGATGTTCATGAAAATGACATAAGCACTCTAACAGTAGGCTGAAGTGAACTATACAGACTCTCAGGATGTTGAACTTTTCTAGTTCTCAGGCCTAAGTCTTGATGTTACCAACTACAGGCCTTTGTAAGATTCCAGCCCCTGTCAGTGGACAACGTACTTTCTCATCCACTTCCCTTTGATTCTAACAACAACCCCAGGAGGTAGGTGGGGCTTTGCTTAGGATTCCTGTTTTACACATGGGTAAACTGAGGCACAGAAGGGCCAGGTGACTTACTAAAGTCACACAGTTAGTCAGTGGCAGAGCAGAGCCTGGAACTCAGGGCTCCAGAGTGCAGACCAGGTAGCAGAGGCTCAAGAACCTCAGGCATGTACCCTGGTAGATGCGTGGATACCTCAGCCATCAGCCACCCTTACCCAAATCAAGCCAGAGGTTATTCTAGGGCACAAGAGAAGGTCATTTCAGCTCTGCATACTTACTTAGACTGCTATTAAGTCTCAGTGGTGGCAGTTTCAATTTGCCTGTAGGGATTGTTGTACTTGCCCCAAGGCTTTCCAAACCACATATGTCAGGGTACTGGCAGATAGCAGAGACCTCAAAGAAGAAAGCTTCTATTACAACTTTTACTATGGACATTAGCATAGCTTAACTGCTGGTTCTACCAGGCCCAACCTTTTGGTTGTAAATCCCTTAACATGCCCTCAAGTGTCAGGGTACACTGCTGTGTATCTGGACTGCCAGACACTCCTTGCACATTAAGGACTTAGCAGGTGAATGGATGATCTGACCATACAAAGAAAGTTCTGGACACCAAATTCCAATAGCAGAACTTAGCAGGGTGGGGTGGTGAGAGGGCTGGAGACAGGCCTTGAATTCTCACAGTCTAAACCTTGTCTCTAATTTTTTTTTTTTTTTTTTTTTTGAGACAGAGTCTCACTTTGTTGCCCGGGCTAGAGTGAGTGCCGTGGCGTCAGCCTAGCTCACAGCAACCTCAAACTCCTGGGCTCCAGTGATCCTTCTGCCTCAGCCTCCCGGGTAGCTGGGACTACAGGCATGCGCCACCATGCCCGGCTAATTTTTTTTTATATATATATCAGTTGGCCAATTAATTTCTTTCTATTTATAGTAGAGACGGGGTCTCGCTCAGGCTGGTTTTGAACTCCTGACCTTGACCTTGTCTCTAATTGGTGGTCACGTTGGGCAAGTCATTTTTCCTTCTGATCCTATTTTCTTACCTATAAAATAGGGAGAGTGAAGCCTATCACATAAATTTGTTACAAGGATTATATGAGCTTAGAAATGTAAAGTTAGCACAGTGCCTGGCATGGTGTGGCTACCAAACAAATATTATCTCTCTTCGCACTCTTCAAAATGCAAACACATTCTTGGTGGCCCTAAAATAGCCTTTAACATGGTTTACTCAGCAGCATTTGCCATTCAAGGCAGATCGGCCTTTAGTCATTGGCTGTGCTCCTGAACAGCTGTGTGCAAGGCTAAATTTTATAAACCAAATCATAATAAAATGCAGCAGGAATCTGTCATTGAAAAGAAATCCTCAGTATATCCTTTTATGAAGTGAAAGATCTCTCATCCAAACCTGTCTTTTTTTAGAAGTGTGCATTTGGGAGTATTGCCCTTTCTTATAATGAATTCTAATTCAATTTTGGCCACAAACGCATGCTGATGTTTCACAGCTCCAAAGCACACAGCAACAGGAGCAGGCTATATACTGAAAATGATAATTTAAAAACCTATATTTATTTCACTCTATATGAACAATGTCTGTGACTGCATCATGGAAAGTTTCTTATACCCACATGCATGTGCACGAGAGAGAGAGAGAAAGTGGTGGTGGAGTGGTGGTGGTAGAGGTGATGATGATAGTAACAATGGTAATGGTAGAGACGGTGATGGTGGTGATGATGGAGGTAATAGTGGTGGTGGTGGTGGTAGTGGTGACAATGACAGTAGTGGTGATGATGGTAGTGGCGATGGGCATGGTGGTGATGCTGGAGAGCATGGGGGTGTTCCCATAGCATATTTCCTTCTTGTTATACCACTCTGTATGGAGCTCCACTGACAGTCAGAGGAAGAAGGCTTACTCTGAATGTGTTATTAACAGAAATCTCAAAACAGTCTGTCCCCATGTAGCCATTCATAATTATCTTTTTCTTACCTGGAAAATTAAAGCTAAATTACTGGGGAAAACACAGGAGATTTTTGTTTGTTAACGTGCTGCCAATAAGGTAATTTTATGTCAGATTTAACTACAGGCAAGGGCAAGGCATTTCTATGTTCCTTAGATGTCATGTGGATTAAAAAAACAAAAGAATGAACAGTAGTGAGCTACTGTACACTTAGCTCTTTGAAGCCATACATTCAGAAAGCAGATGTTGAGTGTTGATGTTTGGGGACTGGCTTCCTGGAGGTATTCTATATAGGCCAAGTTCATTGTTCTAAACCGTAAAGGCTTGACTTGAAGGAGGAAAAGAGGCACAAAAGTGTTTAGCTTTTCTGACAGCATCACACAGGCAGCCCTAACACTAGACAACTTTAGCACCTGAAGCTGGTTCTAGAAAAAGAGACAGGTAGATAGAGTGGCACTAGGCTCCCCCAACTACAGAGATGAAGGATTCTAAGAGCACAGGGGGGGTTGCACAGGGGGCCCAGAACAGATACCCCCACCAGAATGAGCACACACCAGGAAGAGAAGTGGTGAACCAGAGAGAAAGAGCTGGAATTCTAGTGGGGCAAACAACAAGCGAATAAAAAGAATAAGATCAGAATGTGAGCAGTATTAGTTAAAAGATTAAAAAAAAATAGGTGATATGATAGAGTGGCTGGTGGCTCTCCTGAGGAGGAGACATTTAAGTGAAGGTCTGAATGCAGGAAGGAGCAGGCCAGGAAAAGGACTGGGTGCTGCAAACTCCACACAGGAAGGCAGCAAGTAGGAAGGCCCTGGGGGAAAGCTCTGGGCCTATTTCAGATCCGGGCAGGCAGTGAAGCATACCTGGTGCACAGTGAGCCTGGGAAGTAGCCATGAGCTGGCCGAGGGCCTTGCAGGTTATGGGAAGGGGCTTGATTGTATGCTGTTCATAGTGGGAAGCCACGAGTAGGGGGTTAAACAAAGGAAGGATCAGCTCCGTCTGTTTGGAAAAGCTCTTTCTAGCAGAAGAAATGAATGTTATAGGAGGAAAAGGGACAGATGTAGAGGCAAGAACTCTCAAGAAATAGTAAATATCAGGCTTTGTAGGCTGTACAGTCTCTGTTGAAACTCTGTGTAGTAGACATGCTAACGACAGGGCATAGCTCTATGTTAATAAAACTTTATTTACAAAAACAGCCTATGGGCTGGATTTAGCTCACAGGCTGTACTTTCCCAACCCCTGACCTAGAGTGTGAGATGAGTATCTTCTTGGAGGGAAATGAGTTTTTTTCTAAATTGCCCTCCTCACACGACAGGGGCCAGATAGGCCCCTTCTCACAGGGGAGTGGACAGGTAGCCTTCTTGGAGCAGAAAAGCTTAAAGATCTACACCATGGTGCAAGTTACGTGACCCTTTCTGAACTGTGTGAGCTATGCAGCAGTCCCAAATGCTATGCTCTCCCTGCACTAATGAGGCTTCTTACTACACAGTGTCAGCAGGTGCCAGGCAGCGGAGGGAAAGAGCATCTCTTGCAGCCTTGCCTTACAGCCTCGTAGGCTGTTGAACAATTTTCACTGTCTAGGGAATTAAAACACACCCTCCTCCCTTGGGCTTTTGGCGTCTCTATGATAATTCCCCTCACTTGCTACCCCTTACCCCCCAATCTCAGGTGCTCTGGCCACCCTTGAGGCTGCCACGTTTGGCCTAAGCATTGCCCGCCTCCACCACACAACACTCTGAAGGCCAGGGTGGTTTCTTGCTCATCTCCATACCCACAAAGTGCCTCACCTCGTGCCAGGATTCAGCTGGCATCTGCAGATTTGAATTTGCCATTGAAGAAGGTGGTACTCTATAAATGATCCTGTCCCCTTCCCATTTCCAGTGTGAGGCCTAGAGCCAATCACTTGTCAAAAACTGTGATGAATTCACTAATTGGTCCAATGACTTGGGGCATGCCCTTTCCCCCCTGTGTGTCCCTGACTTTCTTTTGTGTCCCACAAAGGAGGTAGCCTGGACAATTTCTAAGGGAACTTCTGGCCAAGATGAACAGTAGTCACTACTCATTGAGCACTTTCTGTGTGCCAGGTCCTGAGTCCCAGCTGCAAGGTCACAGGAGCAGCTCTTGGGGTCAAGGAATGAGTGAGTGCTGGATGGAGCTTGGGAGGGTGATGAAACTTGCATTACTGGAGGGAGGTGGACAAAGGTGGGTCTCTGCAAGGGGAGGTGAGGGCAAGGAGGCCAAGAGGGAGGGAGGCAGTGACAGCAGAGCCATGCCTGGGCCTTGGGTCTGTGTCCCCAGTGGTGAAAGCCACAGGCCTGTGGCTCATGCTTGCTTTTCTAACTTTGGAATTTGGGGGATGGGGATCTGGCAATAAGGGAGGAGAGGGTGAGGAGGAGAAGGGAAAGGCAGGAAGGAAGGGGAGGAAAAAGAGGAAGGGGGAGGGTTTGGGCAAATTATTCTATATCAACTGCAGAGATCAAAATCTGTAGCCCAAACCTGAGAAGCACATACTCCCCTCTCCCCCACAAGTCTGGAACGTGGCACGCCAGAGGCAGCTTATAACTCAAATATCTATGTGTAAAAGGCGAAACATTGAGTCCTCCAGCTGGAGACTTTCAGTGAAAGCAAGGGGCCTCAGCCTGCACAGGCCAGTGCAGAGTTCAGAGAGCCCCAGGGCCACACCCCCAGAGCATGGCCCCCAGGTTTGCACACTCGCTAGATGGGAGTGGAGCCTGAGCCTCAGCTCTGCCCTAGAGTCCAGCAGCATCCCCACTCCTCCCTGGGGCAGTTCCACCTCTAGATACCTGTTACCTTTGGACTAATGTCAAGGAAACTGAGGGAAGGGGCTAGGCAGGAATGCATACAAAGCCAGAGGGGTCCCTGAAAGTTCAGAAATAAGCATTGTCAAGCTCCCAGATGCCTGTGGAAGTCAGCTGCAAAGTGGAGCTCCTCTCCCATCCTCCCCTTCAAACAGACTGCGATTGGCAGATCACCGGTTTGCTGAGCAAGGCTACCCAGGCAAGACCCAGATGCCAAGTCCAGTGGTGTCCTACAAGCTGAGCAGTGCTCAGCCCTCGTGCAAGGGATCTGTGTGAAGGCAAGTCGGGTGTCTGGAACAGGAAAGGGCCCTTACTTCAGGAGAAGGAGGAGGGAACAAAGGGAGCGGACAGCTGCATGCTCCACAGGGAAGATCCTCAAAATAGAAAGGCACATACACGCTGCAGCCCTTGACCCAGAATGCTCATAGTGACACCATAAATCCAGCTCTCCTCGGTGCAGTGGGGCTTCTGATGAGACTGTGGGATCCCTGGGGGTCAGGACACACATTTCCCATCACCCTTCTGATGGCAAAAAACTCAGAGCCAATTCTGACCTCCAATCATTAAAAAAGTGCTTACAGTAGTCACGCCTTGTGTGGTTTGGAACATGTGCACATCCATGCCTTGTTCATTATCATCCCAGAAACCCTGATGTAGACAGAGAGCAGAGTTATTAACCCTACTTCACTGATGCGAAAAATGAGGCCCAGAGACTCGTGCCAGATCTCAGGAAGTGGCAGAGACAGCTGTTTCCCTAATGAGCTGGCCCCTGGGACCACCTGGGACTTAGAAGCAGGACCCCTGCACAGGGGCTCCTGTCTCTTGGGGCCAGCTTTTGCACCTGTGACATGCCCACAGACTGCATAAGGCAGGGGATGCTGGCAAAGACTCAAACCCCTGAACCTGGGCTTCCTCTCGAGACTTCTAAGAGTGCTGTTCGCACAATTCACTCCAGTTCCAGCTGGCTGTCCCCACCTCCCCATGGGGATGTTAAGTAGCCTGTCTTTCTGCCAGGCTGGGCAGCGGGTGATGTCGGTCAGAAGGCTCCAGGGAGCCACCAGGATGAAGTAAAGATGCTTCCACTCCACTTGTATATGGGCTATCTCTGTCACTGGAACAAAAGCTCCAGGGCACTTGGGACTCTTTTGTACACTGCTCTAGGCTGAGCACCAGAAGGCCCCACACATATCTGCGCTCCTAATCTGGAAATGGGAAGCAGCAAAGGAGGAGGAGCTTTGGAGGCTGGCACTTGAGTTTGAGAGCCGACTTTACAGCCTCTTGCCTGTGTGATACTGGGAAAATCTCCATCATCTCTGAGCCTCAGCCTCCACTTTGGGGAAGTGAAAATATCAATCTCTATATCACAGGAGCGAATGAGATAATGCACGCAAAGTACCCTGCACAAGAAAGCCACTCAACCACTCTCCTCCTGGTTCCACCAAGAACTACAGAGTAGGATGGATTTGTTTCCAGTGGAGGAAGCCTGGCCATAATTTGCTCCTAGACTGTGTCTAGCATAGGGCTGGGCACACAGAAGGGACTCTAGAAGTGTGGCAGAAGGCCACAGGTCCTTAGAGACCACACCCAACGCCCTCTGACCTCAAGGGGAAAGAGACTTGCTCAAGGTCTCACAAGGTGCTAGCTCTAGCTCTGGAATCAAGTCTGAGGTCTTCTTGTTGAGTCCAGCATTCTCTTTGCTAGGAAAAGCATGTGCCTCCAAAGCTGATGGGCACAAATCTTAAACCTGATCATACACCAGGGGAAGAGGTGACTAGAGCTCCTCTTACTGGCTATTTCTAAGGTCACCAGTCTAATGGAGAGGGATGGATAGAATGGGGCCGGTATTTTTATAGTCATCCAAATCCTCTACATGCCCCATTATGCTGGGGCTCCTTCCTCAGCCCCACTTGCATTTAGAAATGAGAAGGAGACGTGCTGAGGGGTTGGTTTTGGTCACACTGTGTGTAGAAAGCACACTGCATTTGGGGACAACCAAATGACAGCACTTGGTGTAGCTCCCCACCTCTGGGTGGCCATCCTTCTGAAAGTCACTATATTTCTTAGACTTTTTTATCTTTATCTATAAATGAAAATGATAATAATACCTCCCCACCCAGCCACAGAGTGGCTGGGAAACCCAGAAGTAATACTAGGCATGGCAAGTCATTGTAACCAATAGAGTGAGTCATTTATTAACATTAAATGGCTGAACACAGAAGATATGCAAAGAGTACAGTGCTCACTTCCTTCTCCAATGGTACATTTCATGACTGTAACATCCCCATTTTGTCTAGGAGCTGCCTTATGAATGGAACGGGTGGCTGCTCAGAGCTGGGGGAATCTTTGCCACTTGCAGTGAGGTGTAGACTGAGACAGATAGACATGTGACATGCACACTGAATCTCAACTCCACGCAGGCTCCATAGCATTCCCAACTCGGAGTGCTAATACCTTTGAGATCTTCGCACCAGCAACCAATTGACCTACTGATTTGGGAGAAGAGTCAAGATCTTAACTTCTGCCTCCTGTTCAAACTCCATACAGAGACTGGATATCTTATTAACTTTGGATAGATGTCCAAATGTTAAAGAGTTAAAACTCTTCTCCAGATCACAAGAGTCATTAAGTAATCATGCTACTGAATGAATGAACAAATGCTGAAAAGGTACTTGGATTGCTGATATTTCTTATGATGAATTCATGACATGAATTCAGCATCTTGTGGTTTCCAATGTGCTTTGGGATCTAAGAGGAAGAAAAGTATGGTGCTGATGACACTGGGCTCTGAGATCTGCCCCTTCTTAGGTCTGTGACTTTGGTCAAGCTGCTTAACCTCTTTGAGCCTCAGTTTCCTACGGATAATAATAACCTCTTCTTCTCAGGGTTATCATGAGGGTTAGGAGATAATGTCCCCCAAATACTTAGCAAAGTGCCTAGCACCTAGTCAGTGCCCAATTAAGGGTGGGTTATTCTTACTCTTGGTTCATTTGAACTTTTTTCTCAGGGATAGCAAAAGATGGGGAAAACCCTATGGCTAGATAGCAGTAGATGCAAGACTAGAACCCAGGCATCCTGAGCCTTAGTCTTAGGCTAAGAACAACTATCACACCAGATGCACATTTTCCTGTAAGTGGGAACTCAATTATTTATATGTAAATCTAAAGGCTGTTTAAAAAGAATGCTCCTCTGGGACTGATATAATTTTATTTCAAGACTGTTGAGACATTTTTTTTTTCTTTGTTAGCGTGTTTTTCAGTAAAGGACAAGAGAACCAGTTAAGCTGAATGCCTGAAGCAGCTCTCCTGTTAGGAATACTTTCAGGATGAGGAGAGTGGTGGAAAAAATATGCTCCCAGATGTGCCCATTTTACTGGGATTAGTGTTCAAGATGTCATCCCAGGATGTTATGAAGTGTCAAAGGGAGAGCAAACAATGAAAACATCTGAGATTCAACTAAGACCACACCCTGGAAATGTAAGCCCAGCTCTTGCAAAGGACTTCCGTCTGCCACTCACGTTCTAGGCCAGACCCTTCAATAGCTTGTGTGAACTGCAGGTTTCTTGGTGGACTCCCAGGCCACTGTACTTTTAATCTGTCAGCCTCTTTCCCTCAGTCCACAACCATCCAAATGCCGAGATCCTTAGTGTGTACAACAGGGTCCGATGTTAGCACCAGGTACCTTCTGGAGGCTACAGGGATTGATTGACCATGAAAATTCAGCTGTTCTCAGACCAAGAGCTGCCCTGGCTGCTCCCCAGTGGTAGCAGCAGCAACTGGCAGGCCCAGCCAAAGGAGTGGCATCTCTCAGTGTCACCCCCTTTGGAGACCATATGTATTTTCCATGAAGACAAATGTGGTTTCGACTGTGAAGAAGAATCATCTGAGGGAGTTGCTTACGGAGCCTGAGGCATATTTTTTGGATCCGGTCTTCTAGGACAGCTTGGAGTTTCAGAAATGAGCCAGTCAGAGCCAAAGGAAGAGAATGAGGTGTGCCACAGAGGAGGCAGAAAGGGTGATTTTGATCTAGTCCAAGGTGTGACTCTAATGCAATAAATGTGAGTTTTAGCAAAGGCTTAGAAAGGGCTATCGAGCCACCTGCAAATAGAAGTCAAGCCCTGAATGGTGTAAGCAGTGACAACTTCTGCAGAGTAAGAGCACAAATGGCCACGCCAAGGACCAATTTTAAGAACAATCTTCTCTGGAATACAGCATTGAGCTCTGTAGTGATCAAAATCAAAGCAATTACTTACTAGTCACACTTTTTAAAAGAGTATAGGTGGAGGGGGTGAGCATAAGGGGAAGAAGACCCCTGCAACTACAACCTGCCCACCCTTTTCTCCTAGGATTTGGCCCAAGTAAATGGAAACAAGTGGGAAACAAAGGAGAAATTTAAAGTCACGGTGAAACTGATCATGCACTCTGAGTGCATTACCAGGAAGTTTTCCATTACTGACTCAGTTGCTGACCATAAAAAAGAAGACAGAAATAAAAAGGGTAATTAGGATGGAGGTTAGAGATGTCCTTCTAGAAGATGCCTGACTAAACCCTGGCAATTTGGAGGACAGGCTGCTTGCCAAGGAGTACTTCCATCTCTGCCATCCCACCTGACTGCCATCTCTGTGACAGCTGGGATGTCAGTAAATCAAGTTTTGTAAACATTCATACAATCAACTCAATATCACATTCTCAATACATTGTTGGTGGTTGACAATGAGGAAAAAAAAGAAGCAACATTTCAATCACCTTCTCCCACACCTGTGCACATATCAGAATCTCAAAATAAATAGAAAGCTGACTTGCTGAAAGTGGATTGCCCTTGGAATTAGAGAAGACAGACCTTCTAGTTATGTGAAATAGCATTACCTCAGAGCCCAGCCATTCTGGTTCTATGAACAGGAAGGAAGCAGACCCATGGCTCTATAAGAGCAATTTCCTCTCTGCTCTATTAATTTCAGAGATTAAGCAAGTCATTCCTCTGTGGGCCTAATACCCTGAGATAACAGCCATTGTGTTCTGCAACTCCTGCTGAGCTAATCTTGGTAGATTGGCAGTGTTGCAGGTTTTTATTGTCAAATTTAACCAGCCAATGGCTCTCATGGCCCCTTCTATCATCATCCTGTCCCGTAAAACTATCAATGCAATCCCTAACGCTGAGTTCCAGACACTTGGATGATGTCTGGGTTCCCAGGGAAGAAAGTAGAAGTGTGTCAAATGAGTTTAAAAAAGGACACTAGGGCCAGATAGTTGAATGGGAAGCCCTTTCTTTGTTCTATTCACTGGCTTCTTGTTCTCAGTCATACTAGGAATCTCATAAAATATATCCAGGGCTTGCCGTTCTGACTGGTTTCTATTAAGAGAAAAAGTAGAATCTTCTTCCCTCCCATCTTTCCTCTTTTTTCTCCTCAAAGGGGTGCAGTGTAGAGATCACTGGACTGGGAGTCCAGGTGGAGCCTTGGACTGTATTTCCAACTCTTCCAGAAACCCACAAGTGGCAGAGGCAGCTCATCTCCCAGATCTTTTCTAGATCAAATTTGAGCTCCTTATATTTGGGGTGGGTTCCTTGCCACCAAACTTGCACAGAGAATTTCAATAACACATCTTATGTTCATGTTTAAGATTAGAAGCATTCAACACCCCCTCCCCCCATATCCCATTATCTGACCGATTCCTGGAGCTTTCTGGGCTCCTGACGATTTCCCACCATGGCGAAATGGGGAAGTATGCTCTTGATTACAAGCCGACTTTTCCAGTCATCCATTGTTTGACCTGCAATTTTATTCTTGACTCTCCAAGGCGCTTCCCAAACGACCTAGACACAGGGCTTAAGGAGACAAAAAGTACACTGTCTTTCAGATAAGAAGATGAGACTACTGACCCCATGAATCACAGACTTTCACTTTGAGGACAGGTTTGTGTGGAGTCAGCCACATTCTTTCCCTGTCTCTCTTCCCACCCCACCACCCTCATTGAGCACCCGCACCCCCAAGGATGAGGGCCACTTCTGTGAGGCAGTTGGCTGGGATGAAATGGCAGTCGTTGGCCAGGGGGCAGAACAAAGTTCTGGGCTTACAGGCAGGGAATGTGGGTCCCAGGTCTGGCTTTAATTTTGTGTGATATGTAGTGGGACCCAGGGAAAGGTTTTTCTGATTTTTGAGATGCAGTTTCCTTATATATATAAAAAAAACATGGTGGTTGAATCAGGTGATGACTTAGGGCCCCTTCAGCTCTACTAGAGTAAGCCTTATGGTCTATAGAACGATTCTGGCCTGGTTAAGACCTAAGCCAAGCGAACTGACCAACAGTTCAAAGCCTTACAGACATTGGAAGGAAGCAGTGGATGTTGAAAGAGGCTCATGAAACCCTGGTGCACTGGTTTAAAGGAAACTAACTGGGCAGGAGATGACCACATCAACTCCAATGTATGCTTTCTACAATGGATAAGCAGACATATGAAAACCCAGAGAAAGCCGTCATTTATTTTTGTTTTTCATGGGTAGACCTGAAATAAGAGCTCTGTTAACGCATTCATATATAAAGGCACCTCTACTTCCCATAAACCTCCTATGCAATATAGCACCAGGCTCTAAAATCTCAATGTCCAAACTTCTACCTCTGGAAAGATTGAGAAGTACTTTTTCTCATTCTCCTACTGAGTACAACCAAAACCTCTGGATATCACATATAGAACAAATATAACAAGATACCAAAAGGTGGAAATAAAAGGGTAGACTAGCTAGAGACCTTGGGACCTGAGCAATGATGTAGCATTGACTTTCCTGGATTTTCTTTTTGCCTTATATATGTCAGACTTGAAGCTGAAGAAGCCCATAACCCAGAATGCCAATGGGCACTGACAAAAAGGCCCCAACAAAAGCCTGCTCTGTCTAGCAAAAGAACCAGCAAAGGGGTAGCCTATCAGGATAGAAAACCTTTAGATAATAACTGTGTTCTAATCTAGCTAAACCCATTCCATACCATCAGCAAAGGGCAAGTGGGGGAGGCCTAGACTTCACCTTCACTTGGAAGTAATGAGGTGTTCTTCCCCATCCCTACTAGGGTGGTATCACTAGAGGCCTAGTGGGGAGATGAACTCTCAACCCTGCCCAGCAGTAATGTGACTAACTTCCCTAATGTCAATGAAGGCTAAATGGGAAACCTGGACTTCTATACTCATCTGACAGAAATAAGATGGTGTCCCCCTTCCATGGCAGAGCAGTGTCATAGGAAGTCAGTTAAAACAGAAGATTTAAATATGATCCATTCTTTTAACACAATATCCCAAATATCCAAGTTTTAATACAAAAGTGCTTGTCATACCAAGAACTGAGAAGATCTCAAGCTGATGAAAAATATTATCAAGAGATGCCAACAGCAAGATGACACAGATGTTAAAATTATCTGGTTAAAATGCTTCAACCAACAATTATGACCATGCTTGAAACAAGTGAAAAAACAGAGAAAGTTTCAGCAAAGAAATATAATTTTCAGCAAAGAAACAGAAAATATATAGAAGAACCAAATAGAAATTTATAACGCAAAATACAATAACTTACATAAACTCAATGGAGGGGATCAAGAAGATAATAGAAAGGACAGAGGAAAGAATTAATATAGAACAACAGAAATTACCCAATGCAAACAGAAAGAAAACAGACTAGAAAAAAATGAAAAGAGAATCAGGGACATATGGAATTATTAACAAAAGATGTAACTTTAATGTCATTGGAATTCCAGGAGAGGAAAGGGAGAATGAGACTTAAAAAAGTATCCAAAGAAATAGTTGCTGAAACTCCCCAAATCTGACAAAAGACATAAATCTGGAAATGTAAAAAGTTGAGTGAACCTCAAACAGTATAAGTCCAAAGAAATCCATTCCAAGACTCATGATAGCCAAAATTCTGAAATGTGAAGACAAAGCCTTGAATGCAGTGAGAGGGAAATGACACCTTACCTATAGAGGAAAAGAAATTTTGAATGACAGTGGACTTTTGATCAGAAACCATGGAAGCCAGAAGGAAATGGCACAATATTTTTCAAGTACTGTAAAAATAGATCTGTCAACCCAGAATTCTATACTCAGTGAGTATAGAATTATATATATTATAGCATACTACAGATAGATACAGAAGGGGGATCAAGACATTCTGAGATGAAGGGAAACTGAGAGAATTTGTCAACTAAGAGAATCTCTAAAAGAAATTCTCTAAGCAGAAAGGAATGATAAAAGAAAAAATCTTGGACATCAGGCAGAAAGAACAATGGAGAGAGAAAAATATGGATAAATATCATAGACGTTCTTCCTCTTCTTGAGTTTTCTAAATTATGTTTCATGGTTGAAGCACCAATTATAACATTATCTGATGTGGTTCTAAATGTATGTGGAAGAAATTCTTAACATCATTACATTATAAATGAGGAGGGAGGGAAAGGGATGAAAACAAGTAAGATTTCTACACCTCACTGAAACTGGGAAAATGTCAACACCAATACACCATTATAAGTTGTATGTGTGTATATACATATGTAATGCCTACAGCAACCACTAAAAATGTTTTACAAAAATATAGACTGAAAAACTTTATACATGAATCAAATAGAATACTAATAATTATGCAACGAACCCACAAGAAGTCAGAAAAAAGAAAAGAGAAAAACGAAAACCAGAGAATAAACAGAAAACAAAAATAAATGGGCAGAACTAAGCACTAATTTATATTGATAACTACATTAAATGAAAATGGTTTAAATATACCAAATAAAAGACAGAGATTAAAAAAATAGAAGTGGCTCTAGTAATAAAGTAAACTTCAGAGCAAAGAAAATTAGCAGGGATGGCTAGAGACATTACATAATGATAAAAGGGTCAATCAAATAAGAAGACATAGTAACCCTAAATATGTATGTTCTGAACAACAGAGCTTCAAAACGTAGTAAGCAAATGTTACTAGGACTGAAAGGAGAAGTAGAAAAATCCACATTTATAGTTGAAGACTTCAACAGCCTCTCTCAACAATTGACAGAACTAGACAGAAAATCAACAAGTTTTGAACCAAACAAAAGATTTCAATAGGACCTAACTGACATTATAGAATGTTCCACTGAAAAATAATAAAATTTACATTTTTTCAAGAATCAAAAGAATATATATCAAGATAGACATATTATGGACCATAAAATGCCAGAAAAATATAAAAGAATTAAAATAATACATAATACTTTCTTTGACTATAATGGAATCAAATAGGAAACAGTACAGAAAGACAACATGAAAATCTCCAAACACCTAGAAATTAAACAGCACACTTTAAATAAATTTGTGGGTCAAAGAAGGGGGTCTTAAGAGAAATAAAAACTACATTGAACTGAATGAAAATGAAAATATATCAAAATTTGTGGAACATCAGTAAAGCTGAGCTGAGAGGAAAATTTATAGAACTAAATGCTTACATTAGAAATGAGGTAAAGTCTAAAATCAATAATCTAAATTCCCACTTAAAGAACCCAGAAAAAGAAGAGCAAAATAAACACAAAGCAAGCAGAAGGATGAAAATAATCAAAAATCAAAATCAATAATATTAAACAGAAAAACAATAAAGAAGCTCAATGGGAAAAAAGTTAGTTCTTTGACAAAATTAATAAAATTAACAAGTCTCTAGCAAGATTGACAAGGAAATAAAGAGAAGATATAAATTACTAATATCTCCATTGAAAAAGGGGATTATTACTACAGACCCTGCAGACATGAAAAGGATTAGGGAATATTGTGAATTCTGCATATATAAATTTGGAAACTTAGATGAAATTGACCAATCATTCTAAAAGTACAAACTACCAAAATGTATCCAATATGAAATAATCTGAATAGACTTATAATTATGAAACAAATCAAATTCATAATTTAAAAAATCTCCTAAAATAAAAACTGTAGCCTCTGATGGTCTAATTAGAGAATTATGCCAATTGTTTAAAGATATAGCACCAATTCTACATAAACACTTCCAGCAAGGAAAACAGGAGGGAACCTTTCCCAACTCATTGTTTTACCTTGACAGCAAAAACAAGTACTATACAAAAATAGAAAACAATAGACCAGTATCTTTTACGAATACAGACACAAAAATCCTTAAGAAAATTGTAGCACTTTATGAAAAGAATTATATACCCTGATCAAGTTGGGTTTATTCTAGGGATGCAAGGCTGGCTCAATATTCAAAAGTCAATCCATGTGATCCACCATATTAAAAAGAAAAGAATAAAAATTATATGATTACCTCAAAACAATATTGAAAAAAGAAAGAAAAGTTAGAGGACTCACTTCCTGATTTCAAAATTTACTATGAAGCTACAGTAATCAAAATAGTGTCGTACTGATATGAGAATAGACAAATATATCAATGGAATAGACTTGAGAAATCAGATATAAACCCATAAATCTATGGCCAATTTATTTCCAACAAGGTTGTCAAGAACACTCAATGGGGGAAAGAATAGTCTCTTCAAAAAATAGTCCTGTGATAACTGAATATCCACATGCAAGTAAATGAAGTGGGTCCCTACCTCACATCATATACAAAACTCAGCTCAAAATGGGTCAGCAACTTAAGCATTGGCATTAAAATTATAAAACTCTTGGAAGAAAACATAAAAGTAAATCTTCATGACCTTGGATTTGGCAATGGATCCTTAGCTATGACACCAAAAACATGAGCAGCAAAAAAAAAAAAAAGAAAAAAAAGTAGATAAATTAGACTTCATTCAATTAAAAGCTTTTGCCCATCAAAGGACATTATCAAGAAAGTGAAAAGATAACCTACAGAATGGGAGAAAATATTTCAGAATCCTGTGGATAAAAGCCTAGTATCCAGAATATACAAGCAAGTCTTACAAGGCAATGATAAAAA
This sequence comes from Microcebus murinus, assembly GCF_040939455.1. Taxonomy (NCBI): domain Eukaryota; kingdom Metazoa; phylum Chordata; class Mammalia; order Primates; family Cheirogaleidae; genus Microcebus; species Microcebus murinus. The sequence continues at coordinate 126,225,909 of NC_134136.1, read as the reverse complement.
GACAAACAATGCAATAAAAAAAAATGGGCAAAGGACTTCAATAGACACATCCCCAAAGAAGATATATAAATGGTCAATAAACACACATAAGGATGTTCAACATTATTAGTCATTAGAAAAATGCCAATCAGAATCATGACACACCACTTCCCACTCACTAGGATGTCTATAATAAAAAAAACATGAAAATAACAAGTGTTGGCAAGGAGGTAGAAAAATTGGAACCTTCATACATTGCTTATGGGAATGTAAAATGTTATAGTCACTGTGGAAAACAGTTTGATGATTTCTCAAATAGTTAAACATAGAATTACTATTGGACCTCACAATTCCACTCCTAGGTATATACTCAAAAGAACTGAAAATAGGTACTCAAACAAATACTTTTACACTCTTTATTTCCTTGTCATTTCAATGTTCATAGCAGTACTATTCACAATAATCAGAGGTGGAAACAACCCAAATGTCCATCAATGGATAAATGAATAAACAAAATTCCATACAGTGGAATATTATTCACCATTCAAAGGAATGAAGTGCTGATAACACATTCAAACATTATGAACCTTGAAAACATTATGCTAAGTGAAGGAAGCCAGTCACAAAAGGTCACATACTGTATGAGTCCATTAATATAAAATGTCTGGGATAGATAAATACATAGAGACAGAAAGTAAATGGGTGGTTGCCAGGACATGACAGGAGGGAGAGAATGAGGACTAGTTGCTTAATGAGTATGAATTTTTATTTGGGGGTGATGGCAAACGTTTAGAAACTAGACAAAGGTGATGGTTGCATAATATTATGAATGTACTAAATGCTACTGAATTGTTATATGTATTTCATCTTTATAAAAAAAGATAATGACAACACCAAATGGTGGTGAGGATGTAGAGAAACTGGATCACTCTTACATTGCTGGTGGGGATGTAAATGATACAGCCAGTCTGGAAATCAGTTTGGCAGTTTCTTATAAAACTAAAGATACAACTCCCATATGACCCAGAAGTTGCACTTCTGGCACAGTTTGGCAGTTCCTTAAAAAACTAAACATGCAACTACTATATGACCCAGCAATTACACTTGTGGGCATTTATCCCAGAGGAATGAAGACTTGTATTTATACAAAAACCTGCACATAACTGTTTATAGTAGGCTTTATTCATAATAGCCCAAAACTGAAAACAATCTAGAAATGCTTCAGTGGGTTAAGGGCTAAACAAACTGTGGTACCTGTATACCATGGAATTACTACTCAGCAATACAAAGAAAGTTACTGTTGATATACACAATGACCTAATTAATCTGCAGAGAGTTATGCTGAGTGAAAAAGACAAGCCCCAAAGTTTAAATACTATATGATTCCATTCATATAATAGTCTTGAAATGACAAAGCTATAGAAATGAAAAACTGATAAGTGGGTACCAGGGATTCAGGAGGGATTGGGTATGGGAGGGAAGTAGATGTGTCCATAAATGGGCAACTTGAGGGATACATGTGGTGATGGAAATGTTCTGCATCTGGACTGTATCAATGTCAACATCCCAGTTGTGATACTGTACTATCATTTTGCATGATGTTATCATTAGGGGAATCTAGCTGAAGGCTGTGTGGCCTCTATCTGTATTACTTCTTACAAATGCATATGAATCTACAATCATCTCAAAAAATAATTTATTTTTATTTATTTCATAGAAATTATTTTTTTAATTTCAGCATATTATGGTGATACAAATGTATAGGTTACATATATTGCCCTTGCCCCACCCGAGTCAGAGCTTCAAGCATGTCCATTCCCCAGACAGTGTGCACCACACCCTTTAGGTGTGTATATACCCATCCCCTCCTCCTTACCCCACTTGCCTGACACCTTATGAATGTTACTACTATATGTGCACTTAAATGTTGGTAAGTTAAGTCAGTTAATACCAATTTGATGGTAAGTACATATGGTGTTTGTTTTTCCATTCTTGTGATACTTCACTTGGTAGAATGGGCCCAGCTCTATCCAGGATAATGCAAGTGGTGCTGGATCACCATCATTTTTTGTGGCTGAGTAGAACTCCGTGGTCATAATTTAAATCACATGATCATATCATTTAATGCAGAAAAAGCACCTGACAAAATTCAACACCATTCATGGTAAAAACTCTCAGAAAACCAGGAATAGAGGGGAATGTCCTCAACTTCATAAAGAATATCTATAATAAACCTCCAGCTAACCTCACACTTAACAGTGAAAGACTGACTGTTTTCCTTCTAAGACTGGCAGCAAAGCAAGGATGTCTGCTCTTGCCACTACTATTCAACATAATACTGGAAGCTCTAGTCTATTAAAGCAAGGAAATTAAATAAAACACACACATATGGGGAAAAAGAAGTAAAATTATCTTTATTTGCAGTTGACATGATTGTCCATGTGGAAAATCTCAAGGACTCAACAAAGAAACTCCTAGAAATAATAAGTGAGTTCAGCAAGGTCTCAGGACAAACGGCATATAAAAATCAACTGCATTTCTATATACTAGCAATGAACACATAGACAACAGAATGAAAAGTTCAGTATCATTTACTATTGCACAAAAACCACTTAGGTGTAAATCAAGCAAAACATGTACAGGACTTGTACACCGAAAACTACACAACACTGATGAAAAATATCAAAGCTCTAAATAAATAGAGGGATATGCCTTGTTCACAGATTGGAAGATTCAACATAGCAAAGAAGTTGATTTTTCCCAGATTGATATAGAGGTTTAGCCAATTCCTATCAAAATCCCAGGAAGAATTTTTATAGATGTAGACAAGATTATTCCAAAATTTATATGGGAAGACAAAGGAAGTAGAAGAGCTGAAACAATTTTGAAAAAGAATAGACTGCAAGGAATCAGTCTACATGGTTTTAAGACTTATTATATGGCTACATTAATTAAGACTGTGATATAGGCAGAGAGACAGACACATAAATAACTAGACCAGAACAGAGAACCCAGAAACAGACCTACATCGATATGCCTAACTGATTTTTGACAAAAGTGCAAGAGCAATTTGGTGATTCTGGAGCAAGTGAACATCTATAGGCAAAAAATGAACCTCGACCTAAACGTCCTATCTTACACAAAAATTAACTCAAAATGATCATAGATGAGTCTGAAAGAAAAAAATTGCTAAAAAAAGATCATAGAGCTAAATGTAAAATATAAAACTATAAAAGTTTTATTAAAAATTTACTGGTATTATAGACATATAAGAAAAAGAAACAAGAAAGAGAAAAAATATATAATAAAAAAAAATAGGAGAACATTTGCATATATAGCTAGGCAAAGAGTTGTTTCTTAGACTTGATACCAAACACAACCCATATATAGAAAAATTGATAAACTTGACTTCATCAAAAGTAAAATCTTTTGCTCTGCGAAAGACCCTGTGAATAGGATAAAAAGACAAGCTACACAATGAGAGAAAATATTTGCAAACCTTATGTTCAATAAAAAACTCTTATCTAGAATGTATAAAGAATCTCAAAACTCAACAATAAAAGAACAAACCATCCAATTAGAAAATGGGCAAAAGTCATGGAAAGGCATTTCATAGAAGAGGATATACAGATAGCAAACATGTGCAAAGATGTTCAACATCATGAGCTATTGGGAGATGCAATTTAAAACCACAATGAGGTATCACTACCTATATATCAGAATGGCTAAACTAAAAAGCAGTAACAACACTAAATGCTGGTAAGGATATGGAGAAACTGGATCATTCATCCATTGCGGGTAGGGATGCGAATGGTACAGCCAGTCTGGAAATCTGTTTGGGAGTTTCTTACAAAACATTCACTGGGGAAAAGAATCCTTATTCAATAAATGGTGCTGGGAAAACTGGATAGCCACTTGTAGAAGGCTGAAGAAGGATCCACACCTTTAACCTCTCACAAAAATCAACTCACGCTGGGTAACAGACTTAAACCTAAGGTATGAAACTATTAGAATTCTAGAGGAAGACGTTGGAAACACTCTCCTAGACATTGGCCTAGGCAAAGAACTTATGAAGAAGACCCCAAAGGCAATCACAGCAGCAACAAAAATAAATAAATGGGATTTGACCAAATTAAAAAGCTTCTGCACAGCCAAAGAAACAGTCATGAGAGCAAACAGACAACCTACAGAATGGGAGAAAATTTTCGCATCCTACACATCTGATAAGGGGCTGATAACTAGAATATACTTAGAACTCACGAAAATCAGCAAGAAAAAATCAAACAATCCTATCAAACAGGGCAAAGGACATGAACAGAAACTTTTCAAAAGAAGACAGAATAATGGACAACAAACATATGAAAAAATGCTCAACATCTCTAATTATCAGGGAAATGTAAATCAAAACCTCAATGAAATATCACTTATCTCCAGTAAGAATGGCCTTTATCAAAAAGTCTCAAAACAATAAATGTTGGTGTGGATGCGGCAAGATAGGAACACTCCTACACTGCTGGTGGGACTGCAAACTAGTGCAACCTCTGTGGAAAGCAATATGGAGATACCTCAAAGAGATACAAGTAGATCTACCATTTGATCCAGCAATCTCACTACTAGGCATTTACCCAAAAGAACAAAGGACAATCTACAAAAAAGACACCTGCACTCGAATGTTTATAGCAGCACAATTCACAATTGCAAAGCTGTGGAAACAACCCAAGTGCCCATCAATACATGAGTGGATTAATAAAATGTGGTATATGTATACCATGGAGTACTATTCAGCTCTAAGAAACAATGGTGATATAGCACCTCCTGTATTTTCCTGGATAGATCTGGAACCCATACTACTAAGTGAAGTATCTCAAGAATGGAAAAACAAGCATCATATAAACTTACCAGCAAATTGGTATTAACTGATCAGCACCTAAGTGGACACACAGGAATTATATTTATTGGGTATTGGGCAGGTGGGAGGGGATGGGTATATACAAACATAATGAGTGAGATGTGCACTATCTGGGGGATGGTCACGCTTGAAGCTTAGACTTTTGGGGTGGCATGGGCATTATACGCAACCTTAAAATTTGTACCCCCATAATATGCTGAAATAAAAAATAAACTAAACATATGACTCCCATGTGACTCAGAAATTGTACTTCTGAGTATGCCATAGACATGAAAATTTATATCCAAAATTCAAATAAAAAATTTGTATTTTAAAATATAAAATGTTTAATATAAATCTTTAAAATTTATATACAGAAACCTGTGCCAGTATTGAATTCTTGGTTTTGATATCATACTATTGCTACTTAAGATGTGACCATTGGGGAAAACTGGGTGGAGGGTGCAGGGGCCCTCTTTGTACCATATTGACAAGTTTTTGTGAATCTAATAATTTCCAAATGAGAAGCTGCTATTCAAAAATGATCTCAGGGTCCAGATCCAGGGGGACATCAATTCTTTTTATTGCTGCTGGGACATTTCCCACATAGCATTCTTTTTTCATTCAATTTACAGATGTTTGTACAGACATTTTTATTTTATGTTTTTAAAACAATTCCTACCCAAATATTTCTTGGTTGTTTCAAAGACCAAGCCTGAATCCTCAGCATGACCTCACTCAAATACTAGGGTCTAGAGACATCGCAGTAAGGAGAAAATGGCATATGATATACAGTGCACCCACATGAAGAAGGGAAAAGATATCTCAGATACTGCTGAGGCCATCACTAACTCCCTGGCCCCAGCAGGCTCAGCATCTCCAGTCTGGGTGGGGGATGGAGGCTCAGATCTCATTTCAGGCCTAGCAACACAAAACCTATCAACATCAAACAAGCTGCCCATTCAGCCCTAAAGAAAAAAGGCAGAAAAAAAAATGCTGCTTTGGCTTTCAAAGACTCCACTCTATTGATTTCATATCTTGCTGCTTTGTGGCCCCCAGAGCCAACGTGAAGGGGACAGGTGGGAGGTAGTGGCCAGAACTTCCTCAACAAAGGCCCTATTGTCTAATGGCCAGTAGTGATCATCATTCTTGGGTACTGGCTGGGTCCAGGACTGGGGAGCAGGGCCAACAGAGGTGACGCTAGAGAGGGATCACCGCCTGGAAATTGACTTTGGTCCAAGTCAAAGAGGATATCACAACCTCAGCACACTAGCATGCGGACATGGTCTTCTTTCTCCTTTCCCTCTAGATGAATCTAGATGAATAGCCCTTGGGCAGACCTTTTTTTCAGAAGCAGCGGTAAGCCACTTTTGACCCCAGGGGCCTGGCTGGATTCCACCCGCACCTGAAGTGTTTACAAGCACCTGTCCAGGAAACCTATGTCTCCCATAAAAAGAAACAAAAACCCCAGCAAAGTTTCTCACCCGAGCACAATCCAGGGCTGAATATGAACCCCAAAACAATCTTCCAAATGCACTTTGGAGTTCACCCTAATACATCCCTGGGACCTCAACTTTCTATTTTATACTATATCCATATTTGCTTTAATACAGAAAGAGAATGCCTACATCCTCAAGTAAATGAATGTCCAGGGAGATGTATTGCTCTGTGGCTTTGTTACCTGTGCACCCGGGGAAAGACGTGGGGTAAGGAGCATACTCATACCTCAGGCAGAGAATTAGAGGCCTGTGGGAAGTGTTTTTCCCCTTGGGCACTTAGCCATCCAAACCCAGAAGGAGATATCAAACGGAGCAAAGACGCTCCACCCTGGGCTCTGAAGGCACTCCAGTGGCCCCAGGGTTGTCACAGTTTACCCCTCCTGGTGTCAGCCATGGTCTCTAGTACCTGACCTTTTGCTTCCTAGGCCAGTTGAACTCTCCTGGATCCCTGACACCCATCTCAAAGTGCCAGTACAACAAGCTGAAGCCAGTTGTACCTTGCTAGCACCTGGCTCTGGGCATGAATGAGAAAAGAATTGAGGAACCAAATTAAAAGCACTTGGCAGGAGCAAGATGGCGGACGAGAAACACTGCCAGACAGAGTGTCTCTGCAGAAAAGACAGATTCTAGCAGAAATTAGAAAAAAGAAGCAAGAAGACGAGCATACAGCGAACGAGGGCCGGAAGCAGGGGTACCTGAGACCCCGGGAGACTCCACGGGAGGAGGCTGTGGAGGAGAACTGGAGGCTGAGACCACTGGAGCAGCCTGGAGACCTGCGGCAAGGGTAGGTGGATTTGCTGTTTCCCCTCCCCTGCATTTGGGACTGCTGGTGGGCTCCGCAGCGGGTGGAGAGAACCGCAGACGCCAGCCCAGAGACGGCAGCCGCCAGCCAGCAGTGAGCCTGTAGCAGATGTACCACCGGGCTCCAAACTTCCTCCGGGCACCTCCGTGTGCACAGACCCCAGCTACGCGGCAGGCGCCATATTGCCTCCTCCTCCCCTCCGCTGACCCTACCCGCGGCTGCCCAGAGAGACAATACAGCCACCAGCCAGAGGCACCTCCAGGGAATGGGACCTTCCCTTTTGGGGCCGTACAGCTGACTCAGGGGAACTCAGACTGTGAACTCCCTACCCGCCAGCTCTCCCAGGTGCTGCTGGCAAGGTGTTCCCAGGAGAACTGTGCAAACTCAGAGGCTGAGAGACATAGACGCAGCTTGGGCTCACTGTGGGTGAATTGGGACCGGAACTCCTCTCCCTGGTGGGGATACAGTTTGAACTCTGGGACCCAGAGGTCGGACCTGCAGACCAGATCCCCTGCACCGAGGGCTAGCATTGCCCGGGGCACAGAACGGTTATACGTGAACAGCCTACTGAGGTGTGTGTGCCTACAGGGGCGGATCAGTATCCTAGAGGGCAACCCTCCTTCCAGGAGGAGGCCGTGCGCCCAGCCCAGGTGGCTTTCCTGTGCAGGGAACCTCCCCGCAGGCATCACAGTCTGGGGAGGCCTGATGGATTGTGGTCTGGCCAGCTGGAAGAGGCCCAGGAGTAGCTGCGGACTTGGGGAGGGTGGAAAGAAGCAAGGCCCGCTCCAGACTGCAGGTCTCAGACAGCCCCAGCCCCACACCCAGACTTTCTGGCTGAGCAGGACCATTCCAGCTCTGCCCTGACAGCTTTCCCTGGAAGCAGAGGACAGAACTTTGACCCCTGCTAATGGCCTGAGGGCAGGCTTACCCAACCCAGCTCCACCCAGAACAAGAGCTGATAATAGGACGCAAAATCAACAGCATAGCCTGTTCCTCCAAGTAAACGCCACCTACTGACAGGGACGGCATCTTGCACAGCCTTTCCATGGCACCCACTGACTCAATATACAGGGAGTGGTCCAATCTCACCCACAGACACCACCTAATGTCTCAGAAACTAAACAAGGTGTGTGAATACCCAAACAATAACCTAAAGGAAAGAAACAACAACTGATCGACATGGGAAGAAATCAGCGAGAGAACTCAGGAAATATGAAGAACCAAACGGAAAACACACCCCCAAAGAGGAGCACCAGCCCCCGAGAAAAGAACACCAACCAAAATCAGGCAACCAAAATGACAGAAGAGGAATTTCGTATGTGGATCATAAGAACACTCACCGAGCTGCAACTACTCAATAACCAGCACAAAGAAACCACAAAAAGCCTCCAGGATATGGAAAAAGAAATAGACACAATGAAGAAAAGTGTAACCGAACTCTTGGAAATGAAGAATCAATTCAAGGAACTACAAAATACAGTGGAAAGTCTCAAGAACAGGGTAGATCAAACAGAAGAAAGAATCTCAGAGCTTGAAGATAACACCCTCCAATTAAATAAATCAGTCACAGAAATAGAGCAGAGAAACAGGAGAAAAGAACAAAGCCTACAAGAGCTGTGGGATTATGTGAAGAAACCTAATGTGAGGGTCATAGGGTTACAAGAAGGGGAAGAAGACAACACTCAAGGGTGGGACAGCTGTTTGACGATATAATAGAGGAAAATTTCCCAGGCCTTGCTCAAAATCTTGATATACAAGTTCAAGAAGCTCAGAGGACCACTGGGAGATTCAACACAAACAGGAAGACGTCACGACATGCAGTCATCAGACTGACCAAAGTATCAACTAAAGAGGCCCTTCTAAGAGCTGTAAGACAAAGAAGCAAGTAACATACACGGGAAAGCCAATTCGAATAACATTAGATTTCTCCAATGAGACTTTACAAGCAAGGAGAGACTGGGGCCCCATTCTCACTCTTTTGAAACAAAACAATGCCCAGCCTAGAATCTTATTCCCTGCAAAACTAAGCTTCGTATATGAAGGAGAAATAAAAACATTCTCAGACAAGCAAAGGCTCAGAGAATTCACCAAGACAAGACAAGCCCTACAAGAAGTACTTAAAACAGCGTTATGCACGGAACATCATCATAATAACCCACGAATATAAAAACAACCAAAACCCAAAGATATTAAAGGCCAGATACTACAATGGCTCAAGACAGAAATCATAGCAACAACATCCAACCCAACAGAATGATCAGTAATCTACCTTACCTATCAGTTCTCTCAATAAATGTGAATGGCTTAAACTCTCCACTCAAGAGACATAGGCTGGCTGAATGGATAAGAAAATACAGGCCAAGTATATGCTGTCTTAAGGAAACACATCTAACCTGCAAGGATGCATATAAACTAAAAATAAAAGGGTGGAGATCAATATTCCAAGCAAATAGAAGCCAAAAGAAGGCTGGTGTGGCAGTTCTAATTTCAGACGATTTAGTTTTTAAAGCAACAAAAGTAGTGAAAGACAAAGAGGGTCATTATATAATGGCGAAGGGCATAGTTCAAAAGGAAAAGATAACAATTTTAAATATATATGCACCCAACTTAGGTGCACCCAGATTCATAAAGCAAACCTTACTGGAGCTAAGCAAATGGATTAATAGCAACTCCATAATCGCCAGAGATTTCAACACCCCACTGATGGCACGAGACAGATCCTCCAAACAGAAAATTAATAAAGAAATAATGGACTTAAACAAAACTCTAGAACAATTGTGTCTAACTGACATTTACAGAATATTCTACCCCAAATCCACTGAATATACATTCTTCTCATCAGCTCACGGGACATTCTCTAAGATTGACCATATCCTAGGACACAAAGTAAATATCAAGAAATTTAAAAAAATAGAAATCATACCATGTACCTTCTCAGATCACAGTGGAATAAAACTAGAAATCCACCCTAACAGAAACTCACATTTCTACACAAAAACATGGAAATTAAACAAGCTCCTACTAAATGATTACTTCATAAATGAAGAAATCAAGATGGAAATAAAAAAATTGTATGAAGAAAACGACAATAAAGAGACAAGTTATCAACTCCTCTGGGACACAGCTAAAGCAGTTCTGAGAGGAAAGTTTATCTACATAAATGCCTACAACCAAAAGACAAGAAGATCAGAAATAGACAATCTAATGAAACGACTCAAAGAGCTGGAAAAAGAAGAACAGACCAACCCCAAACCCAGCAGAAGAAGTGAAATCAACAAGATCAAATCAGAACTAAATGAAATTGGAAACAGGGAAGCTATTCAGGATATTAATAAAACAAAAAGTTGGTTCTTTGAAAAACTAAACAAAATTGACACACCATTGGCTAAGCTAACGAAAAGCAGAAAAGAGAAATCTCTAATAAGCTCCATCAGGAATAAAAAAGGAGATATCACAACTGATCCCAAAGAGACACAAGATAAAATTTATGAATAGTACAAAAATTTTTATGCACACAAACTGGAAAATGTGGAGGAAATGGACAAATTTCTAGAAACACACAGCCTCCCTAGGCTCAACCAGGAAGAAATAGATTCCCTGAACAGACCAATCTCAACAGCTGAAATAGAAACAGCAATTAAAAATCTCCCTAAAAAGAAAAGTCCCGGTCCAGATGGCTTCACACCCGAATTTTACCATACTTACAAAGAAGAACTAGTACCTATCTTGCAGAAACTATTCCACAACATCGAGAAGAACGGAAACCTCCCCGACACCTTTTATGAAGCAAATATTACTCTGATATCAAAACCAGGAAAGGATGCAACAAAAAAAGAAAACTACAGACCAATATCCCTAATGAATATAGATGCAAAAATTTTCAACAAAATCTTAGCTAACTGAATCCAGACACTTATCAAAAAAATAATCCACCACGACCAAGTGGGCTTCATCCCAGGGATGTAGGCATGGTTCAACATACGTAAATCTATAAATGCAATTCACCACATAAACAGAAGCAAAAACAAAGACCACATGATTCTTTCAATACATGCAGAAAAAGCTTTTGAGAAAATTCAACACCTTTCATGATACGAACACTTAAGAAAATAGGCATAGAAGGGACATAGCTAAAAATGATACAAGCCATATAAGACAGACCCATAGCCAACATCATACTGAATGGGGAAAAACTGAAAGCATTCCCACTTAGAACTGGAATCAGAGAAGGCTGCCCACTATTTCCACTTCTGTTCAATATAGTGCTAGAAGTCTTGGTTACAGCAATCAGACAGGAAAATGGAATCAAAGGTGTCCAAATAGGGGCAGAAGAGATCAAACTTTCACTGTTTGCTGATGATATGATATTATATCTAGAAAACCCCAAAGATTCAACCAAGAAACTCCTGGAACTGATCAATGAATTTAGTAAAGTCTCAGGATACAAAATCAATACACAGAAATCAGAGGCATTCATATACGCCAACAACAATCTAATTGGGAACCAAATCAAAGACTCAATTCCCTTCACAATAGCAACAAAGAAATTAAAGTACCTAGGAATATACTTAACCAAGGACATAAAAGACCTCTACAGGGAGAACTATGAAACACTGAGGAAGGAAATAGCAGAGGATGTAAACAGATGGAAATCCATACCATGCTCGTGGATCGGCAGACTCAATATCATCAAAATGTCTATACTACCCAAACTGATCTACAGATTCAATGTAATACCTATTAAAATCCCATCAGCATTCTTCACAGATATAGAAAAAATAATTTCACGCTTCGTATGGAACCAAAGAAGACCCCGAATATCAAGAACAGTTCTAGGCAACAAAAACAATATGGGAGGCATTAATATGCCAGATATCAAACTATACTACAAAGCTGTAGTAATTAAATCAATCTGGTATTGGCACAAAAATAGGAATATTGACCAGTGGAACAGATGTGAGAATCCTGATATAAAACCATCCTCATATAGCCATCTAATCTTTGACAAAGCAGACAAAAACATACGCTGGGGAAAAGAATCCCTCTTCAATAAATGGTGCTGGGAAAACTGGATAGCCACCTGTAGAAGGCTAAAACAGGACCCACACCTTTCACCTCTCACAAAACCCAACTCACGCTGGATAACAGACTTAAACCTAAGGTATGAAACGATTAGAACTCTAGAGGAAAAAGTTGGAAACACTCTCCTAGACATCGGCCTGGGCAAAGAGTTTATGAAGAAGTCCCCAAAGGCAATCACAGCAGCAACAAAAATAAATAAATGGGACATGATCAAACTACAAAGCCTCTGCACAGCCAAAGAAATAGTCATGAAAGTAAACAGACAACCTACAGAATGGGAGAAAATTTTTGCATCCTATGCATCTGATAAGGGACTGATAACTAGAATATACTTAGAACTCACGAAAATCAGTAAGAAAAAATCAAATAACCCCATTAAAATGTGGGCAAAGGACTTGAACAGAAACTATTCTAAAGAAGACAGAAGAATGGCCAATAAACATATTAAAAAATGCTCAACATCTCTAATCATCAGGGAAATGCAAATCAAAACCACAATTAGATATCACTTAACCCCAGTGAGAATGGCCTTTATCAAAAAATCTCCAAACAATAAATGCTGGCGTGGTTGCGGAGAGAGAGGAACACTCCTACACTGCTGGTGGGACTGCAAACTAGTTCAACCTCTGTGGAAAGCAATATGGAGATATCTTAAAGCGATACAAGTGATTCTACCATTTGATCCATCAATCCCATTGCTGGGCATCTACCCAAATGATCCAATGACACTCTACAAAAATGACACCTGCACTCGAATGTTTATAGCAGCACAATTCATAATTGCAAGGCTGTGGAAACAGCCCAAGTGCCCATCAATCCAAGAATGGAGTAATAAAATGTGGTATATGTATACCATGGAGTACTATTCAGCTCTAAGAAACAATGGTGACATAGCACATCTTATATTTTCCTGGTTAGAGCTGGACCCCATACTATTAAGTGAAGTTTCCCAAGAATAGAAAAACAAGCACCACATATACTTACTGGCAAATTTGTATTAACTGAACAGCACGTAATTGGTCACTTAGGTACTACAGTAATAGGGTATTGGGCAGGTGGGAGGGGGGAGGGGGGCGGGTATATACATACATAATGAGTGAGATGTGCATCATCTGGGGGATGGTCATGATGGAGACTCAGACTTGTGGGGGGAGGGGGGGAAATGGGCATTTATTGAAACCTTAAAATCTGTACCCCCGTAATATGCCGAAAAAAAAAAATCATGTCAAAAAAGAAAAAAAAAAGCACTTGGCAAGAAAGGAAGAGGAGTGTAAGGATATTGGTGCAGCAATTCTAAAAGGCAGAGATCTTCTTTAAAAGTTCAAAGGTGTCTGAATCACCCGCCCGCACCAAATTAGTGAGAGGAAAAGTGAACCCAGGAGCAGAGACAACCCTGGACTTCAGACTGGGAGGTTCAAAGGTGAGCTGTATTGTGAGGTTGAGCTCTGTGTCCGCTTCTGAGCTGAACCCTCAGCGACTCCAGGGAAGTTGCCCAACATGTCTGAGTCTGTCCCTCACTCTAATAGCTTCTCCCTATGTGTTCCCGAGACAGGGTGAGGATAAGGAGACAGGTATGGCTCAGGCATCCCCAATGAAAGCACTGAGGCCATAATGTCCCACCCGGCATCTCGAGATTATTGGGCAGATTTTTGGTTAGGGCAGAAGACATTCAATATTAGAGCCCTCATTTTTCAAGGGTGAAATTTAGCTCCCAGAGAAAAGGAAAGCAAAATATCTCTCAATGTCAAATGGGCTTGCAGAGGAATGGAACACATCTGGCTGGGTGGAGATAATGTTGATGGCAAAATAGTTTGAGTCTGTCTTCAAACTTGTATATTAGTGCTATGGGCTGAAGTGTGCCCCCAAAGTTTATATGCTGAAGTCCTGACCCCCAGGACCTCAGAGTGTGACCATATTTGGAGATAGAGTTGTTATAGATATAATGAGTGAAGATGAGGTTGTACAGTAGTAGGGTGGGCCCTAATCCAACATGACTAGTATCATGATTAAAAGGGGAAGTTTGGACACAAAAACCCGCACACAGGGACAATGCCATGTGAAGATTGGAGTGAAGCTGTCACAAGCCAAGGAACTACCAGAAACTAGGAGAGATACCTGGAGCAGATCCTTCCCTAGCACCCTCAGAGGGAGCATGACCCTGCTGACACACCTTGTTCTTGGACTTCCAGCCTCTAGAACTGTGAGACAATAAATTATGTTACAGAAGCCCTAGCAATTAATGCATTGGGGATAAAAATGTTTCCACAGGCAAGGTGCAGGCACCAGTGAAGATTGTCCCAGTCTGCAGCAGACCATACTCACTGGTTACTCTGAGCTTCTGGGCTTGCTTACTCTTCTGTGACCATCTCTTGTTGGGGTGACTGAGAGCTGGAACATCCTGAGCCCCGGGCAGTCCTTGGCTTTTGGCACTTAGAGAACACCCAGCTCTGGGCTCTTACTATGCTGCCATTTCTACAAGCCTGAAACCAGGGATCATCTACCTCAGGCAGCTCTGAACCTAAGCATGCAACATTATACTTTGCTTGTGGCAAATACTCAACAAACTTCTGTAGACAAAACTGTGGTGTGGGGGCCATGTGGGAATGGAGGGGAAGCAATGGGAAGGAGGCACCTCCAAGGAAGATTTGCATGACTTGATGGCTGGCTGTGCACATACCAGGAGGCTAAGGCCACTTCTACCTTCCAGACTTCCAGCCTGGATAGTGGGAAGAAGTGTGGAGCTGCTGACAGGCAGAAAACACTGCACAAGCAATAGACCCATTAAACTGCTGTCATCAATCATGGCCACTTCAGGTTTTAATTATAACAGATTACCTTACTCTACAAGGGACTGGCTATTACCAGTTACTATATGCCACTCACAATCTTGGTGTTATGCATGGAACATAAGTCAAGTAGGATGCCTTAGTCAAAGGGAATTGGACCTGGCAGAGACAGGAAGAACCCAGGCTGCAATCAGGCAGGCCAAATGTTAAGAAGGCCAGGTTTCTAGATAGCAGTACAGCCAAGGCCTTCGAGTCCAGTGAGCAGGGCCTGAAGCAGGAAGGTTGGCTTCTCAGGCATGGGTTACAGGGCTCTGGGAAAGCTGCTTAAACTTTAAGATTCAGTTTCCTCATGCATAAAATGCAAAGTTCTATATGGAAATATAACAGCTACCTTTGGGTGCCTGCTATGAGCCAGGCATTGAGCTTGGCAATTTACACAGAGCATTTCACTGGCTGTCTCCAACAACCCTACAAGGTCCATATGAAGAGCCTGCTGTACAGGAGCTCCATCTGTGTCCCCTTGTCCTTGGAAGTAACTATTTGTCTAGCATTTGTCTCCCCCTTTAGACTATAAATTCTTGTCAGGGAAGGAAGCATATCTTATATGTGACTGTAGCCCCAGAATACTCAGAGGACCCGGGAGGGTCTCAGGAACTATTTTCTGAGTGGATCGGCAGGGTGGATTCAAGCTTGGGTGGGGGAGAGACTAGAACCCTCTAGAGTCACCCAAACTAGAGCCCAGATGACTTGGTGTGTTAAAGCCCAAGTGAGCTTAGCAATGCATAACATGTTGTTCAATATTTCTGTGCATTTGAAGGGACTGTTTTGACACTTTGCAAGAGCTGCAAGGCATATAATTATAGTCTTATGCTAACAAATATATCAATATTCTAAAACATCACTTTTAGTTTTGAAAAGTTGACTTTAAAAAGCTCAAAATGATGTGGAGAAATTGGAACTCTCATACATTGCTGATGGGAATGTAAAACAGTGCAGCTGTTATGAAAAAGTTAAACATAGAGTAGCCATATGATCCAACGGTTCTGCACCCAGGTACATATCCAAGAGAATCAAAAATACATTCACACAAAAACTTGTACATGAATGTTCATAGCAACACTACTCATAATAGCCCAAGGTAGGAACAACTCAAATGTCCATCAGTGGATGAATGGATAAACAAAATGTAGTCTAACCATATAGCATAATATTATCAGCCATAAAAGGGAATGAAGTACTGATACATGGTACAACATAAATGAGCCCTTGAAAACATGATGCTAAGTGAAAGAAGCCAACCACAAAGAACCACATACTGTATGATTCCTTTTATATAAAACGTCCAGAAGAAGCAAATCCACAGAGACTGAAAGTAGCTCAGTGGTTGCCAGGGATGGGGGGGAGGAAGGGAGAAAGTGGACTGACTACTAATGGCTACAGGGTTTCTTTTGAGGGTGATGAAAATGTTCAAGAAGTAATTGTGGTGATAGTTGCACATCTTTGTCAAAAACTAAAATACATTGAATAATACACTTTCAATAGGCAAATTGTATGGTATGTGAATTATATCTTAATAAAGTTGTTTCTTATCAAGCCCAAATTGTTATTACTCCTTACTCTAATTTGGGATTTTAGAAAGATGTTTCTTTTAGAGAAAGGATAACGCAACATCTTTTAAATTTTTGGAGCAAAAAATGTTTATATCCTCCACTCTTAGCAAGACTGGCTCCTTTTGAAACCACACAGCAACACACCTTTCTCCCCCTTTATTTGCTGACACGGCAGTGCTGTAAACCTTTCCCCAGTGACCCACATAATGAATGAACAACTTACAAAGTTGGTGCAGAGATATCCTAAGTTCTAGCTGATCCTACTTTTGACACTGCTGCTGCTGCTCCCCAGGAACTCTCAATGTCCCCCTTTTTTGTTTCAAGATGTTTTCATACCACTGAGGTTAAAAATGCCTCCCCTCCCCTGAATCTGGGTGTCATGTGCCACTCAGTAACGAATCAGCTTGGGGCCAGGACTTCCTGGCAAGTACTAGTGTCCCATGGTCCCACGCACTGGGCTCAGAAGGCAGAATCCTGCTTCAAAGAGCCAAGAATTGCACAAACCAACAAGGCAATTGAGAGCAAACTGTTTCTCAAGCTGGCCATGCCCTGAAAACTTATTTGACTCTAAAATCAAACAACACACAGTGAGCACTCATTATTGCAAACTGAGAACAGAGTTTTCTGGAACTTAAGAGACACCAAGAAATGAGGGCAGACCAAGACTATCTTATAGCAATGATGACAATGTTGATCTTATCACATGACCAACTACAGCAGAACTAGCTTTCAAGATAATATGAGACTGAGTTTTTTCAAGACCTTAATTCTTAAAAAAGTCATTGGATTTGTTAGGCATCATCTTTCCCTATGCCATAAACATCATGCATTTTGAGAACTGAAAAAGGCCTTGGATTTGAAGTGGAGTCCAAACTAGAAGGTCAAGTCATCTATGTGCTAGCTTTCCCATGAGCTAAATGCCTGCAACCTTAGCTCCCTTAAGCTCTTCCACAACTGATTATCAAAGTTGAGGTTGTGTGGGAGGGTGCTGGGAGACTGTTCCAACATCTTCTGCAGGGCCAGACTGTCCCACTCATACACTGGCATACACAGACACAAACATAGACACAGACACAGACACACATACACAGACATGCCCACAGACACATTCATTCTCTCTCTCTCTATCCCTGCCCCTACTTCTGTAAACACTAGAGGCCCTGGGAGAAAGGGCCTCCTCTTTAAGCCTTTAAGCTTGGGGTCATTCCCATCAGTACCAGTGGGCATCTAGTCCCTCTACTTTACCATCAACTCACCCCTCCAGTGGTTCCACAATTGATCAGCAAAGGAGACAGGGACAGAAGCTGATCTTCCCCTTTTCTGCTCCCACTGATTGCTCAGCTTCAGCCCCAAAGGCACCCACACCAACACAGGGTATTCTTCCTCTGGAAATGATTTTAAATATGTCTCCAGACTTACTATACAGGAACATCTGGGGATGCAGCACTAGGAAGGAGGAAAATGTTGGAAAATGTTTGGTTTTGTACCGGTTTCAGCATGCAGCCGCCTCAGAATGTAGAAACAATTTGTAAACATGTGACACTTGGGCCCAGATGCCAGTCATAACAGCAGGCTGAAGCAGGCCAATAAAGTTATGTGAAGCATTTTTAGCTGGTGGTTTAGGAGAAATAGTAGACTGCACATGGGGCTGGGGGCCAGGGGACCTGGGTTCTATTTCCATCTACAAGTACTCAACCTCTTGGAGCCTCAGGTTTCTCAACTGCAAAATGGGGTTGATCTTTACTTTCTTACTCTTTTCCTCTCACATAGTGCATGTGAGGATCAAATGAGAACTTGAACCTGAAAGTTCCTTAAACAGAGTGTGTTGTATGCATGGGAGGCTCAGGGTGTGGGCCGCCCCTCTGCAATGCAGGCAATGGAGCCAGCAACTGAGCTGAATGGAAGCAATCTCTTTTTATAGTAAAGCTTTGTTAGAATCCTATAATGTTAATATCAGGAGGGAAAACTAGAGATTATAAGGTCCAACCCCCTTCCTGTACAGATAGGGAAACCAAGGTGGTGACTGGCCCAGGAGCACATGCTAGCAATGGATGAGGAGAGCTGACTCCCAAGCCAGGGCACAAGCCCAGCAGGCTGGACTTGAAGACAGACACTCAATGTAATATTTCCTTGGGTCTACATTCGGAGAGGTACTGGGCAGAAGAAGCCTCATAAATCTGCAAGGCATCCTCCCAGGCTGCCCAGTGATTGCTTCTCCTTAAAGAAGTGCCGGCGTCATTGAGGTTTCAACATTTCCTTGCCAAGGCTGACAAGTGTGTTGCTTCACTTCTCTGAGTTTCACTTTCTTTCAATATACTAAAGAGCTTGGACTGGAGGACCCTACGAGGCTTGCCAGCTGGTGCCATCTCTATGTTGGTGACTAGCTTTTCTCTATGGCCACCTACCTACTAAGATTCCCCAGCCAGAGCATACAAACAGACTTCCTTTCAGCAGCTGCTGGAAAGAAGGTAGACTGGCTCCAGATTCCCAGTAAGGCTGGGTGGGGTTTGGGGTACCCTCTGTCCCCATTAAACCAAAGATTAGTGAGAACTTACCCCCCACATTCTAAGCAAAGCAATCTGAGGAATCAGAGTCCTGGATCATTAATTAGGACAATACTCAAGAATTATTCATCAACCCCTGGGCCCAAATTCCTATAAAAAGAAAGTGGGAGGAAACAAGGCCACAGCTAAGAGAGAGATGTGGGCAGTTGTCACTGGACACTGCAAGGAGGTATCCCCATAGGTTTGCACCCATGTCTAGCCTTCAGTCTCCAATTACACTTGGGTAGGTACAACACAGAAAACTACAAAAGAAGGGTAGGCAGGGAGAGGGAAGGGTACTTAACAAGCGGCCAAATATCCATTTAAAAATAAAATAAAATAAAATAAAATAAAATAAAATAAAATAAAACAAAACACTCTATTACTAGGCAAGAAAAGATTTATGAAGAGTTCACATTTAAGTTGTCTTCCTTAATACATTTCACTCTTTAGATGGATTTAAAATAATAGGAAAAATCCCTAGTATTGGACTTAGAGACTTTATGTGAAATCCCATCTGATGGGAGGAAAATGTGCTTTCAGTACTCATTATAATGAAATAAATTATCTCCATTCTTGGAAATTACTTATTTGCAAATATTTTAGATATTATTTCAAAAATGAAAGAAAACAGTCAAGGCTGCTACCATCAATTTTGGAGGAAACAATCTAATTTTCAAGATATTTATCTATTGTGAGTTGGCAACAATGGCTCTGGTTTCCAAAGAAGTGGGAAAATTGCTGTACACTTTGGAAATGGTTCCCAGACACTTCTCTTCAAGAACAAAATCAACAAAACACATACAAGTAGGCATTAAAGACAAATGCAATTTTATAGGCAGTCATTCAACTGCATGGCATGATAAATAGGCAAGACCAATGTTTTGCAGCCAGCCAGCTTTAGGCTTCTAAAAGAGCTAGAAGGAAAAACTGACATTAATACTTTCAATAGGCTACTCTGGTTGATAGCAAGAGCTGATTGTTGTAATTAAAACTATTGCGTGCACTACATCAAGTTCACCTATTTATCAAGCACAAAGTTTCATTGCTGTGATGTACCATGAACATAGAAGAACCTGACAAGTCCCAAGCAGATCTTAGATTCAAGTCACTTGACCCACAGCTCAAAACTACTCTATCTCATAAGCCCAAATGTTAGGGTGAACAAGACATCTATTCTTGACTAAAACTCTTTTTTTCTGAGTCAGCAGAAAAATATGTCATTGGCTGGAGCCTATAAACTGTGGAGGCCACACATACAAGTGTGCTAGTTAACTAGGAGGAGGAAGTTTTAAGGAAAATGACCAAAGTCCCATTTCAGGATTATTCCATCCTGCTCAGTGGACCCCAGTCAGCTCTGTTCACCCACAAAGACATCCTTAGCCAGCCAGAAAAAATGCAGGGTCTGGTTTCTCCTGAGCTTGACTTTGTCCATTGTATCTATTTCTTCTGGACTGATTTCTTTAAATTCCAAATCAGCATTACCTCCACAACTTCAATAGCTCTTTTTGCTCTAATTCCTTCAAGGATTTAACTCCATTTTTGGGTCAAATACAAACGTATATTTCTAAAGTTTACAGATTCAAACAGCTAAAGCTCGAAAGGCATGCTACCCCAACACCTCTCTGACCCACAGAGCTACACGTCTCTGATGGAGTGTCATCCATTTCCATTCCTCAGCTGTAGCATAGTTGATTACAAATTCGGAAACAGTTCAAATAAACACTTCTGTGTCAAGACTTTGCAGTTCATTCATCTAACCAGCTGCTTATTCATCTAATCAAGCCTACGTCATTCTGATTCCGGTACTCGGCCTTCTTTTTGCTTATACAAAGCAAGTATGAGACAGTTGTACAAAGGGTATGAGAAAAGAGAGAATCTTTTCATTCTGCATTGTATTGTATTCTGTATTCAAAGTTAAGGTACAGTAAAGTCCTGTTAGCTACGTAACCTTGGTGCATCCAAAAGGTATTGCTTTAATAATGCTCTCTTTTTAAAATAGATAAGAAGCCTATGGTGGTTTATGAAATTCATTTCATATTCATTTAAGAAATTACTTTTTATGAGAGAATATTTCTGCTGAGTTTCTTTTGGGCATTGGAAGTCAGAGAGGGTGGCTCACATATCTATAAAAGCCAATAGGGTCTCTGTTTTCCATTAAAATGTTTTTCAACTCTCAAAACATTTGTCAATATACCCAGAAGAATCAGAATGAAATGAATCCAAGGCCTGATATTCAAGATGCAGCAGACATGCTGCCTACAGGGTTTTGCACAGGCATTTACCAAAAAGCTCTAAAGTTGGAATCAGGAGCCCTAATTCAAGTCCCAGCTTAGGGAGTCCACTGGCTGCATACATGTAATTATGAGCCTCTTCATCACCCTGGTCTCTCACTACCCTGTATACCCCCACTTGTCTATATGACAGATGCTTCAGAGGCAGCAAAAGCAGCACCTTCACCGTCATGCCCAACAGGCCACAGCTTGCAGTGCAGCCTGAGTCGATGGCAATGTTGCTGGCAGGCCCAGCCCACTGCCGAATCACACCGAGATGACTGTCAATTAACAGCCCTTAGATTTTTTTTTTCTTAAGCATGTTTCCTCTACACTACACTTGGGAAGACAGGTTCAGGACCCAAATGTAGGACTTGCCATTTATCCCTGTTAAATTTCTCAAGCTCATCAAGATCTCTGTGGATCTCTATTTCATGCTATGGAGAATTCATCACCTTCCAGCACTGTATTAGGGGAAAATCTGCTAAAAACGATTTCTCAATCTCCACCCAGATCATTGAGAAAAAGCAAAGAAAGCCAGGAGGAAGCCCCAGGACTTGCCTCAAGACCTCCCTCTCTAAGGGAGGACATTACTCCATTATCTATGGCCTTTGGATTCAGTCTTTTGATTGGTTACACAATCACATAACTGGGCTATAAATGAGGATTTTACAACAGATGCTGCCCAATGCTTTGCTGAGGTTCAAAAACACTCATCTGCTTTTCTCTGCTCTACTTGTCTAGTGAGCTCTTCTAACAAATAAAGAGCCTATTCCAACACAACAAGCTACTCCTAATGAACCCTTTTGTTTTTGTTTTAGACCCAGTTTTTACTGGATTCCTTTTCTAAGCATTCACTCACTATGCCTCTAATACTATGTTCTAGATTTTTTTCTAGGGAGCCACATTAAGCAAACTATGGCTACATAAGATATCCAGTTTATGGAATTTCTCTTCAGCAAATCTGGAAGTGCATGCCCACCTAGTGGTTTAGGGTTCCTTTTTTATAGTTCTGCATGATTCTTTAACACTCCATGATAAAGGTTCCTGATCTTGTTAGAAAGTTCTCCCTGAGTAGCCTGGCCTGTCATTCATCCTGGCCATCACTTCATCCATCACAGTCTTCAAGTCCAGCTGAGCAGCATCCTCAATCATTCTATTACTTGTTGGTTAAAGATCATTCTCTCCTATGAAGAAGTCTGAAGACTTTTAAGAGTCTGGTTTCTTCGACATCCAGGGACTCTGGGGGTGTGGTGTCTCTTTGTCTTCTTCTCTCTTTCCAGAGCGCATACTCCTAGCTCTCTACCCCCGACTTTGATTGTGATGCATGTCAGCTGCCCCCCTCAGATGCTGCTGCCTCTACTGAAGGTCCCAATGCCTCCTCTTGGTGTGATGAACCTTAAAGTGATTGTTTCCTGCTAGTGGAACAGGATTTCTTCTCTTCTTCTCTGTCTCAGCCTTCTGTGCCCAAACAGTGTTCCTGGTTAATGAGGGAAGGAGGAAGCTGCATGTCCATAACTAATGCACAGATGTCCAAGCACACTATGAATTGCCCTGGGCACACAGGCTTCCAGTGATGGCTGAGCCTCCATCACTGTGTTTCTGAAACAACAACCATACGATGCTCACACAGAGTGGGGGGACTTCAAGAAATCCTGTGAAAGAGGGGGCAGCTGAGTGGTCACTGATCAAAAAGACATCTCAGATGATCTCTCAAGATCCCTAAGTAGGTAGGAGAGGTGATCTGATCACCCATAGTAAGTAGAAATACAGGTACCAGCAAGTGAACACCTCAAAAATTTCAGTCAGGCTTGTGATGTGTCAGGTAGCTAAAGGAGTATTGAGATTGGAAGAAAATTCATAGTATTCACCTTAACATAAAAACAAACTCATAAGGCTATTTACTGACGAAGGGAGAGCAAATCAAATTAGTAGGGGAAGTTGTCACAACTCCTCAAAGGCTTGATGCAAAGTCCATCCGTTCATGTGGAGTCCACTGGGTTGATCTATAGAGGCCAAGCTGAAGAACTGGCCAGAGGAACACAAAAGGTTGCAGACAGGCAGCGAGTCTGCCAAGAAGGGGAGTCCATTTTGGGGGATGCAAGAGGGGAAGAGCCTAATGATGGGGCTGAAGAAGAGGGGAATTTGCAGGGAGCGGCAGGTGGCTCTTCTAGCTGTGTCGATGGGTGAGGGTTGGGGGAGGCTTGGAGGGCAGGGGTGCTGCTGGGTGAGGGTACAATGCCAGGAGGATTGGAGAGCACTTCACATGTTGTTCCCCAGTTAATACCTAACAGGACTGCAGGGAGAACTGAAATCCTCCCCTCTCACACTTCATGATTGTGCTGATGTGTTCTGATGTCAGGTCGTGAGTCTCAGAGCTTCCACGTTATTGTTTGTAGCTAAAAGTGCAAAACAGAATCCCAGTATATCAAGATGTGGACACATGGACTTTTCTCTTTTTAATGAGTCTTTGATTATGTTTAGCTTTCTGAAAATCTGTACCACCACTCTAACACCATTTTACTTTTAGAACATTTTGTGGGGAAACTTTTAAATCTTTGACTTTTTAAATATGGTTCTAGATCATATGGTTTTAATTACTAAATTTTTACTCCCTAAATTCAGCTCAAAGTCATGTGATTTACAAAGCAACCAGGCCAGTTAAATAAAGTGGATTCAATTCACTGGCAGCCTGCCTTGCTTTTCCTGTCAATAAGTTCAGTTTCTGCTCCTGGGGCTCTCACAGCTTCTGACAGGTAGCTTTCTGGGACCCAGGAAGGAAGAAAGTGGGTCAGAGAAAGTGGCCTTGGCAGCAAAGGGTCTCCATGGGTAGGTTTGTAGGGCAATCTTGAGATGGGGCAGCGTGGGATGTGGTGACAGTACATGACAGACAGCCTCTAAGCAGCCTCTGGTGCAACTAGTACATGTCTCTTCTGCTCATTACAGTGCCCTGGGCTAGAGCTTCTCCAGCTGGTTTGGAGGAGGGCAAATCCAGGAGGCACCATGCATGCCAAAGGTGGAACTGGCCTTACAGCTGGCAGAACTGCCCCAAAACACAGGCAGTGGTGGCAGAGAACTCCACTCAGCAAGGCAATTATCTATCATTCCTTTGCAAAACCTGCTGTTCCAGCTCAGAACTCAGAGTTGTCAGTGCTGACAAACTTGTGGGGGATAAGGGCTGGTGTGATCAGAACTGGCTCCTCAGAGTCCCATAACCATTCTACGAAGCACGAGGGGCTGAGGAAGGGGAAGAGGCACTGGCCAGGCCTGGTGACATCCAGTTAGCACGTGACTGCTTCTGATTTCCTTCCAGGGTAAAGGTGCTCACTTTTGGTAGGGAGGACACTGGCCTGGCTGTTGGGCCTTCCTTGAACTTGGTGGAGTCTGGGCAGGCAGAAGAGGCTTTATTAGACTCTGCACCATCCTGAGAGGCAGTGTAGCTAAGTAGTTAAAACATCCACTTTGGCACCCAGTGGTCTAGGTTTAAATCCTAGCTCTGCCACTGATTAGCTGTGTAGCCTTGGGGGAGTTACTCCAACCTCTCTGTGTTCATCTGTAAAAGAGAGATGATAATAATAGTATCTACCTGATAGGGCTGTGGTGAGGCAAACACCACAAAGGCACACAT
Source organism: Microcebus murinus (assembly GCF_040939455.1). Classification (NCBI taxonomy): domain Eukaryota; kingdom Metazoa; phylum Chordata; class Mammalia; order Primates; family Cheirogaleidae; genus Microcebus; species Microcebus murinus. The sequence goes on along the minus strand of NC_134136.1, from coordinate 126,200,819 downwards.
GGGAACATAGAGAAGTAAAAGTCATTGGAAATCAAGATGGGGAGAGAGGAGTGGAGGGGAGGGGTAAAAACCTACCTAACAGGTACAATGAACACTATTTGGGTGATGGGCACACTTATACCCCTGACTTCAGCATTATACAAAGTTATCCTTGTAACGAAAACATTTGTACCTCCTTAATATTTTGAAATTAAAAAGGCACACCTGTAATGTGCTTAGAACAGTTGCTGACATGTAGTAAGTAAGCCCTATCAAATGTTAGCTAGTGGCACTGTCATCCTCCTCCAGACCTTCATCCCAGTCCTAGCAGAGGGAACCCTGGCCACTGTAATGATAGCTGCTGGGTGGAGTGAAACATTGTCATAGTGCACAAAGCAGCACTGATTGTTTTTCTGTCCAGTCTCTCCCTTCTAGAATACGAGCCCCATGCTGAATGCCCAGGCCCAAGAAGAGAGCCTGGCATGTGGCAGGTGCACAGTGATGAATGAGTGGGTGCAGGAATTCTCATTTGTGGCGGATGTCTCTGGAGAGAGTGCCAACATTCAAAAATTACTAACTTCAGTGCAAACACAGTTGTGTGACAGCAAAAGAGATCTAAACAGGTATCAGTCATGCTACTGGTGTACAGTTAAGAGCTGGCCTAGGAGTCGAGAGGCTGGCTTTTGAGAAGCTCTGCTGCCTCTTTGCTGTGGGGCCTTGGACCAGTCCCTGTTCTCTTCTGGGCTTCAGTGCCCTCTCGGAAAGACAAATAACGTAAGGTGGGACCCATGCTCTGCACCATCCAGAGAGTTCCATTCCCATCAGGGTCCAGAACAAACAAGAGGGAAAGGGACACACCCAGTTTCAAGGCTTGGGCTCACTATTGTCAAATTCAAGGTCAGGCTTAATTTCTGACAGCACTATCCACACATCATTTCTGTGTCAATTATAGGATCCAATGCCTCTGGTGGCTTCCTTTATAAAATGTCCATTATTCCTTCCACCTGCCACCCCCCCCACCCTAAATGTGAAACTTACATTTAAAAAGACATTTTGGAAAACAGATACATTTTGACAGGAATAGTCTGAAATTGCCACAGGCATAAGCATACACATGGATACTGCTTGGTTTGCTTCTGAGAGCCACATATTTGTCCTGTGGAGAGGTGGCTCAGCCAGCTACTTTATCTGGCTATGCTGTATCGAAGAAAAGGATGAGCCTGGCCTAGACAAGTGGCTGGATGCTGATGTTACCATCTTTGCTTCTAGGACCCAGATCCCATCTTGGCAGTAATGGTCCACATTCCTGGCTCCTTATTCTTTCTGGGTAATCATGATATTAATATCCCAGCACTCCTCAAGCCCTTGTAATCCCTCTTAAAAGCTTTTTGCAGACATGAAGTACCTAGTGGGGGTGAGCTCCCCCTCCCTCTGCTGGAGACAAGAACTGATGAGATAGGCAGGCCTGCAATCCTGAGCTGGGTTTTAAGCTTTCAGCCCTCACTTCTCTCCAGTCCAGCACCAGCAATGTGGACGGTGAGGCTGGCCTGTCCAGGTCTACCTGCTACCAGGCAGCCTGCCAGGGGTCTTATCCAATTGAATGGATAAATGAGAGGAAAAGTCTGAGACCTGAACTGCTGCATGGAGCACAATAATGCTGACTACCTGGAAAGGAAGGTTTGAGACACCCTGAAGCACCACACTGACTGTCCCCACACTTCATGAAAACAATCAGATCCAAAGGAAACTGAATACACATGGGGAAATCATCAGATCAACAGCTCAGCAGCCCACCCAAGCACCACAGCACCTCCAGGCCAGAGCAGATTTAGCAGCATATGCCTCCCCTGTTGGAGTACCCCTATAGCAGCCCCCCCAAAGAGGTTGTCCAGTCCCTTCCATGACTGACAGGAGCGCACAACTCTATAGCCATCCTCTCTGCCCTCTACTTCTTCATGGCTGTAAGCTCTCTTGCTTGCCACTCCCCATCATAATTCTTTTCCCCATAGTGTGTTAGCATACTTAACAGGGGGAGCACGGTGTGTATCAGTGGCTATAGTCTGGCAAGATAGCAGAGGCGCATTTGAAAACAGCTCATGCAACCAAATGCCAGGTGATTGAACAAACCACCACCCCAGGACTGGCTCCCCCACGTTGGCCCTGCAAATCTAGTTACTCAGTGCTTCCATTTGCAGACATAAACATCCACTTATGAGTTCTGAAAACCCAGCTAAGCCAACATTTGGACTCAAGGAACACTAACAGGGCTGCATAATCAGTAAGCTCACTTTTTCGCTCCATGCCTTTGCAATACTCTCTGGGAAGAATGCACTGGAGTCTTACAGATAAAAGTTGACATGGAAGTAAGTCACTAGTACACAGAAATATTGGATTTTTAAGTAAAACATACTTCATGCTGCAGATAAAGAAAACAGATATTTTTTTCCTTCATCTGAAAACAGATTCTTTTTGCAGAATTGCTGAAATGGAAGTAATTATCAAGAACTGAGAGCAATAATCAAGAAAAATCTGTTTTTTCCTTTATCTGAAACTTTGTAGATGAAAAAAACCAATTTAGGGCAAATGAGATTAACTCAGACCACAAAGAACATTTGTTTTTTTCCCCCTAAAACCCATCTGATGTTTCATTTTCCCCAGATACATTATAGGTTGCCCCACCATCATTTTGATAAGAATGGTACCTCTAGCCACCCTCTCCCAGAGGTGTGCTGGTAAATGTTTAATGAACGGTTCTGTAGGTGGAAAAGCTCTAACTAGAGTGCTATTGTAGCACTTGATTTCTCTACTGTAAGTACTCTTCCTGTGGCTGATTTCAAGCTACCAACATGATGTCAATCAGCTTGTAAAACTCCTGAAAATGTAACAGTTGGCTTTCGGGAGCTGCTTACCACTGCCCTCTCCCCTGTCTGTGTGTCTCCTATGCCTTCCACTCTGGGATCAGAGATGGCAAAGAGATAAATCGCCAAAGAATAAGGCAGACTACTATAATCGTCAGCATGTGCAAGCTGCCCTTTGGTTTATAAATTCTTTCCCTAATAACAATCATTGTAGCTAACGTTTATTGAGTGCTGACACAGTGCCAGGAGGTTTCACAAGCATCATCTCATTTAGTCCTCATGTCAACACCAGGAGGTAGGTTTTATTTTTATCCCCACTTCCCAAAGAAGAAAAACGATGTTCACATAAAGTCACAGCTTTTAAGTGGGTAAGCTAGCACTGGAACCTAAGTTCCCTGGTTGTGCTCTGGCAGCAAGAAGAAAGCATAGTATAAGAAAAAGTGGTAAGGACCCCAGTTTGACTTAGCTGAAAAATCAGGGAAAAAATCCTGATCAGTCAACTAATTTTCAATGTATCCTTAGCAGGTGCTCTTATCTTAGTATTCATGGACAGAATTCAGGGAGTCTGTGAACCTGAATGGGGGAAAAAATTACATTTTTATTTTCACTAACCTCTAACTAAAATTTAGCCTTTCTTCAGTTGTGAATGTTGGCGACACATCACGAGTAGTATTTACAGAACCTGTGACTTTGTCACAAAGAGAAATTATAAATATTTGTCCTTCCCATTACAGTCAGAGCAGTAATCTCTAAATATAACTATCTGCAAATTACATCAGTTATGAAACTGCTAGATCTTACTTAATACGTTAGGAAGTGTAGAAATTAATTTATCAAATTTATCGAATTAACAAATTGTTAATTTGTTGATAGCTATTTCAATCTAACTGGTATTCTTTGTGATCGCATTGTTGTATTCTAAGTATGTAAAGACTTTTTTTTTTTTTTCCTTGAGAAGGGGTCTGTAAGTTTTACCAGAAAGCCAAGGGCCTCCAAGAATCTCCAGCCTCCTTGCTCCCTCTCCAGGTATAATGAACCTTTCTTTTAATGCCAGTTAGAAAGGTTCTCCTGAGAGCTTTATGTCTGGCTTCCAGAAAGCATGCATGCTTGTTTATATGGGATGTCTGCGCTCATCTAGACAGAGGATGTGCCCATGGCCTGTAACTGTCAACAGGCACTCCAACATTTTCCCCCAGCGAGACAACTTGGGACCCATGAGTCAGTCCTTCCTGGGAAATAGCTGAGAAGAAGCTTTTAGAAATGAAAATGAAGCAGAAAGGGTGAATAAGGGAGGGACAGGGGAGACGCTGAGCAGACCCCTGATCACTCTTCTAGGGCATCCTGGAGGCCCTGCTGAAAAGGGGCACGGTCTCACCCTCCTGGGGCTGAATCACACCAGGGCAGATCTGCTTCTTTGCCTCTGCCTGCGACTCCTTTGGTGTGGCTCCAGGCCTTCATTTGAGGCCAAAATAAAGGACCCCAGACCCAGCCAATGTCTACCACAGAGAAATTCTAGAACATGTGTGTTACTATCTTGATGGAAAAATACTAACTGTGAGTCTTCCAAGGACACTGGGATGCAGCTCCTCTTGGCTGCAGCATCAAGGGATCTTGAGCCCACTGGCACCTGCGTTTTAACAGACTAAAGCACTGAAGCTGCAGTTTGGGATTTGGAGTTATTCTGTTTGGGCTGACCTTGTTTTGGTCATTTCTACCTCAGACTGAAGGCTCTTTGAGGTGGTGAGGTCCGAGGGCAGCATTCCTTTCCTTTCTGACTTGCACTTTTAGACTGTATCTTGCTGGGAAAGAATTCCTTTTTCTTCTTACCAGCTCTGCCATTCCCTGGCTATGTGATAGGAGCATGGACTTTACCCTTTCTGTGCCTACATTTCCTCCTTTATAAAATGGAGTCAATAAAAATAGAATCTACCCATCAGGTGCTTCAAGGGTTAAAATGAGACAGTGCATTAAGTCCTGAGCACTGTGTCTGATTCAGAGGGAGAACTCGATAAAGATCAGCTGTTGTCGTAGCTCTTCTTGGCATGATACAAAAGGAACCTGGCATGTATGCTTGGCGAAGAGGGCAGGCTCAATAATGCTCAAGGTCTTTCTCCTCCTTCTCTTCCCACCCTCTCATCCCATCACTTTAAAGTCAAGGATGGTCAGAAGGGACCATGGAAATGGGCACTCAAGGTCTGAGGGGCTGAAATGGCTAGAAAGAGCTGGGTTGCTGACCCTACAACAAAGCTCTCCTGACCCCAGGTGTGGGCACCCAGCATTCTTCTGCTTCCCCCTCACTGACAGTCCCCAGGCACCTTCTGAACACACCTCCTGACAGCCTCAAAGGAACGCCCAGCACAAAAGCCTCTGTCCAGCAGGGGACCTCTGTGGGGTGTGGGGTTCTCTGACAAGGCGTGGTATCAGCAAGCTGCCCCACCATGCATCTCTCCAATCAGTCTTTAAGAAGATGATAAGGAAGAGAAGAAAGGCTTTGGAAACAGTAAGTGCTCAGACAAAGGGTGGAAAACAGGTAACAGCACAACCGCCCTCTCTTTATTCCAAGTTATAGGCCAAGTGTATCCTGTCTCATTTTGGTGGCTTCACAGGTGGGCTCCAGGGCCTAAAGTGGGTGCCCAGAAAAACTGCTCATTCATTCTTCAGGGAGTTCCAATTCTTCTGGCATGCAGCCAGGGGCTCTGAACACATGGTTGCCCCCTTCCTACTTCAGCCACCACCAGCTCCTTTTGATGGTCCCATGTTCCCAATGCATCTCCATTCGCCACATCCAGTTTTCCCTTCACCACCTGCCCCTCTTCCCAATCGTGTTCAATAGTACAGCCTCCAGAACCAGGTCACAGGTTGTTTCTCGATCCAGCCCAATGTCTAATTTTCCACAGAATATGTGTGGAAAACCATAAACCTCTGCCAATCCCATGGAGAGCCATGGAATTTTTTTTAAAACTACACCAGTGTTGGAATGTAATATTGTACAAATACTTTGAAAACACAGTTTGGGAATTTCTTAGAAAATTTAACATACACCTTATGACCCAAGGATCCACTACTGGGTATTTATCTAAGAGAAATGAAAGTGTGTATCCACACAAACCCTTGTACAGATATGTTGATAGCAGCTGTATTTATAGTCACCAAAGAACTGAAAACATCCCAAATGCCCACCAACAGGTGAATAAATAAATAAATTGTGGTATAATTCACACAATGAAATAGCACTTAGCAATGGAAAGCAAAGAACAACGAACATGCACGCCATAACATGAATGGGTCTCATCATCATATTAAGTGAAAGAAAAGCTAGGCACAAAAAGAGTCCCTATCCTATGGTTCCATTTATACAAAACTCTACAAAACGTACACTACAGATTTTTGGTTGCCTGCAGATGATGGAGAGGGGCAAGAGAGGAGACTACAAAGGGTCACAAGGAAACTTTTGGGGCCAATGGATATATTCATTATCTTAACTTTGGTGAGGGTGTACACGTGTGCAAAGCTGATCAAATGTACTTTAAATATCTGCAGTTTATTGTACATCAATTATACCCCAACGAAGTTGTAGAATACTGTGCAACAGGCTGCAGTTGATCCACTTAGAAGTAAGGCAGGAATTTGAAATGTCCTAGGACCCGTGGGCAGCCTAGGGCTACTCTAGGGAGGGTCAGGCTACCTTGACCAGCATTCCGTGTTGGCAAATGCAAACTGATGTCAGCTCACTCGGGCTCTCTGCCCACTGCTCAGATGAAGGTGAGAAGATTGCTCTGCCCTCTTCAGGGCCACAAATAAAGTTTGACCTTCAAATTTTCATAAATTGAGTAAAATAATATGGTTTCAATCCTGCAATAACTTTTTAAAATTGAGCTATAATTCACATAATATAAAATTAACCATTTTAATGTATACAGTTAAGTGGCACTTAGCACACTTGGCAATGCCGTGCAACGATAGTTTTAGCTAGTTCCAAACACTTCCCTCACCCCAAAAGGAAACACTGTCCCCACTAGCAGTTACTCTCCATCCCCAACTCCCTACCCCAGCCTCTGACAACTACTAACTTGTTTTCTGACAACTACTAACTTGTTTTCTGACAACTACTAACTTGTTTTATGTTATTGTGGATTTATCAACTTGGGACATTTCATATAAATGGAATCACACAGTATGTAACGTCTTGTGTCTGGGTTCTTTCACTCAGCATCATGTTTTCGAGATTCCTTCATATTGTAGCATGAGTCAATTCTTCATTTCTTTTCTGTGGCTAAATCACATTTCAGTGTATGGACCACAGTGACTTTTAACATCTTTGTCTTCTCTCCACTTTTTAAATTAAATTCCTCTGGCTAGAACTCATCCTAGTTGAAGTCTGTGTAACTGTCACAAGTAAGGGATGAGATGTGGGGTACTGAGGTAGAGCAGCAAGAACACTTGGAGGTGTGGTTCTGACCTCCCAGGGGAACTTCCATTCTGTACTGGAAGGAGCTGGGCCCTTCCAGTCTGTGACCAGGAGGGAACCACTTCAGCCACTGGGCAGAGAGAATCTGTAGCTCTTTTAGGCCACCATCTTGTTTTTCTAACAACAGCATGTGACAACTAGTATTTTTCTAATGAGCCTCTTTTGAGAGAGCAATGGGGCAAGCTGGGTCCTAAATATAAGATGGTAATATACAGCCACTGCTAGAGTTTTTACAAAGTGAACATCCCTTCATTAAGCCCTTCAGTAGCCCCTGAAAGCCCATGCAATTTTTCTTTCATACCATTTGCATGAGTTTGCTGGATCTGTCATAACAAATGCCCACAAACCGGGGGCTTAAAACAACAACAATTCATTCTCTTATAGTCCTGGAAGCCAGAAGTTTGAAATCCAGGGGTTGGCAGGGCTGGTTCCTTCTGGAGGCTCTGAGGCCTACATGGCTTGATGGCTCTCTCCTAGCTTCTGATGGCTTCCAGGAATCCTTGGCATTCTTTTCTTTGTTGGTACATCATTCCAATCCCTGCCTCTGTCATCACATGGTCTTCTCCTCTCATTGTGTCTCATTGTGTCTCATCTAAATTTCCCTCTTATGAAGATACTAGTCATATTGGAAGAACTCACTCTAATGACCTCATCTTAACTTGATCACATCTGCAAAGATCCTATTTCCCAGTAGAGTCACATTCAGAGGCTCTGAGGATGAGGACTTCAACATATGTTTTTGAGGGACACAATTCAACCCACCACACCATTCAAGACTGTGAGCTGAGCACCATCCCCAGTTGTTGATAACAATGTTTCTATCACAGATTCTAGTCCACATCTCTGTACAAGTGAAATGTCAGTCAAGTCTGTCTTTGGAGTAATAGCCATCTGTTGATTCTGGCTCTCAACCGTCTGTCAGGTCTGTCTCCTTCCACTGCCCTGGTTTATCCTCATCATCTTTTCCCTGGAGTCCTGCCACAGCCTCCTCCCAGGGGACCTCCCTTGTCTCCAGTGTCTGCTTTCCTATTAGTTTCCCATACTGCAGTCAGAGCAACCTTTCCAAAGCAATGATCTAATCATCTTCCCGCTCAAAAATGTGGTGGCTTCCTACTCCCTCCAGGGAAAGTTCCAAAGACTCACTAGCATTTTATACTTAGGGTTTAGCACAGTACACGCATACAGCAGGTGCTCAGGAGATGCTTGTGGAATGAATTCTGACTAAGGAGACCTGAGAAAGCTTTCCAGGAGAAGTGACATCTGAGTGGGATCCCAATGAGTGAATACGATTCTGACAGGGAAAGAAGACAGAATGGGAGATACAGATGTGGATGAAAAGGAGCTGCCTTAAAGGAACTAACCTTCTATAAATTACAAGGCTGCAAGCAATCAGTACCTTCAGAAAACAGAAATGTCCTATAGGAGTTCAGAGAGAAGGTAGTAATCTATAGTTTGCTTTGTATTTATAGTCACTGGTGTTATATTTATTTATTGGTCTGTCTCCTCCATTAGTCTGGAAGCTCCTTGATGGCAGCATATGTGTATCACTACACCCCAATTGTGTCAAGTGCTTAGGAACATCCTTTATTGAGTCCACACTGAAAATGCCCCAATGTAATTATTATTACTGACAGCCTTTCTGTCAAAAATGCCAATGCTGCCACTTTTCTTTTACTTCCACTGATAGAGTTGGAAAGAAGGAATATCCACAACTAATGTTCATATGGACCTTTGGAAAGCTAGTGTATTCGAGCTCCTTCCTCCTCTTTTTTTTTCTCTCTCTATCTATCTCTCTCTCTTTCAGTAGTTGGAGGTGAGCTGGTAAAGGTAGGCGAAGGCCAGCATCAGAAAATGCCCTGGATGTTAGGCAGAGAAGTTTGGCCTTTAGTCTGAGTGCTGGAACCTGGCAGAGCCATTGCCAGAATTGTGTCATAGGAATAATCCCATAAGAAGTCCACAAAGAGATGGGAAAGAACCATTGTAAGCTGAAGTAACATTCCAGGCAAGGGTCATGGGCATGGGGTGGGTGTTGAACAAGCACAGGACAATAGTTTTGGAAAGGAGGAGATGGACTTGAGTGACATATATATAGAGAAATATATGATAATCAGAAATGGCCAGAAATAAAATGGGCTGCCTCATAAGAGAGTAAGTTTCCTGTCCCTGGAAATATATGTCCAAGTGTATGCCAAGAAACCACTTCCTGGGGACATTGAAGAGAGAATTTAGGCATGACAATTAAGGTTAGGCTAAATTACTTGATGATTCCATCTAACACATAGATTTTATGATAACACCTTCTAAAATGCTAGAAAATTACTAGAACCTAATAACCAATTCACTAGTAAGGGGGTGTAGAGGGATGACTCAGAATAACTCCACAGCATCTGGTGAGTATCACCATTTTTAAAATGAGGGCCGCAGTGATCAGGGAAGAAAACAAGTTAAACTTCGGACACACTGCATTGAAGGTATGAGAGGGTTAGCCAGGTGAGCAGGTGGGATGAACTGTCACAAATCTGGGTCTAGTGTTCTGGTAATAGGCTGGAGATCCAGATTTGAGCGTCACCAGTTTACTTCATATGCCCAAACAACTATGGAGGGCCATACACAATAGAAAATAAAACCCAATTTACAAAAGGAACAAAGAAAATAACATCCTTGGCAATAAACATGGCAAGCAATGCACAAGACCTCCATAAAGGAAATTCTAAAACACCCCTGAAAGACTTGAAAGTAGACATGAATGAATGAAAAGACACTCTTTGATATTAAATAGGATGACTCAACATCATAAAGATGTCAGTTTTCTTTAACTTATAACAGACTTAAACCTAAGGCATGAAAGCATAAGAATTCCAGAAGAAGATGTTGGAAAAACTCTTATAGACATCTGCCTAGACAAAAAATTTATGAAGAAGACCCCAAAAGCAATCACAGTGACAACAAAAATAAATAAATGGGACCTGATCAAATTAAAAAGTTTCTGCACAGCCAAGGAAACAAGCATTAGAGTGAATGGACAACCTGCAGAATGGGAGAAAATATGTGCATGCTATATATCTGACAAAGGGCTGATAATCAGAATCTATAAAGAACTCAGGCAAATCAGCAAGAAAAAAATAATCAAACAACCCCATTAAAAAGTGGGCAAAGGAATGAACAGAAACTTTTCAAAAGAAGATAGACTAATGGCCAACAAACATATGAAAAAATGCTCAACATCTCTAATCATCAAGGAAATGCAAATCAAAGCCACAATGAGATATTACTTAATTCCAGTAAGAATGGCTTTTATCAAAAAGTCTCAAAATAACAAATGTTGGTGTGGATGTGGAGAGACACGAACACTCATACACTGCTGGTGGGACTTCAAACTAATACAGCCTCTATGGAAAGGAGCATGGAGATAACTCAAAGAACTAAAAGTAGAACTACCATTTGATTCAGCGATCCCACTACTGGGCATCTACCCAAAGGAAAAAAAAAAAAACATTCTATAAAAAGACACTTTCACTAGAATGTTTATAGAAGCACAATTCACAGTTACAAAGATGTGGAAATAACCCAAGTGTCCATCAATGCATGAGTGGATTAATAAAATGTGGTATATGTATGCTATGGAGTACTACTCAGCCACCAAAAACAATGGTCAATTAGCACCTCTTGTATTAATCTGGATGGAACTGGAGCCCATTCTTCTAAGTGATGTATCCCAAGAATGGAAAAACAAACATCACATGTACTCACCATTAAATTGGTACTAATTGATCAACACTTATGTGCACATATGGAAGTAACATTCATTGGGGATCAGGCAGGCGGGAGCGGGGAGAAGGGGATAGATAAATTTACACCCAACGAGTGTGGTGCATGCTGTCTGGAGGATGGGCATGCTTGTAGTTTTGGCTTGGGTGGTGCAAACGCAATTTATGTGACCAAAGCGTTTGTACCTCATAATATTCTGAAATAAAAAAAATTATAAATATCAAATGAAATCCCAATAAAAATACCAATAAGCTTTTTAATGTCGCTGGGCAAGTTGATACTAAATTTCATATGGAAAAATAAGCATTCAAGAATAGCCAGGAAAACATACTATAGGACACTTCTGGTTGTGACCAGCATGGAGTAGCCTCATTTCTCCCAGGTGCCCCTTTTTACAATTAAACAAACATGGACACATTGCACAACAATGTGAATATACTAAATAATACTGAACTGTACAGTTACAAATAGTTAAGACAGTAAATTTTATGTTGTATGTATTTTACTACAATTAAAAGAGTTTCAACAAGCAAACTACAGAAACAGACAAACAAAAACCTGGACATAACATAACAAAGACTCTAGAAGGTACAAAGAAAAGGTGACCAACCTAGGGTCCTAGACTTGAGAAACAACACAGCAATACGTTCCCTGGGTTTCCTTATTGACTCCTATATATTATATTTGAGGCAGGGCATTGCAGAAGCTTCCAACATGGAACTGCTAACAGACACAGGCAAACAAACAAACAAACAAAAAGCTCACAGGTAGGACATAGTTGAACTCAACACCATCAATCAACTAGATGTAACTGACATCAATATACTACTTCCTCCAACAACAGCAGATACACGTACTTCTTAAGCTCACCTAGAGCTCTGGGCCATAGAGTACACCTTAACAAATTTAAAAGAAATCATACAATGTCTGTTCTCAGACCACAATGGAATTAAACCAGAAATCAATAAAAGAAAGATAACTGGAAAATCCCAAAACTCATGGAGATTAAACAACATACTTCTAAATAACACATGAGTCAAGGAAGAAATCTCAAGAGAAATTTAAAATATATTTTGAACTAAATGAAAAAAAAATAAAGCCTTAAGAAAAAAACCCTGCTGGGAAAGATTTTCCCCTTTCACAGTCAACGGACTGTAAAAAAGGTGGCTTAAATTTCTGAAAATACCCATCCTACTTCAGTCAACACCAACAGAAAACCATGCCCTTCCTGTGGTTTCAGCCTTGCAGAGTGGGAAGCTGATATTCCACCTCACCTCATCTTCCAGCCTTTCGTAAGCAGATGGCAGAACTGATTTCCCAGCCCAGGGCTGTCAGGAGTCCAAGCACACTCCCATTCTCCCATCAGAGTAGTGTCAGAAAGGTCAGGAGGGGAACCAAGCCCTCATTCACATCTGGCAGACTTAATGAGGTAGTGTGAGATGGAGCTACTCAGAACTAGACCTCACCAAGTACCCCTCTCCCTAAGTATTGGTGAGGTTAATTGGAAAGCTTTACTTTCCCACCATCCAGTCATGCAAGTTGGAGATGGTCAACATCCCACTTTCCACCCAACCACCGGTGTCAGCAAAGATAAGTGGGAGCCAGATCTCCATACTCTCACCTAGTAGCAATGGAACTGAATGAGGAAGAGTGAGGCAGGGCTAGGCTGCACCCTTGCTCCTTCCTTTTCACCTGCTGTCAGCTGGACCCAGCAGGGATCCAAGATTCCCCCTTCACCTTGCAACAAAAGGCAATATGGATTAGCCCTCTATTATTTCCCTCTTCCCCAGCAGGGTCTAGTAGGGAATGGAGCTTACGTTCCATTCAGGGGCAACAAGGCAGAGCAAGTTAGTTCCCCACTTTCCCTGGGAAGGTCTCAGCTGAGCCAAGAAGAAAACCAAACCTCCACCCATCCATCAGCAATGCAGCTGTGTCAGTCAGTGCTCTACTTTTGCCAGAGTAGTGTAGTGGGACCCAGCAAGAAACTGAACCATGTACCCACATGGCCTTTACACTACTCCTTAACATAGAGACTGTCTGCTAAAAAGTAAGGTTGAATATCATCCAAAGTCTTAATATAGAATATGCAAAATGTCTAGAGTGTGATAAAAAGTCACTCATCATACTAAGAACCAAGAAAATCATAACATGAATGAGTAAAGATGATCAACAGATTTCAACAACAAGATGATTCAGATATTGGAATTATTTGATGAAAATATTAAAGCAGTCATCATAAAAATGTTCAACAAGGAATTACAAACATACTTAAATTAACAAAATAGAAAAATCTCAGCAAAGAAATATGTTATAAAAAAGAACCAAATGTAAATTATAGAACTGAAAAAACAATCACAAAAATAAAATAACTCACTGGATAGGCCAATTAGTAGAGTGGAGATGAGAGAAGATAGAATTAATGAACTTGAGGACACATCAATAGAATTTATCCAATCTGAATAACAGAAAAAAAGTAATCTAAAAAAATAAAAAAGAGGAAGAAGAGGGGGCTCAGAGGCCTGTGGGACAATAACAAAAGATCTAATGTGTGTAAAGAAAATTAGTCCAAGAAATAATTGCTGAAAATTTTCAAAATTTATGAAAACCATAAACCTACAGATTGAAGAATCTGAGAGATCAAAACAGGATGAATTCAAAGAAATCCATGCCAAGATACATCACAATTAAACTTCTGAAAATTAAACACAGAGAAAAAAATCTGGAGAGCAATGAGACAATAATGACACATTACTCAAGGAAGAACACCAATTCAAATGATAAGGGATTTTTCTTCAGGAACCACGGAGTACAGAAGGAAGTGGCACTACATTTTTCAAGTGCTGAAAGAAAAGAACTGTCAGCTCCAAATTACATATCTGGCTAAAATATCCTTCAGTAGTGAAGGGGAAATCAAGATATTCTCAGATAAAGGAAAACTAAACGATGTTATTGCTAATAATCCTACCCTTAAAAAATGCCTAAAGGAAGTTTTCTAAACAGAAAGGAAATGATAACAGAAAAAGATTAAAACTTCATACAGCAAAGAAGAAATTGAGAATAGGTAAAAAAAAAAATGGTGGTAAGAATAATAAACTATTCTTTTTATGAGTTTCTTAAATCATATTTGATGGATGATTCAAAAATTATAACACCATCTCCTCTGATACCCAGTGTGTATAGAGGAAATACTTAAGATAACTATATTTTAAAAGTAAGTTGGGTAAAAGGACTTAAATGGAAGTAAAATTTCTACACTTCAATCAAACTGATAAAATGTAGACTGTAGACTATGATACATTACTTATGTACACTGTACTACCTTGAGCAACCACTGAGAAAACTATACATGCGATATACTAAAAGACATAAAATATAAATCCAGATAGAATCCTAAAATATGGTTAAATAAAGCGTGGGAATGTAAGAAAAGAGAAATAGAGGGAGGAACAAGAGCCAGAGGAAGCAAAGAGTAAACAAATAATAAAATAGCAGACTTAAGCCAGAACATATCAACAATTACCTTATATATGGTTTAAACACACTAATTAAAAGACAGAAGTTGGCAGAGTAAATAAAAAAAACATGTTCCAGCTATATTCTATTACAAGATATCCCAAATGCAATAGTATAGGTAAGTTGAAAGTAAAAAGACAGAAAAAGATGTACTATGCAATTATTAATTTTACAAAAACAATAGTGGCTATATCAATATCAGAAAAAGACCTCAGAGTAAAGAAAACTCTTGGAGACAGACAGACATTACATAATAATAAGATAAGCAATCTACCAGGAAAACATAATGATCTTAAATGTATACACACCAAATAATAGAGTCTCAAAATGCATGAAGCAAAAATTGAGAGAGATAAAGGAGAAATAGACAAATCCACAATTATAGTTGGGGACATCAGCACCCCATTCTCAGCAATAGATACAACTACTAGATAGAATTAACAAAGATGAAGAACTCAATACTTCATCAACTAACAGGATCTAGATGACATTATAGAGCACTCCACCCAACAATAGCAGATTACACTTTCGTTTCAAGTGTCCACAGAACAGGCTTGATGTTTTGGTAAGGCTGGGGGCTGGGGGAGGAATGGCAGGGGCAATATATGTAACCCTAACAATATTTGTACCCTCATAACATGATAAAATAAAATTTAAAAAGTGTCCACAGAACATATGCCATATACTGGGCCCTAAAGCATATCTCAATGAATTTATAAGAATTGAAATCACATAATGTATGTTCTCTAATCACAACAGAATCAAACTAGAAATCAAGAAAATTTCCAAACACTTGGAAATCAAACAACACACTTCTAAACCATAGGTCAAAGAGGAAGTCACAAAGAAAATTTAAAAATGCATTGAATTGAATGAAAATGAAAACATGAGTTATAAAAATATGTGGGACACAGCTAAAGCAATATTGATAGGGGAATGTATAGCACTAAAATACATACATACATTAGAAAAGAGGAAAGGTTTCAAATTAATATCTAAGCTAAATCAATAATCTAAGCTTATACCTCAAGAATCTAAGAAAAGAAGTGCAAAATAAACCCAAAGTAGCAGAAGGCAAAAAATAATAAACATAAGATTAAAAGGAATGGAATCCAAAACAGAAAACAATAGAGAAAAATCAATGAAACAAAAAGCTAGTTCTTTGGAGAGACCAATAAAATTGACCTCTAGTAAGACAAAAACAAAAAAGATACAAATTACCAATATCAGAAATTAAACAGGGAATATCATTTACAGATCTGACAGACATCAAAAGAATAATAAGGTAATATTACCAAAACTTTACACATGTAAATTTGACAACTTATATGAAATGGACCAATTCCTTGCACAGCACAAACTCCCAGTCATTTGAATAGCTCTATCACTATAAAGGAAGTTGAATTCATAATTTAAATACTTTCCCCTAAAATCTACAGAGCTAGATGGTTTTATTGGAGAATTCTACCAAACATTAAAGAAAAATTAATACCAATTCTACACATTTTCTTCAAGAAAATAGAAGAGGAGAAAACACTTCTCAATGCATTTTATGAAATTAATATTACCCTTATATGAAAACCAGAAAAAGTTAGTACAAAATTAAAACTACAGACCCAAACTCCTCATGAATATACATGCAATTATTAAGAAATTATTATATAAGTACTACAACTTATATGATATGAAATATTTCATCCAAATTACCCTACAACTTTTAAGGAAA
This sequence comes from Microcebus murinus, assembly GCF_040939455.1. Taxonomy (NCBI): domain Eukaryota; kingdom Metazoa; phylum Chordata; class Mammalia; order Primates; family Cheirogaleidae; genus Microcebus; species Microcebus murinus. The sequence continues at coordinate 126,184,507 of NC_134136.1, read as the reverse complement.
TGAATTTTTAGTTAAACACTCAAAATGTCCAGACCTAGGTGGTTTCACTGGAGAATTTTATCAGATGTTAAGAGGAATTAGTACAAATTTTACACAATCTCCTCCAGAAGGTAGAAGAGGCAGGAAGACTTTCCAACTCATTTTATGACTCTGATACCAAAACAATACAAAGACAGTACAGAAAAAGAAAATTATAAATTAATATCTTTCATTGACTTAAATTTTAAAAACCAACAAATCATTAGCAAATCTAACCCAGGAATATATTTTTTAAAATAGCATAATCAAGTGGAATTTATCCCTGGATTGCAAGGTTCATTCACCATTTGTAAGTTAATCTATAATTATCCACAATATTAACAGGTTACAAAAGAAAAATCACATGATCATGTCAATTGATGCAGAAAAAGCATTTGACAAATTCAATATCCATTCATAATAAAAGCTCTCAGAAAACAAGCAATGAAAGAGAACTTCCTCAATTTGATAAACAGCATCTACAAAAACTCTACAGATAACATTGTACAGTCATCCATCAGTGGGGGGAGCAGAGATTGGTTCCAGGACCCCTTATATATACCAAAATCCATGCATATTCAAGCCCTGCAGTTGGCACTGCAAAACTCATGTATATGAAAAGTCAGCCCTCCATATACACATTTCAAATCCCATGAATACTGTATTTTTGATTTGCCTTTGGTTGAGAAAAATCTGCTTGTAAGCGAATCTACATAGTTCAAATCCAATTTGTTCAAGAGTGAACTGTACTTAATGGAGAAAAATTGAATGCTTTCACTCTAAAACTGGTAACAAGGCAAGGATGTCTGCTCTCACCACTGCTATTCAATAAAGTACTTATAGTTTTAGTTAGCATAGTAAGACAAGAAAATGAAATAAAAGATATACAGATCAAAAAGGATGAAATACATCTATCCCTATTTACAAATAACATGATAGTTTACATGGAAAATCAAAAATAATCAATAAAATAACTGGAACTACTGAGTTCAGCAAAGCTTCAGGATATAAAACCAGCACATAAAAATTGATCACATTTTTATATACTAACAACAAACATTTGGAAACTGAAATTAAAAACACAATGCTGGGAGGTGGAGCAAGATGGCGGATGAATAACACCGCCAGACAGAGTGTCTCTGCAGAAAAGACAGATTCTAGCAGAAATTAGAGGAAAGAAGCAAGAAGACGAGCATACAGCGGACGAGGGCCAGAAGGAGGGGTACCTGAGACCCCGGGAGACTCCACGGGAGGAGGCTGTGGAGGAGAACTGGAGGCTGAGAACACCGGAGCAGCCCGGAGACCAGCGGCAAGGGTAGGTGGATTTGCTGTTTCCCATCCCCTGCATTTGGGACTGCTGGTGGGCTCCCCAAAGGGTGGAGAGACCTGCGGACACCAGCCCAGAGACCGCCGCCGCCAGCCAGCGGTGAGCCTGTAGCAGACGTAGCACCAGGTTCCCAACTTCCTCCGGGCACCTCCGTGTGCACAGACCCGAGCTGTGCGGCAGGTGCCATATTGCCTCCTCCTCCCCTCCGCCGAACCTACCCACGGCTGCCCAGAGAGACAATACAGCCACCAGCCGGAGGCACCTCCAGGGAACGGGACCTTCCCTTTTGGGACCCTACAGCTGACTCAGGGGAACTCAGACTGTGAGCTCCCTACCCGCCCGCCCTCACAGGTGCTGCTGGCACGGGGTTTCCAGGAGAAAGGTGCCGACTCAAAGGCTGAGAGACATAGACCCAGCTTGGGCTCCCTGAGGGTGAATTGGGACCGGAAATCCTCTCCCTGGTGGGGATACAGTTTGAACTCTGGGACCCAGAGGTCGGACCTGCAGACCAGATCCCCTGCACCGAGGGCTAGCATTGCCCAGGGCACAGAAGGGTTATACGTGAACAGCCTACTAAGCTGTGTGTGCCTCCAGGGGCGGATTGGCATCCTAGAGGGCAACCCTCCTCGGAGGAGGAGACTGTGCGCCCAGTCCAGGTGGCGTTCCTGTGCAGGGAATCTCCACGCTGACATCACAGACCCGGGAGGCCTGCTGGCTTGTGGTATGGCCTGCTGGCAGAGGCCCAGGAGTAGCTGCGGACTTGGGGAGGGTGGAAACAAGCCAGGCCCGCTCCAGACTGCGGGTCTCAGACAGTCCCACCCCCACACCCAGACTTTCTGGCTGAGCGGGACCATTCGAGCCCCGCCCTGACAGCTTTCCCTGGAAGCAGAGGACAGAACTTTGACCCCTGCTAATGGCCTGAGGGCAGGCTTACCCAACCCAGCTCCACCCAGAACAAGAGCTGATAACAGGACACAAAATCAACAGCATAGCCTGTTCCTCCAAGCAAACGCCACCTACTGACAGGAACGGCATCTTGCACAGCCTTTCCATGGCACCCACTGACTCAATATACAGGGAGTGGTCCAATTTCACCCACAGACACCACCTAATGCCTCAGAAACTAAACAAGGTGTGTGAATACCCAAACAATAACTTAAGGAAAGAAACAACAACTGATCCACATGGGAAGAAATCAGCGAAAGAACTCAGGAAATATGAAGAACCAAATGGAAAACACACCCCCAAAGAGGAGCCCCAGCCCCCTAGAAACGGACACCAACCAAAATCAGGCAACCAATATGACAGAAGAGGAATTTCGTATGTGGATCATAAGAACACTCACCGAGCTGAAACAACAACTCAATAACCAACATAAAGAAACCATAAAAAGCCTCCAGGATATGGAAAAAGAAATAGACACAATGAAGAAAAGTGTAACCGAACTCCTGGAAATGAAGAATCAATTCAAGGAACTACAAAATACAGTGGAAAGTCTCAGGAACAGGGTAGATCAAACAGAAGAAAGAATCTCAGAGATTGAAGATAACACCCTCCAATTAAATAAATCAGTCACAGAAATAGAGCAGAAAAAGAAGAAAAAAGAGGAAAGCCTACAAGAGCTGTGGGATTATGTGAAGAAACCTAATGTGAGGGTCATAGGGTTACCAGAAGGGGAAGAAGACAACACTCAAGGGTTGGACAAGCTGTTTGAAGATATAATAGAGGAAAATTTCCCAGGCCTTGCTCAAAATCTTGATATACAAGTTCAAGAAGCTCAGAGGACCCCTGGGAGATTCAATGCAAACAGGAAGACGTCACGACATGCAGTCATCAGACTGACCAAACTATCAACTAAAGAGGCCCTTCTAAGAGCTGTAAGACAAAAGAAGCAAGTGACATACAAGGGAAAGCCAATTCGAATAACATCAGATTTCTCTAATGAGACTTTACAAGCAAGGAGAGACTAGGGCCCCATTCTCACTCTTTTGAAACAAAACAATGCCCAGCCTAGAATATCATTCCCTGCAAAACTAAGCTTCGTATATGAAGGAGAAATGAAAACATTCTCAGACAAGCAAAGGCTCAGAGAATTCACCAAGACAAGACCAGCACTACAAGAAGTACTTAAAACAGTGTTATGCACGGAACATCATCATCATAACCCACGAATATAAAAACAACCAAAACCCAAAGATATTAAAGGCCAGATATTACAATGGCTCAAGACAGAAATCATAGCAACAACATCCAACCCAACAGAATGATCAGTAATCTACCTTACCTATCAGTTCTCTCAATAAATGTGAATGGCTTAAACTCTGCACTCAAGAGACATAGGCTGGCTGAATGGATAACAAAATACAGGCCAAGTATATGCTGTCTTCAAGAAACACATCTAACCTTCAAGGATGCATATAGACTAAAAATGAAAGGGTGGAGATCAATATTCCAAGCAAATAGAAGCCAAAAGAAGGCTGGTGTGGCAGTTCTAATTTCAGACGATTTAGTTTTTAAAGCAACAAAAGTAGTAAAAGACAAAGAGGGTCATTATATAATGGCGAAGGGCACAGTCCAACAAGAATAGATAACAATTTTAAATATATATGCACCCAACTTAGGTGCACCCAGATTCATAAAGCAAACCTTACTGGAGCTAAGCAAATGGATTAATAGCAACTCCATAATCGCCGGAGATTTCAACACCCCACTGACGGCACGAGACAGATCCTCCAAACAGAAAATTAATAAAGAAATAATGGACTTAAACAAAACTCTAGAACAATTGGGTCTGACAGACATCTACAGAACATTCTACCCCAAATCCACTGAATATACATTCTTCTCATCAGCTCACGGGACATTCTCTAAGATTGACCATATCCTAGGACACAAAGAAAATCTCAAGAAATTTACAAAACTAGAAATCATACTATGTACCTTCTCAGATCACAGTGGAATAAAAGTAGACATCAACCCTAACAGAAACTCACATTTCTACAAAAAAACGTGGAAATTAAACAACCTCCTACTAAATGATTACTTTGTAAATGAAGAAATCAAGACGGAAATAAAAAAGTTCTATGAAGAAAACGACAATGGAGAGACAAGTTATCAACTCCTCTGGGACACAGCTAAAGCAGTTCTGAGAGGAAAGTTTATCTCCATAAATGCCTATAACCAAAAGACAAGAAGATCACAAATAGACAATCTAATGAAACGACACAAAGAGCTGGAAAAAGAAGAACAGACCAACACCAAACCCAGCAGAAGAAGTGAAATCAACAAGATCAAATCAGAACTAAACGAAATTGCAAACAGGGAAGCTATTCAGGAGATTAATAAAACAAAAAGTTGATTCTTTGAAAAAATAAACAAAGTTGACACACCATTGGCTAAGCTAACGAGAAGCAGAAAAGAGAAATATCTAATAAGCTCCATCAGGAATAAAAAAGGAGATATCACAACTGATCCCAAAGAGATACAAGATACAATTTATGAATACTACAAAAATCTTTATGAACACAAACTAGAAAATATTGAGGAAATGGACAAATTTCTAGAAACACACAACCTCCTTAGGCTCAACCAGGAAGAAATAGATTCCCTGAACAGACCAATCTCAACAGCTGAAATAGAAACAGCAATTAAAAATCTCCCTAAAAAGAAAAGTCCCGGTCCATATGGCTTCACACCCGAATTTTACCATACTTAAAAGAAGAACTAGTACCTATCTTGCAGAAACTATTCCACAACATCGAGAAGAATGGAAACCTCTCCGACACCTTTTAGGAAGCGAATATTACTCTGATACCAAAACCAGGAAAGGATGCAACAAAAAAAGAAAACTACAGACCAATATCCCTAATGAATGTACATGCAAAAATTTTCAACAAAATCTTAGCTAACTAAATCCAGACAATTATCAAAAAAATAATCCACCACGACCAAGTGGGCTTCATCCCAGGGATGTAGGGATGGTTCAACATACGTAAATCTATAAATGCAATTCACCACATAAACAGAAGCAAAAACAAAGACCACATGCTTCTTTCAATACATGCAGAAAAAGCTTTTGACAAAATTCAACACCCTTTCATGATACGAACACTTAAGAAAATAGGCATAGAAGGGACATAGCTAAAAATGATACAAGCCATATATGACAGACCCATAGCCAACATCATACTGAATGGAGAAAAATTGAAATCATTCCCACTTAGAACTGGAACCAGCAAGGCTGCCCACTATCTCCACTTCTGTTCAACATAGTGCTGGAAGTCTTGGCTACAGCAATCAGGCAGGAAAATGGAATCAAAGGTATCCAAATAGGGGCAGAAGAGATCAAACTTTCACTGTTTGCTGATGATATGATATTGTATCTAGAAAACCCCAAAGATTCAACCAAGAAACTCCTGGAACTGATCAATGAATT